>NW_024080604.1:0-422323 GCF_014754425.2 Oryx dammah | reverse complement strand
CTTCTGTTAGGTCCATACCATTTCTGTCCTTTATCGAGCCCATCTTTGCATGAAATGTTCCCTTGGTGTCTCCAATTTTCTTAAAGAGATCTCTAGCCTTTCCCATTCTGTTGTTTTCCCCTATTTCTTTACATTGATTGCTGAGAAAGGCTTTCTTATCTCTTCTTGCTATTCTTTGGAACTCTGCATTCAGATGCTTATATCTTTCCTTTTCTCCTTTGCTTTTCACTTCTATTCTTTTCACAGCTATTTGTAAGGCGTCCTCAGACAGCCATTTTGCATTTTTGCATTTCTTTTCCTTGGGGATGATCTTGATCCCTGTCTCCTCTACAGTGTCACGAAC
The DNA here is from genome assembly GCF_014754425.2 of Oryx dammah. Classification (NCBI taxonomy): domain Eukaryota; kingdom Metazoa; phylum Chordata; class Mammalia; order Artiodactyla; family Bovidae; genus Oryx; species Oryx dammah. The sequence continues at coordinate 421,980 of NW_024080604.1, read as the reverse complement.
CTCAGTCCATAGTTCATCAGGCACTGTATCTATCAGATCTAGGCCCTTAAATCTATTTCTCACTTCCACTGTATAATCATAAGGGATTTGATTTAGGTCATACCTGAATGGTCTAGTGGTTTTCCCTACTTCCTTCAATTTAAGTCTGAATTTGGCAATAAGGAGTTCATGATCTGAGCTACAGTCAGCTCCAGTCTTGTTTTTGCTGACTGTATACAGCCTCTCCATCTTTGGCTGCAAAAATATAAACAATCTGATTTTGGTGGTGACCATCTGGTGATGTCCATGTGTAGAGTCTGCTCTTGTGTTGTTGGAAGACGGTGTCTGCTGTGACCAGTGCATTCTCTTGGCAAAACTCTATTAGCCTTTGCCCTGCTTCATTCTGTATTCCAAGGCCAAATATGCCTGTTACTCCAGTTGTTTCTTGACTTTCTACTTTTGCATTCCAGTCCCCTATAATGAAAAGGACATCTTTTTTGGCTGTTAGTTCTAAAAGGTCATGTAGGTCTTCATAAAACCATTCAACTTCAGCTTCTTCCGCATTACTGGTTGGGGCATAGACTTGGATTACTGTGATATTGAATGGTTTGCCTTGGAAACGAATAGAGACCATTCTGTCGTTTTTGAGATTGCATCCAGGTACTGCATTTCGGACTCTTGTTGACCATGATGGCTACTCCATTTATTCTAAGGGATTCCTGCCCACAGTAGTAGATATAATGGTCATCTGAGTTAAATTCACTCAATCTAGTCCATTTTAGTTTGCTGATTCCTAGAATGTTGATGTTCACCTTTGCCATCTCCTCTTTGTCCACTTCCAATTTGCCTTGATTCATGGACCTAACATTCCAGGTTCCTATGCAATATTGCTCTTTACAGAATTGGGCCTTGCTTCTATCACCAGTCACATCCACAATGGGTATTGTTTTTGCTTTGGCTCCATCCCTTCATTCTTTCTGGAGTTATTTCTCCACTGATCTCCAGTAGCGTGTTGGCCACCTACCGACCTGGGGAGTTCCTCTTTCACTATCCTATCAATTTGCCTTTTCATACTGTTCATGGGGTTCCCAAGGTAAAAGTACTGAAGTGGTTTGCCATTCCCTTCTCCAGTGGACTATATTCTGTCAGACTTCTCCACCATGACCCGCCCATCTTGGGTGGCTCCTCAGGGCATGGCTTAGATTCACTGAGTTAGACAAGGCTGAGGTCCTAGTGTGATTAGATTGACTAGTTTTCTGTGAGTATGGTTTCAGTGTGTCTGCCCTCTGATGCCCTCTTGCAACACCTACCATCTTACTTGGGTTTCTCTTACCTTGGGCGTGGGGTATCTCTTCACGGCTGCTCCAGCAAAACGCAGCCATTGCTCCTTACCTTGGATGAGGGGTATCTCCTCACCGCCGCCCCTCCTGACCTTGAATGTGGAGTAGCTCCTCTCGGCCCTCCTGCACCCGCGCAGCCACCGCTCCTTGGATGTGGGGTTGCTCCTCTCGGCCACCACCCCTGACCTCTGGCATGAGGTGGCTCCTCCCAGATGCCGCCCCTGGCCTTGCACGTAGAATATGCCAAATATTTCTCTGTGAGTGTCCAGGATTCTCCAGCAGAGGCGTGGGTCAGTGGTGGCCTGATGCAGGGTTGGGGGCACTGAAGGTAGCAGTACATCCATGAGATCTTTTGAAGGAGGTCACCATAAAAGTCCAGAACTGGATGGCTTCACTACCAAACTTAAGTTTGGAACAACTGCTGCCGCTGCTAAGTTCCTTCAGTCATGTCCGACTCTGTGCGACCCCATGGACTGTAGCCCACCAGGCTCCCCCATCCCTGGGATTCTCCAGGCAAGAACCCTGGAGTTGGTTGCCATTTCCTTCTCCTGCTGCTGCTGCTGCTGTTGCTAAGTCACTTCAGTCATGTCCGACTCTGTGCAACCCCATAGATGGCAGCCCACCAGGCTCTGCCGTCCCTGGGATTCTCCAGGCAAGAACACTGGAGTGGGGTGCCATTTCCTTCTCCAATGCATGAAAGTGAAAAGTGAAAGTGAAGTCGCTCAGTCGTGTCCGCCTCTTAGCGATCCCATGGACTGCAGCTTACCATGCTCCTCCGTCCATGGGATTTTCCAGGCAAGAGTACTGGGTTGGGTTGCCGTTGCCTTCTCCATCTCCTACCAAACATAAAGAAGAACTTATGCCTATCCTTTTCAAACTACTCCAGAAAACTGAAGAGGTGGTAACATTCCCAAATTCATTCTATGGGGCCACCATCATCCTGATATGAAAAACAGACAAAGACGACCAAAAAAAGAGGTGGCGCTAGAGGGAAAGAACCTACTTGTCAATTCAGGAGACGTAAGATACGTGGGTTCAATCCTTGGTCAGGAAGATCCCCTGGAGGAGAGCATGGCAACCCACTCCAGTATTCTTGCCTGGAGAATCCCATGAACCAAGGAGCCTGGCGGGCTACAGTCCATAGGGTCACACAAAGTTGGACATGACTGAAGGGACTTAGTACACACACAGACCATTCATCTTTGATGAATACTGATGCAAAAAATCTTCAACAAAATATTTGCAAGCTGAATACAACAATACAAAGTAGGTGATACACCATGATCAAGTTGTAGTGATTCCAGGGCTGCAAGAATTGTTCAACGTATGCAAATGAATCATTGTGGTACACCACATTAGCAAAGGAGAAGACAGACACTGCATGATCATCTCAATAGATGCAAAAAAGGCATTTGACAAAATTCAACATCCCTGTATGACAAAAATCCTCATCAACATGGGTATCAGTTCAGTTCTGTTCAGTCACTCAGTTGTATCCGACTCTTTGTGCCCCATGGACTGCAGCACACCAGGCCTCCTGTCCATCACCAACTCCTGGAGTTTACCCAAACTCATGCGCATTGTGTCAGTGATGCCATACAACCATCTCATCTTCTGTCATCCCTTTCTCCTTCTGTCCTGAATCTTTCCCAGTATCAGGGGCTTTTCAAATGAGTCAGCTGTTTGCATAAGGTGGCCAAAGTATTGGACTTTCAGCTTCAACATCAGTCCTTCCAATGAACACCCAGGACTGATCTCCTTTAGGATGGACTGGTTGGATCTTCTTGCAGTCCAAGGGACTCTCAAGAGTCTTCTCCAACACCACAGTTCAAAAGCATCAATTCTTTGGCGCTCAGCTTTCTTTATAGTCCAACTCTCACATCCATACATGACCACTGGGAAAACCATAGCTTTGACAAGATGAACCTTTGTTGGAAAAGTAATGTCTCTGCTTTTTAATATGCTATCTAGGTTGGTCATAACTTTCCTTCCAAGGACTAAGCGTCTTTTAATTTCATGGCTGCAGTTAACATGGGTATAGAGGGAATATATTGCAACATAATAAGGTCCATTTATAACAGACGAGGTTTCTGGGGGCTCCCCTGATAGCTCAGTTGGTAAAGAATCTGCCTGCAATGCAGGAAACTCCAGTTCAATTCCTGGGTTGGGAAGATCCACTGGAGAAGGGATAGGCTATCCTCTCCAGTATTCTTGAGCTTCCCTTGTGGCTTGGCTGGTAAAGAATCCACCTGCAATGTGGGAGACCTGGGTTTCATCCCTGGGTTGGGAGGATTCCCTGGAGAAGGGAAAGGCTACCCACTCCAGTACTCTGGCCTGGATAATTTAATGGACTGTATGCCAACATCTGCTGGATCATGGAAAAAGCAAGAGAGCTCCAGAAAAACATCTATTTCTGCTTTATTGACTCTGCCAAAGCCTTTGACTGTGTGGATCACAATAAACTGTGGAAAATTCTGAAAGAGATGGGAATACCAGACAACCTGACCTGCCTCTTGAGAAACGTGTGTGCAGGTCAGGAAGCAACAGTTAGAACTGGACATGGAACAACAGACTGGTTCCAAATAGGAAAAGGAGTACATTAAGGCTGTATATTGTCACCCTGCTTATTTAACTTATTTGCAGAGTACATCATGAGAAACGCTGGACTGGAAGAAACACAAGCTGGAATCAAGATTGCCGGAAAAATATCAATAATCTCAGATATGCAGATGACACCACCATTATGGCAGAAAGTGAAGAGGAACTAAAAAGCCTCTTGATGAAAGTGAAAGAGGAGAGTGAAAAAGTTGGCCTAAAGCTCAACATTCAGAAAACGAAGACAAACGAAGACATGGCATCCGGTCCCATCACTTCATGGGAAATAGATGGGGAAACAGTGGAAACAGTGTCAGACTTTATTTTGGGAGGCTCCAAAATCACTGCAAATGGTGACTGCAGCCATGAAATTAAAAGACGCTTACTCCTTGGAAGAAAGGTTATGAGCAACCTAGATAGCATATTCAAAAGCAGAGACATTACTTTGCCAACTAAGGTCCGTCTAGTCAAGGCTACGGGTTTTCCTGTGGTCATGTATGGATGTGAGAATTGAACTGTGAAGAAGGCTGAGTGCCAAAGAATTGACGCTTTTGAAGTGTGGTGTTGCAGAAGACTCTTGAGAGTCCCTTGGACTGCCAAGAGATCCAACCAGTCCATTCTGAAGGAGATCAGCCCTGGGATTTCTTTGGAAGGAATGATACTAAAGCTGAAACTCCAGTACTTTGGCCACCTCATGCGAAGAGTTTACTCATTGGAAAAGACTCTGATGCTGGGAGGGATTGGGGGCAGGAGGAGAAGGGGACGACAGAGGATGAGATGGCTGGATGGCATCACAGACTCGATGGACGTGAGTCTGAGTGAACTCTGGGAGTTGGTGATGGACAGGGAGGCCTGGCGTGCTGCGATTCATGGGGTCACAAAGAGTCAGACACGACTGAGCGACTGAACTGAACTGATAGTCCATGGGGTTGCAAAGAGTCTGACACAACTGAGTGACTTTCACTTTCATAACAGATGTACAACCAACATAATGCTCAATGGTAAATGCTGAAAGTCTCCCTGATAAATTCAGGAACAAGACAAGGATGCCTCCTATCACTGCTTCTGTTTAACATAGTGTGAGAAGTCCTAGACACAGAAATCAGTTTATATATATGTATATATACACACTCTCTGCCTTTAGGTACTTTGATAGAAAAGCCAGAAACACTGTTTTAAAGGGTCCCTTTAAAAGTGTATGAACCTTGGAACTTCTTTCTCTTCTAGTTTGTTTTCTTGGGCTGTTTAAAGGCTCTTGACATTTGCATGACAACTGCCGTGGTGCCAGATAGTAACCTACAGAGCCCATCAGCGTCCAGGAGTCCAGAGGACCTAAGGCCGCTCAAACACTGTGAAGATTACTATTAAGGGCATTTTCTGAAGTGGCTATTGCAATGGCTTTGGCATTAAAAATATAATAATAATAAGAGGATAGAAGTTCCAACTCAGCATGTACAGGGAGGTACTCCTCCTGGAATATCTTGATTATCCAGCAGCAGAGACATCACTTTGCCAACATAGGTCCATATAGTCAAAGCTGTGGTTTTTCTAGTAGTCATGTGTGGATGTGTGAGTTGGACTGTAGAGAAGGCTGAATGCTGAAGAATTGATGCTTTCAAACTGTGATGCTGGAGAAGACTCTCCAGAGTCTCTTGGACAACAAGGAAATCAAACTAGTCAATCCTAAAGGAAATCAACCCTGAATATTTATTGGAAGGACCTGTGATAAAGCTGAAGTTCCAGTACTTTGGTCAACTGATGCAAAGTGCTGACTCAGTGGAAAAGACCTTCATGCTGGGAAAGATTGAGGGTAGGAGGAGAAGGGGGTGACAGATGGTCACGTGGCATCACTGACTCAATGGACATGCGTTTTGAGCAAACTGCGAGAGACAGTGAAGGACAGGGAGGTCTGGCGTGCTGCAGTCCATGGGGTCACAAAGAGTCAGATATGACTGGGCAACTAAACAACAAAGCTTGTATTTGGCAAATCTTGCTTTCAAATTATGACCATAATTAAGGATATAGCATAGTAATGTCCTTCATGTATCTCACAGATTTAGAAACCTGAAGATTAACAGCATCCATTAAAACAAAACATATTCATTTCCCCAAACCTGGGAAAGTATGAAACACTAAAATAGAAAATCCATTTGGGTTTAGTCTGAGAAGTCATGTCATTTACCATGAAGAGACTATAAGAGATCTTCTCAATAAGTTAGTGTGCTGGAATATTTAAATCGTTTCTTCTCCTCCCGTCCCCAGCATCACCAAATTATGTCTTCATTGGTTGTTTAAGGTGTTCTGTATTCTCAAAAGATTGAAGACATGTTAAAATATAAGTACAAAACAGCTGACAAAAACAAAGACAGCAAATGGTTTTGGCATCATCAGACTTTATTTTGGGGGCTCGAAAATCACTGCAGATGGTGACTGCAGCCATGAAATTAAAAGACACTTACTCCTTGGAAGGAAAGTTATGACCAACCTAGATAGCATATTCAAAAGCAGAGACATTACTTTGCCAACAAAGGTCCGTCTAGTCAAGGCTATGGTTTTTCCTGTGGTCATGTATGGATGTGAGAGTTGGACTGTGAAGAAGGCTGAGCGTGAAGAATTGATGCTTTTGAACTGTGGTGTTGGAGAAGACTCTTGGGAGTCCCTTGGACTGCCAAGAGATCCAACCAGTCCATTCTAAAGAAGATCAGCCCTGGGATTTCTTTGGAAGGAATGATGCTAAAGCTGAAGCTCCAGTACTTTGGCCACCTCATGCGAAGAGTTGACTCACTGGAAAAGACTCTGATGCTGGAAGGGATTGGGGGCAGGAGGAGAAGGGGATGACAGAGGATGAGATGGCTGGATGGCGTCACTGACTCGATGGACGTGAGTCTGAGTGAACTCTGGGTGTTGGTGATGGACAGGGAGGCCTGGCGTGCTGTGATTCATGGGGTCGCAAAGAGTTGGACACGACTGAGAGACTGAACTAAACTGAACTGAGACAGTGAGAATGATCAAGTAATTTGTATGTTATTTTTCTATCAGAATGAAAATGTTTCTGTAGTGAGTACATTTGAACCTCAGTTGTGTGTATATATGTGTGTGCATGTAAACTTTAAATTCTGCCATTAAGATGTCAAGTTCTATTTATGACACACTGGCTTTCATCTCTCCATTCTGCAGTCACTGCAGGCAGAAGAAAGAAAATATGGTATATTTATTTTTCAGACTTCTAAGCAACCATGCATAAGATCACTGGATTCTTGTGTATTTCTTGAGACGTTAAATATTTGAGATTTCTTTTGCAGATTACTACCTCATGTAACAAAATACGCTGTTCTGTGGTTGTCTAAATTCTTGTGAGATGATGTCTGAAGTAGTGCTCAGTCTATTTTGCTTCCTGATTTTGTTTTTTATGAGCATTTCAAGCTATTTGATGCTACTCTTTTTGAATGTATTGTTTTAGCCTCCTTCCCCCTGGCATTAATCACTTCATTTTAGTTAGCTTAAAACAGAGTTCATGGAAATCCAGGTGTATTTATCTCAGGTGGTAATCCTAACATGAAGGGTGCCGCTGATTACCTGTGTTGATTGTATCTTTTGAACCACATAGAATGCAATAAAACTCTTCATCTATTTTCTCTCCAGCATGAATTAACTGCAGCCGTTCATTAAGTGTCATTGTTTTTATAAGATGTTGAAGACATTCCAATTTCAGTGGCAGTGATTTTACAACTTGGCATGATTTTAGATACTTTTCATGGAATAAAAATGATTAGTTGGCTGAGATAAAGGCTCAGTGTGCTCACAGAAAGTGTTTAATTTGGCCAGTCTATTTCATTGTCCATTGTTCATTCTAGAGAAGCTGTCACTCAACATTTTAACAACAAAAAGCTCAGGAAGGCTTACTTTGCTTCCTGTTTTATCTTTTATAAAACTACTGCAAGTTCACAGGAGAACATAAATGAAAGGGTATTAATAAATGACTGTTTAAATCAGTTAAATTTTTATGGTTGTTTCAGAAAAATTTTGTATGATTTCCAGTTGATCCGTTTAAGTTTGCTATCTACAAGAAAATCTAGTTGAAGAAGAATTTAATCCAATACCTTGTATATTTATTTAACTCTCATAAATGTTTATCAGTCAGTTCTATATAAATTTTAATGCAAAAAAAATAACATGTCAAACTTCTCTCTTCAAATTTATAGTGTTTTCTTTGGTTTATCTCATTGAAGAAGTACTTGATAAGATTTTGCTCTTGAATTATTAATATAAGATTACAGCACAGAGACTCTTAAATACCATCGAGTTTTTACCGTCTGTTTAGTATAGATGAGGAAGTGGAGAACTAAAGGGTTGAATGATAATTGTCAGGTCACAGAGTTAGTTGGTGGCATGGCTGGGACGAGCCTGGACCTCTCCTGGCCCCTAGATCATTTTCCTGCTAATTCACACTGTTGCATTCTTTCCTTTTTTTCTCTTTCTGTATTAACAAAAGCTTAGAGTTCCAACCGGAGAAAGCAATGGTACCGCACTCCAGTACTCTTGCCTGGAAAATCCCACGGACGGAGGAGCCTGGTAGGCTGCAGTCCATGGGGTCGCTAAGAGTCGAACATGACTGAGCAACTTCAGTTTCACTTTTCACTTTCACACATTGGAGAAGGAAATGGCAACCCACTCCAGTGTTCTTGCCTGGAGAATCACAGGGATGGGGGAGCCTGGTGGGCTACTGTCTATGGGGTCACACAGAGTCGGACACAACTGAAGCGATTTAGCAGCAACAGCAGCAGAATTCCAACCTCTAGGATTGTTTGCTTTTCTGTTAGTAACTTCTAGGTAGATATTTAGAACTCTGAACTCCCTTAACTCCTAAAGAGTAAGTTTAGTTACTAATCTAACCTGTTTCGGTTGCTTTAATGTCAAAACCATTGCAGTCAGAATGCTTTTATTTTTCTAACACACTTTGCCTTTCAGCTTAGACTATGTTATTGTTCAAGGGATTTTTCACTTAATTGGAATCTAATGGTGTAAACATTAACATTTTCACTTTGCCTTTCGTATGTCAACTCAGTTGACAAAGATTTGAACAACTCAGTTAATAAGCTTGACTTAATGGTAATATAAGGGGCTTCCCTGGTGGCTCAGATGGTAAAGAATCCACCTGCAATGCGGGAGACCTAGGTTTGATTTTCATGTTGGGAAGATCCCTTGGAGAAGGGAATGGCTGCCCACTCCAGTATTCTGGCCTGGAGAACTCCATGAGCCTCGTGGGCTACAGTCCAGGGGGTCACAAAGGGTTGGACACGGCTGAATGACTTTCACTCACTCACTCAGTGGTAATATAAATGCTTCCCTGGTGGCTCAGTGGTAAAGAATCTGACTGCAAATGCAGGAGTTCGATCCCTCTGTCAGTAAGATCCCCTAAAAGAAAAAAATGGCAACCCACTCCAGTATTCTTGCCTGGGAAACATCCCATGGACAGAAGAGCCTGGAGGCCTATAGAAGAATTGGACATGACTTAGCAACTTAGAACAACAAATGCCCACTCCACACAACTGTAAGATATACTTTTTTTTTGAAGCATACATGGAACATTTGTAAAATTTGATCACGTCTAGGCCATAAAACGAGTTTCAACAAATTTAAAAGGATTGAAATAACATAGATCATGTGTTCTGAATATAATATAGTGAATCTATAAATCAAAACACTATGAAAACACCATATGATAGGAAATTAAGGAACATACTATGAAATAGTTCATGGATCTAAGACAAAATTATGAACATTTCAAAAGAATTTGAATTGGAAGATTATGAAAATATCAATTGAAATGCAGCATTTAGAGGAAATTTTATAGCTTTTAATGCATATATTAGAAGATAAAAGGAAAAGGGCTGGTGAGCATCCATGCCAAGAATTTAGAAAGAGAACAGCAAAATAAACACAGGTAGAAGAGAAGAAAGGATATAATAAAGGCAAGAACCAAAATCAATGAAATTGAAAACAAGTACACAATTTTGAAGCACAGAATAGACTAAAGATGGTTTTTCTAAAAAGATGTATGAAATTGATAACTTCCTTGGCGGGGGGATGCGGGGTGGTGGCGTCTGCCCTGGTGGCTCAGAGGTTAAAGCATCTGCCTGCAATGTGGGAGACCTGGGTTCAATCCCTGGGTCTGGAAGATTCCCTGGAGAAGGAGATGGTAACCCACTCCAGTATTCTTGCCTGGAGAATCCCATGGATGGAGGAGCCTGGTGGGCTACAATCCACGGGATCGCAAAAAGTCGGACACAACTGAGTGACTTCACTTTCCTTCACTTTCTTGGTGGGGGTAGGGGGAATGCTAAAGTGAAAAAAAGGCAAATAGTTGTTAAGGTAAAAAATGAAAAATAAAGAGATGGAAAAAAGGTGAAAAATAAAAAGAAAGAGAGCAGGGATTGAATACTGAGTGGGAAAGTTTTTGCCAAGTAAGCAACCCAATCAATCATGGATTCAAAGAAGGTTCTTTAGGTTGTGGCTGGAGGAAAAGACCATGAACTCTCCTGGTACAGTATTAGGAATGCAAAGTACCTGGGTGCTGTCTGTTGGCAATATCTGGGTTTGTCAGTCGGCTGTGCACTTGGCTGGCTGAAGGTCATGTGGCATGTTTGTAGGGCGTCCAGGGGCCTCTGATTTGCACACCTAGCAACTGAGTCAAGATCATGTCACCCAACTAAGTCTACCCTGTTGGCAGGCTAAGTAGTCAAATAAAGGCTTATTATACCCAATATCAGAGAAGGCAATGGCACCCCACTCCAGTACTCTTGCCTGGAAAACCTCATGGATGGAGGAGCCTGGTAGGCTGCAGTCCATGGGGTTGCTAAGAATCGGACCCGACTGAGCGACTTCACTTTCACTTTTCACTTTCATGCATTGGAGAAGGAAATGGCAACCCACTCCAGCGTTCTTGCCTGGAGAATCCCAGGGATGGCGGAGCCTGGTGGGCTGCTGTTTATGGGGTCACACAGAGTCGGACACGACTGAAGCGACTTAGCAGCAGCAGCATACCCAATATCAGGCTTTTCCTGCTGGCTCAGATGGTAAAGAATCTGCCTGCAATGCAGGAGACCTGGGTTCAATCCGTGGGTTAAGAAGATCTTCTAGAGAAAGGAATGGCAACCCACTCCAATATTCTTGCCTGGAGAATTCCATGGACAGAAGAGCCTGGTGGGCTATAGTCCATGGGGTCACAAAGAGTCAAGCATGACTGAGCGACTGACACTTTCACTTTGACTTTTTATAACCAACATCAGGAGTGAAAAAGAGACATTGTTACAGATGCTGCAGACAGAAAAAGGAAAAGAAAATATTATAAATAGCTTTCTGCTGATACACTTAAATGTTTAGAAAACATAAGGAGATTTCCAGAAAGTAGAGCTTACTAAAACTGATTCATTAAGGGATATAAAACATGAATAGTTTTATAACTGGTAATGCAATTAAAACAGTAATTTTTTTAAAAATCTTTCCACAGAGAACACTTGAGGCCCAGTCAACTTTACTGGCAAGGTCTACCTAACACTGAAGTGAAGTGAAGTGAGTGAAAGTGGCTCAGTCATATCCGACTCTTTGTGACCCTATGGACTATACAGTCCATGGAATTCTCCAGGCCAGAATACTGGAGTGGGTAGCCTTTCCCTTCTCCAGGGGATCCTCCCAACCCAGGGATTGAACCCAGGTCTCCCGCATTGCATGTGGATTCTTTACCAGCTGATCCATGAGGGAAGCCCAAGAATACTGAAATGGGTAGCCTGTCCCTTCTCCAGTAGATCTTCCCAACCCAGGAATTGAACAGGGGTCGCCTGCATTGCAGGCAGATTCTTTACCAACTGAGCTAGCAGGGAAGCACACCTAACACTGAGAGAGCAATTAGCTCCAGTCTCACATAAACTTACGTATAACCCTGACACCAAAGCATGACAAGCACAGTGAAAGAAAGATTACAGGCTGGTTTTACTTTCGAACGGAGATGTAAAAATTGTAAACAAAATGCTAGCAAATCAAAATCAATAGTACATAAACAAGATAGCACATATTTTGACTATGTTGTATTTGTCTCTTGAATGCAAACTTGCTTTAACATTAGAAAATTAATATAATCTATCATATTTTAAAAGCTTAAATAAAAATCGCCAACTTTTCAGTAATAAAGAATAAAAGAATTCTATTTTTTTCACTGAGAAGCTAGAATCACCATTTACTTTTTGTACTCCTATTTGGGTGTTCCCCACCCTGGCATTTTCCCATTTTGATCAGACTAATTTTCAGCCAGAAACATGAGGAGCCCTATGGGGCATGCCAGTAAGGCATGTGTATGATTCTTCTCAGCACAGAGAACAGGTCCAGATTAGCGTTATCCCCATTTAGTCTTATGATACTTAAAAATCAGTGACTACTGAGGGCTTACTGAATACGGCCCATTAATACATTTTGTAAGAGAAGGATAAATTGATCCAAAATACAATCTCTGCCTTCTAACCAAAAGAGACAAAATCTTAAAAAAAAAAAAAAATCTTGAACTCTTGTAGACTATAGGTGTTAGCCCCCCAATTCAAAGCCAGCCTCAGTGTCAAATGAAACTTGATTAACCCTTCTTTACTCCAGTGCTTCCTCATTTTAACATACTTCCCTAAAATCCCTTTTGAATTCTTTAGCCCTGAATTACCCACCAACTTGCTTATTGCCTTCACATGTCCAGTTTAGACAAATCAAGATAAGATGCCAAATATTATTTTAATTTTTTTTAAGGTTAAAGATGATTACCTCAGCATCTTTATTCATTGCTGAAGGGAAGACACTTTGCTTTTTATATTAAATTTGGTGAACAACAGAATAGTAGACTCTCAAACTGAAGAAGACTGAAGAAGAATTTTAAAAGCTATTTGTTCCAGCTATCCCTTTTACTGTTCCTAAACTCTCTTCCATTTAGTGTTCTCAAGCCTTTACTTAAACACATCAAGGACTGTTGAACTTGCTTGTACAGAGTAGAACATTAAGAAGTATCCACTAATGATGATGATGTTGATAAGCGTACTCCAATTAAAAAAATGCATTTATTCATTTCTTTCTTTCTTGTCACCTGTAGTAGTTTGGGGGTTGTAGGTAGGTTGGGGAAGGGAGTTGCATTTCAAAATACATCCTCCACTCTAATGTGCCACAGAAATTCAGTGCACTGTCCCCAGAGAGGACACGTGATCTGTATTCAAAATAGAACACTAATGGGCTCACTTCCTAAAGATTGCCAAAGGCCAAAGAACTGACTTTTATCACCAGAGAGGTAATATTATTTACCTCCCCTTAGTAAGATATGTGCTTTGAATTACTTTTTGTTTTTTCCCAGAAGGACACAGGTTCTTTTAGCTATCCTTTTCTACCCAATTCTCCTTGAAACCACAGATACAAATTTTAAGATAGCCTGTGTTTGCAATGTAAATTGTGCTGGAGAAAGCTGGAGGCCCTCATGGGAATTAAGTTCCTGAATTTTGTACCAAGAGTTGACATTAATAAATGACCAAAGACTCATATGGTGATTCAGCTTTGGACTAAATGATTTAATACTGCTTTTGTTGATGTCAGTATAATCTAGGAATTGTAAACGTGCTATGACAGGGACAGCTGACACCTGACTGTCAATTTGTTCAAATTCCCTGTGCTTCTTTCTGTTGGTATGTTAGGTCTGAATTCAGAAAGGTAGCTGCTTCCAGTTAAAAGGAGTATTTTCTCTCTTGCCACTGAGGGTAATAAATTAGGGAGTTTCTCTAAATAATCCACATAAATGCAAGATTAATGAGCACTAAATACAAACAGTATCACAAAACACTGTTAGTACATGTCTCAGGATCCCCTAAACGCTCTGTGTTATCACCTGCCTGTGATGTGATGAGAAGCCTCTGGCGTTCAAATGAAGGATGGAAAAGAAAGAACTAGAGGTAGAAAATAGGAGTGGCTAGGATGGCCAGAGAACAAGTCTGATGAATAAATGTCTACTCTGCCCCTGCTGCCACCACTTCTGGACTGGACAGATTTCCTCGTGGTTCTGGCCACATGTTTTGGGAAGGCCAGGTATCCTCTGGATATGGGTTGGCCAAGTAGAACAGAGGAAACAAAGTCTATCAAACCTGATACCTGGAGACTGACTTATTAATGGAATATTCCATTCTCAGGGAAACATAACTTTGGCCCTGACCTAATCAGCTATTTTCATTGTCTTTAATGCTGATATTAAGTATACTACAAAGCTATTGGTGACGTTTTTGTCATAGGTTAGGTGCCAAAGATGTATTTTTTAAGAACTGGTCATTTTAACAGGTACCTTTCAGAACCTGGGTGGTATACAGTTTCCCTCATGTGTTTGTTCCCTATTAAATTGTCCAAAATGGATTACAAATAAAATCATGAGCTATGGCCAGATAATTGCTCACATTTCTTGGTCAGTTTGTCATATACCAGGAGTTGTCTGAAATGTTCTACATATTTGAATCTTAACTCTCACAACACATCTATGAAATGCATACTGTTGAGCTAGTAGTAAACAATCTGCCTGCCAGTGCAGGAGGTGTAAGAGACAGGTTTGACCCTTGGGTTGATAAGATCCCCAGGAGGAGGGCATGGTAACCCCCTCCAGTATTCTTGCCTGGAGAATCCCATGGACAGAGGAGCCAGGCGGGCTACAGTCCATGGGGTCGCAAAGAGTCAGGCATGACTGAAGCGAATTAGCACTAGACATGCCCATTATGAAGATGAGAAAACTGAAGCTTAGGTTACATAATTTGCTTGAAGTCACGTAGTTGGTCATGATGACTCTTGACTTGACCTCAAGGAATCTGACTGCAAAACCCCAGCTGTTAATCACTGTTCTGTGTAAAGGAGCAAAGCCTCTAAAATGAAAGAAAATACCTTTTTCTAAAAATGGAAAAAATGAATTCATTGTTCATAGGCTGTTGATATATCTATGTAAGATAACGTATGTAAGACTCTTAGGATGCACCTGGTCCTTAGTGGCTTTGAATAAATTTTATCTTTCATGATTAGTGTGTCTTTAACATAAATATCAGGTGTATCACATGTTGGTCACCTTATTCTCATGGGGATTTGGTTCATGGAAGGTGGCATAGAACCTTTGGTGCATAAGCACGCTAATTGCAGGCTTTAAAACCAAACCTGGGTGGCACTTTGCAAATGGGATTAAAGCCCTAGCTTGTAGCTGCCAAGTACCCAGCAAAGCAACGATCTCAGTGTTTGGCAGATTTTCTGTTCCAGCATCCTTTCTGAAAGCAGGGTTTTCCCAGTGATGTATTTTATAAACATATCAAATTGCCACTTGTTTCTTATGCTTTTCCGATAAGAGAAACATTTAGAATCTGTGCCCTGCCACCTTTAAACACTAAATATTCAGCTCTTAAAAAACACATCTTACCTCTTCCTTCAGAGCACCCGAGATGATTATGGAGTCCGACATCTTGGCCTCCTTTGGTTCTCTGTGTGCAGAGATCTCTAGGCCCAGGGAGTGCTTTGGCCTTTGATATTTAGAGGGGTGCTGTACAGTCACTTTCCTTACTAGCCTGGAGAACCTCTGCTCAGTGCTTATCATGGTCTGAATATTTTGTGCCCCCCCCCAAATTTATAGGTTGAAGCCCTAAGCCCAATGTGTTAGTTGTCAGAGATGGAGCCTTGGGGATGGAGGAGAGAACAGAGTTAGATGAGGTCATGGTGATAGCACCCTCCTGATGGGGTTAGTGTCCTTCTGAGAGCTCAGTGAGCATGGGGCACTGTGGACGATAATGGTGTCCATGTTCAGGGAAAGAAAACACAGCCACCTGCCTGTGGTCAGTAGGTTTCTTTTGAGATTAGCAAGAGAGTGAAGAGACTAGCGTGAGGCTGAGGGTGAGCCTAAAAACATCAAGCACTCTCATATTTCATAGAGCAAGAATTGCTAGACCTACATTTTTGAAATTTTTCCGTGAGTTTTTCCAAGTTAAATGACTGATTTTGCCTCAGGACTGTTGGGTTTTGTATAGAAAAATCTAATGTGATGACAGATTGGAAGAGACTAATGGGAATGATCTACTGTATATTTTAGTTGAAACACAGTTGACTTATAATGTTGTATTAATTCCTGCGGTACAGCAAAGTGTCTCAGTTATACACATCTACTGTATTGTTTTAAAATGCACTTTGTTGTTTGTGGTCCATTTATGTAGAAGCTAATATGATTGTCTTGGCTCCTTGGCAGAGGATCTGCATTCTCAGCATCACTTCAGCAAAAGTTGTTAAGGTAATAGTGTGAGGGCCTTCTGATCTTTCTGATTAACATGGAGCTTAGCTAACCTGATGATATGACTCTGCCTGAAACTGGGTTTGGGTCTATTAATACAGCATAATAAATTCAAATGGAGCTTCCTTGGGCTGTCTAATCCAAGAAACAAAGTTCTCATAAACAACTTTGCTTAAAGAAATAAGTTTAAGTGTATCATTTATTTTGATTTTTTAAATTAATTTTCATGTTGCTTTTCCTAATTAAGAAGTGAAAGCCTGGGGTACTACAGCTGTGGGTGATTTGGCAACCCATTAAATAAATGTGTAATAAACACCAGATATGTCACAGGCTAGTATCAGACTATATTTTGGGGGCTCGAAAATCACTGCAGATGGTGATTGCAGCCATGAAATTAAAAGACACTTACTCCTTGGAAGGAAAGTTATGACCAACCTAGATAGCATATTCAAAAGCAGAGACATTACTTTGCCAACAAAGCTCCGTCTAGTCAAGGCTATGGTTTTTCCAGTAGTCATGTATGGATGTGAGAGTTGGACTGTGAAGAAAGCTAAGTGACCAAGAATTGATGCTTTTGAACTGCGGTGTTGGAGAAGACTCCTGAGAGTCCCTTGGACTGCAAGGAGATCCAACCAGTCCATTCTGAAGGAGATCAGTCCTGGGATTTCTTTGGAAGGAATGATGCTAAAGCTGAAACTCCAGTACTTTGGCCACCTCATGCGAAGAGTTGACTTATTGGAAAAGACTCTGATGCTGTGAGGGATTGGGGACAGGAGGAGAAGGGGACGACAGAGGAAGAGATGGCTGGATGGCATCACCGACTCACTGGAAGTGGGTTTGGGTGGACTCCAGGAGTTGGTGATGGACAGGGAGGCCTGGCGTGCTGCAATTCATGGGGTCATAAAGAGTCGGACACGACTGAGTGAACTGAACTGACTGATGTACAAGGTGCTGGGGATAACATAGTCAAACATAAAAGACAAGTGCTCAGCCCTATGCTACTTGCCTTATGTGTGACCTACCAGGCTATCAATGATTCTACCCATTTCTGAGCTCAGTCTTCTGGCCACACATTACTGGAGCTAGGACAGAGAAAGTGAGTAGGCCAGGCAGACAGAGAGCATTCAGAGGAGCATACAGAAGCAGGACAAGCATTTTGAAGTCTGTGTTGAAATGGAAAGCAAATTCAGTGAATAGACTTTAATATTAAAATAAACTTTCAATTCAATTCAGTTCAGTCGCTCAGTCATGTCTGACTCTTTGCGACCCCATGAACTGCAGCACGCCAGGCCTCCCAGTCCATCACCAACTCCCAGAGTCCACCCAAACTCATGTCCATTGAGTCAGTGATGCCATCCATCCATCTCTTCCTCTGTTGCCCCCTTCTCCTCCTGCCCCCAATCCCTCCCAGCATCAGAGTCTTTTCCAATGAGTCACCTCTTCACATGAGGTGGCCAAAGTACTGGAGTTTCCGCTTTAGCATCATTCCTTCCAAAGAACACCCAGGACTGATCTCCTTTAGAATGGACCGGTTGGATCTCCTTGCAGTCCAAGGGACTCTCAAGAGTCTTCTCCAACACTACAGTTCAAAAGCATCAATTCTTCGGCACTCAGTTTTCTTCACAGTCCAACTCTCACATCCATACATGACCACAAGAAAAACCATAGCCTTGACTAGATGGACCTTAGTCGGCAAAGTAATGTCTCTGCTTTTGAATATGCTACCTAGGTTGGTCATAACTTTCCTTCCAAGGAGTAAGCATCTTTTAATTTCATGGCTGCAATCACCATCTGCAGTGATTTTCGAGCCCCCAAAAATAAAGTCTGACACTGTTTCTCCATCTATTTCCCATGAAGTGATGGGGACCAGATGCCATGATCTTCGTTTTCTGAATGTTGAGCTTTAAGCCAACTTTTTCACTCTCCTCTTTCACTTTCATCAAGAGGCTTTTTAGTTCCGCTTCACTTTCTGCCATAAGGGTGGTGTCATCTGCATATCTGAGGTTATTGATATTTCTCCCAGCAATCTTGATTCCAGCTTGTGCTTCTTCCAGTCCAGCGTTTCTCATGATGTACTCTACATGTAAGTTAAATAAGCAGGGTGACAATATACAGCCTTGACATACTCCTTTTCCTATTTGGAACCAGTCTGGTGTTCCATGTCCAGTTCTAACTGTTGCTTCCTGACCTGCATACAGCTTTCTCAAGAGGCAGGTCAGATGGTCTGGTATTCCCATCTCTTTGAGAATCTTCCACAGTTTCTTGTGATCCACACAGTCAAAGGCTTTGGCATAGTCAATAAAGCAGAAATAGATGTTTTTCTGGAACTCTCTTGCTTTTTCCACGATCCAGTGGATGTTGGCAATTTGATATCTCATTCCTCTGCCTTTCCTAAAACCAGCTTGAACTTCTGGAATATCACTGTTCACATATTGCTGAAGCCTGGCTTGGAGAATTTTGAGCATTACTTTACTAGCGTGTGAGATGAGTGCAATTGTGCAGTAGTTTGAGCATTCTTTGTACAGTTGCAAACATAATAACAGAATTGTCATGCTTTGGTAAAGACATGTCACTCTGCTATATATCATTGTATGAAAAGAGTGTTGGTTCAGATTGACTAAAGAAGATCAGAAGATATGAACGTATATGAAGTGGTTCCAGATAAGACAGTTTTCCTAATTACCTTGGTGAAATTCACCAATCCCCAGTAAGAGGAGATTGGAAATTCACATCAGAACCTGCTGTACATAATTTGTAGTTTTCTGTATGTAATTATACTCAAGTAAATTGTAGAGGAATATGCATATGTTCTCCTTTTGTAGTACAAATTGAATCATTTTAATGAATCCCTATTTTTGCAATTAAAAGTCATGTATCAAGACCTACTGAAATGAAAACTCCACAGGCAGGGCCTGCAGTTCCTCATGCTCATTGCTCTATCCCCAGCACCTAGCATGGTACCTGTGAGTAGCCCTTTCTTTGTCAAGTTTTCTGACTGCCCAGGTCTTTTGCATACTCATCCTTCTCTTCGGAAAAGGTCTCAACTTACAAATCCTATCTCCCCAAAGAGGAAACCAGAAAACACATTTCCTCTCTTACAGCTGAGACAGATGTATGTGACCGATGATCCACCAGCCAGCTGCACCCACAAGGGACTTCGAATCAGAAGTAAACATAAAGAAGCAAGCATCACGCCAATTCTAATTTTTTCTAGCAAAGGTAGCAACTGAAGCATCGGTCTTTCTCCTCCAGTAAGCTTTCCCCAAGCACCCCCAATCCCTCATGAGGGCTGTTGGGTTAGACCTTCTCTAGGTTTACTTTTCACTATACTTTACTGTGCTGTTCTAATGGTTAGCGTCTTTTATTAGGTTCTAATCTGCTGTGGTAGTTAAGGTAATCCTAATTCCTCTCACAAACCAAAAGTATATGGTGAATCCAACACAAAAGAAGTTTCCTTTTCCTGATCACATAAAGGTAAAATGGTACCTGGGCTCAGCAGACAACCCTGCTGTAGGAGGTAGTTCACGGATCCAGGCATCTTCCGTCATGTGGCTTTGCCATCTGTACCACACAGCTTCCAACAGTGCCATGCCCATCTGAACCAGGCCAGAGGCAAAGAGCAAGAAGAATCACACTCTGTGGGTTTTATGAGCTAGGCTCTGAAGCTATGCTTATCACTGGTGTTCACATTCTGTTGCTGGGAGTGCAACCACATGGCAGATACAGTTTAGCTTCCCATAGTTTCTTCCAGGTAAGAGTACGTCAACACCAGAAAATGACGATAAAGTGCTGTATCTAACTTTCTATCTTCCCACTTGCTTCCTTCCTGCTCAAGTGGGGAAAAGGATGACAGAAGGCTCATCATACAGAACACTAAATCACAGACAGCTGTAGCTGTGATCTGGCTTCCCGTTTTTCGGCTCATTGGTGCTTTTCACTAAACATTTCTGTTGGACTGGGAGAAGGCGCATATTCATTGGATAGTTATTTCTAAATGCTTTGCCTGAAATGGCTTTTATCTCCAGGCACCCCATGTGTCGCTTTGAAAGGGAAAATGCTTAGTGTGCAGCCGGGCGCCACATGTGTTCTGACGTGTGGATTTCCAAATCATTGCCTCTTGGCCACCCACAGGCTAACACAGGAAATATCTCCTCTCCCTCCCCCCCAAATGTCTCTTCTGGACCTAGGTGCCTTATCAGCAGCCAGGGAGAGCTGGGAGTACTACTCGGGAGCCAGGGACCTCCAGAGTCCGGACTTGCAGAGTCAGCCAGCCCTGCAGAAGCTTTTGGAGTATGGGGGAAGCTCTTTGCACCAGCAGGCTGCTGTGCTCCGCAAGCTGCTCGCTCAGTCCCCGCGTTTTGGCAACTCCATAGGAGGAAGCTATCTAGAACTGGCCAACACGGTGAGTCCTTTCTGGTTCAGAGAACACATCTTTAGGCCTGGGTGGATGCCAATTTGCATATTTGAATTCTGAGCTCCAGAGGACATATCAGGTATTGTCTCTTTTTATTGAGCTAAATATTGTACCATCTCCAGCATCGCCAATAATGTTAAGTGTTCCAAATGCTTATGATTGGTGATTTCCCTAGTACTATTGAGAGCAGAGTGATTGGTTAAAAAGTGTTTTAAGTCTGTACCTTGTACAGATTTAATTTCTAGCATATCTACAATAGTTTCACCTTAATGAAACTTTTCTGGTATCGGACATTACAGATTAATAGGGTGTAATCCTCTGTGCTCCCTAATTTGGACTTCACTCATTTGAAAAAGAAAATACTTTATTGAAAGTTTGATCAACCTTTCTGCTTGTACTTTAAAAACATGCTCTGTTGAAAACTTGGAATCTCATTAGGCTTAATTTGAACTTCCATTTTACCTCAGGATGAATTATTACCATGATGACCCTTGAGTGAAAAGCTGTTGCCTTCCTTTTTAAGTTGAGCTGGGAAACGAGGCTGGGTGGCTGATGGCCTGGGCTCTATTGAGGGTGACATGCACAGAGTTTATAAATTAAGGTTGCTATCCAGCCATGGTGTCAAATGTCCATAAATGGACCTGAGTATTTTGAAACTGAAGTTTGAAACTGAAGGTGGCATAAACATCGTGACATAAACTTCATTTATGTATGTTTACTATCTGCTTTGAGGTTCAACCAATGGTTTTCAGACTTTTTAAGTCTGAGTCATATTTTCTAATTCTGACATTTTTGGTGACGTGTTTGAAGCCCCTAATAATCCTAAATATGCAGCAGTAGTTAAAGTACAATCATCAGACAAACCCTAATGTAGAGACATTCTAGAAAATACTTGACCAGTACCCCTTGCAATTGTCAAGGATATCGAAAGTAAGGAAAGTTTGAGAAAGAGAAACTGTCACAGCTAAGAGAAGCCTAAGAAGATCTGACAACTAAATATAATGTGGTTCCCTGGCTGGGACATCAGGTACAAACTAAGAAAATCTGGGTAAATTATGGATTTTAATTAATAACAATGTACCAGTATTGATTCCTAAATTGTGACATCATACCATAATGATGTAAGATGTTTATAACAGGGGAAACTGGATAAGAAGTGTGTGACAACTCTCTGTCCCATCTTTGCAACTTTTCAAAAAAAATTTAAATATATTAAAACTACACAGTCTCTCACACACAGTCACTACTAGGGTGTAACTGTGTTTCATAAAATCTGTAAAGGAACCCATAGTCATTGCATTGTCCCTTTAAGGACATTCTTGCTCCATTTGAGTAGGACAATTGACTATCCTGGGACTTCCCTGGTGGCTCAGATGGTAAAGCGTCTGCCTACAATGCAGGAGACCCAGGTTCAATCCCTGGGTCAGGAGGTCCCCTGGAGAAGGAAATGGCAACCCACTCCAGTACTCTTGCCTGGAAAATCCCATGGACAGAGGAGCGTGGTGGGCTATAGTCCATGGGGTCGCAAAGAGTCAGACACGACTGAGCGACTTTATTGACTATCCTATTTTGCCTTCCTGTGTGCCCAGGAGACTAGCCAAGCAGCAAGAAATATGTCATCTTTCTCTGTCATGGGCTTGGATTTCGGCTATGCTTTTACAAATAATTAGCAGCAAACTGAACTTTACTCTTTACTATGTCAGATCCACCTTTTTCAAGACAGTGACATAGAAGTGTGGGTTATAGCAAAAATCAGTGTTACACATGGATCAAAATTTAGTGGCCCCTACCCTGAAGAGTTCAGGGCTTGAGGCCCACCAGTTTTCTGCAGCAAACCTCCTAGTGAGAACTGCAAAAATTGGTGGTTTCCTACCTCTGCTCATCTCTGTGATTCTTTCCCCACCCACCTCCCCACAAAACCTCCCCTGGCATATGCCTTCCAGGGATCAAACCCGCAACCCTGCTGTAGAAGTGCAGAGTCTTAACCACTAGACCATCAGGGAAGTCCCAACGCCTTGATCTTAACCTTTGCAGTAACTGCTTGCATTCTGTTCTGTTCTATTTACAGTCCTGTCAGAGGCCAGCTCAGCTCCCAGGTTCCCATCAGCCAGGTTCTCTTTGTGAATTATTGGTGAAGCTTTGGAATTGCTGGAGCTCTGCCTGCAAGGGCCCCTCCAGAGGCTAGTTTGAGAAATACTCCCTTAAATGTTGAGCACCAGCTCACATAGAAGTGTTCATTTTATTAAAAGTCATGACCTTGGAAGTCCCTTGTGGTCTAATGATTAGGACTCCACACTTTCACTGCTGAGGGCCTGAATTTAGTACCTGCTTGGGGAACTAAAAGCTGATAAGCCAAACAATGTGGTTAAAAAAAAAAAAAAAGTCATGACCTATACATTTACAGTTTGCACACTTTTTTGTATATATGTTGTTGACACAAATAACCAACAAACAATCAAAAATAGCAACAAAAAAGATTTTTATTTGAATCAGCTGAGGACGATAGCCCGGAAAACAGCCTCTCGGATAGCTTCTGAAGAACTGGTCCATAGAAGCATGCTTTTCAGCTGTTTTATATCTTGTCAGAACAAAGAACATTAAGCAAGTTGTGAATTCATTCTTTCGAGGTTTCAAAAAAAGAGATCAGATGTACACAACTGTCAGCATGGCCTTGGCACCTGGGGGAGCACTGGCATTGGTGTCCCAGGACAAAAATTATTTACTTCTGATCAGTGTGCCCTTTCCCTTATTAATTAAAGCAGATGTACAATGTATGTTTGATAGAACATAGTCTATTATAGTTGCCATAAGATTCAGGTTTACTCATGTATAAGCCAGGATGGGTTCTCCATACCTCAATACGTGAAAATTTCTTTTACTGATGTTATATGTCTATAAAAGCTTATAATGAACACAGAATCAGTGATGGTGATGTATTCAATGGTATTCATTGGAATACACTGAATAAGTTTCTTTTTTAAAAAAGTTGTTATTCCACAAATGAACAGATAAAATTGTACATGCTTACTTAAGAATCAGACCAAAATGAAAATGTAGGCACTTGAACTGTGTAACAGTGATTATGTTCTTTATTTTCTCACTGATTTGAACAAGCACAGTTTTTAAGAATTCCCTGGTGGTCCAGTGGTTAGGACACCATGCTTCCACTGCAAGGGGCAAGGGTTCAATCCCAAGTCAGGGAACTAAGATCACACAAGATGCTTGGTGCAGCCAGAAAAAAGAAAACATACAACTTAAAGAATATGTTTTATTGAAGTATAGTTGATTTACAATGTTGTGTTAGTTTCTGCTGTGTAGCAAAGTGATTCAGTTATACATACATAAATATATATTCTTTTTAATCCTCTTTCCTATTTTAGTTTATCACAGGATATTGAATATACTCTCCTGTGCTCTACAGTGGGACCTTCTTGTTTGTCTGTCCTGTATATGCTGTATCTGCTAACCCCAAACTTCCACTCCATCCCCTCCCCACCCCACCCCTTGGCAACTATAAGTCTGTTCTCTATGTCTGTGAATCTATATCTGCTTCACAAATATGTTCATTTGTGTTGTATTTTAGATTCCATATATAAGTGATATCATATGGTAGTTGTCTTCCCCTTTCTGACTTACTTCACTTAATATAATAATCTCTAGTTGTATCCATATGGCTGCAAGTGGCATTAATTTATTCTTTTTTATGGCTGAGTAATATTCCATTGTGTATGTATACTGCTTCTTTATTCATTCATCTGCCAATGGACATTTAGGTTGCGTCCGTGTCTTGGCTATTGTAAATAGTGCATGAACACTGACGTGCATGAATCTTTTAGAAGTAAGTTTTCATCTTTTCTGGATATATGCATAAGAGTGACATTACTGGATCACATGGCACTTTTATGTTTAGGTTTTTTTTTTTTAATTGAAGGATAATCATAATATTGTGTTGGTTTCTGCCACACATCAGCATGGATCAGCCGTAGGTACCCATATGTCCCCTCCCTCTTAAGCCTCCCTCCTACCTCCCACCCCATCCAACCCCTCTAGGTTGTCACAGAGCACTGGTTTGAGTTCCCTGAGCCTTACAGCAAATTCCCATTGGTATCTTTTTTACATATGGTAGTGTATGTGTTTCCATGTTACTCTCTCCATTCCTCCCACTCTTTCCTTCCTACCCCTCCCATGCCCATAAGTCTGTTCGCTATGTCTGCATCTCCATTGCTGCCCTGCAAATAGGTTCATCAGTACCGTCTTTCTAGATTCCATATATTTGTTGGTATGCAATGTTTGTTTTTCTCTTTCTGACTTACTGCACTCTGCATGATAGGCTCTAGGTTCATCCACCTCTTTAGCACTTGCTCAAATGCATTCCTTTTTATGGTATTTTTAGTTTTTTAAGGAACATCCATACTGTTTTCCATAGTGGCTGTACAAACTTACATTTCCACCAACAGTGTAGGAGGATTCCCTTTTCTCCACACCCTCTCCAGAATTCGTTATTTGTAGACATTTTAATGTTGACCGTGCTGACTAGTATAAAGTGGTACTTCATTGTAGTTTTGATTTGCGTTTCTCTGATAATGAACAGCTTGGAGCATCTTTTGATATGCCTTTTGATCATCTCTGTATGCCTTCTTTGGAGAAATGTTTAGGTCTTCTGCTCATTTTTTTAATTGAGTTTTTTGCTTTTTTATTATTGAGTTGTATGAACTGTTTGTATATTTTGGAAATTAAGGCCTTGCTTAATTAATAATTAAGTCACATTATTTGCAAATACTTTCTCCCAGTCCATAGGTTGTCTTTCATTTTCATTTTGTGGTTTCCTGTGCTATTCAAAACCTGGTAAGTTTGCTTTGGTTCTGTTTGTTTGTTTTTGTTTTTATTTCTGTTGCCTTGAGAGACTGACCTAAGAAAACATTAATACAATTTATGTCGGAGAATGTTTTGCCTATGATCTCTTCTAGGAGTTTTATGGTGTCAGGTCTTATGTTTAAGTCCTTAAGCCATTTTAAGTTTATTTTTGTTTCTGGTGTGAGGGAATCAAACTTCATTGATTTACATGCAGCTGTCCAACTTTCCCAATACTACTTGCTGAAGAGACTGTCTTTTCTCCATAGTATATTCTTGCCTCGTTTGTTGAAGATTACTTGTTTGTAGGTGTGTGGGTTTATTTCTGGGCTCCCTGTTCTGTTCCATTGACCAATATATCTCTTTTTATGCCAATGCCACAATGTTTTGATTACTGTAGCTTTATAGTATTGCCTGATGTCTGAGAGGGTTATTCTTCTAGCCTTGTTCTTTTCCCTGAGGATTGCTTTGGCAATTCTGGGTCTTTTATGGTTCCATGTAAATTTTAGGATTATTTGTTCTAGTTCTGTGAAAAATATCATGGGTAATTTGGTAGGGATTGCATTAAATCTGTAGATTGTTTTGGGTAGTATGGCCATTTTAACAATATTTATTCTTCCAGTCCAAGAGCATCGGATATCCTTCAATTTCTTTGAATAATCTTAAGTTTCCTTTATTAATGTTTTGTAGTTCTCAGCATATAAATCTTTCATCTCCTTAGTCAGGTTTATTCCTAAGTATTTTTTATGTGATTTTAAAAGGGATGGTTTGTTTACATTCCCATTCTGATTTCCACTGTTAGTGGAAAATACAAAATTTAACAATACGTTTTAAACTCACAGGTCTTTAATAATGGCCTTGGACCTTGTGGTGAAAGTGACCTTACTCAGTCGTGTCCAACTCTTTGTGACTCCCGGTTCTTCATCCTTTCCTGTATATTCACTGTTTGTCATGTGACTTTGGTGTCTTCTTGTCAAATATGTGAGAAGTTGTAAAAGATTCTTGGGTTTTTTACCCCCTAGAACCCCCAAAAGATTATTGTTTTAACCACTGTGTTTAGGGTGGTTTGTTTCATAGAAATAGTTGACTTGAGGTCTGCTTACAGGGGTCCAGGGAGCCCAGCTCGAGAAATACCTCTTAAAAGTGGCCAAAGAAAGCAAATTGCCTCTCTAAATTGCACACTTGGGCAATCCCTTCACTTATATAACCGCATAAGAGTAATTTATGTTCTTCCTAAAACAAATCTTGAACTAGTAAAATTCTGGGGTTTGGGTTTTAAAAGTAGCTACTAAGAGCAAAAGGGCTTCACAGGTGGTGCTAGTGGTAAAGAACCCTCCTGCCAGTGCAGGAGATGCAAGAGACAAACCCGGGTTTGATCCCTGGGTTGTGAAGATCCCATGGAGAAGGAAATGGCAGCCCACTCCATTCTTGCCTGGAAAATTCCATAGACAGAGGAGCCTGGTAGTCCATGGGGTCGCAAGAGTCAGACACCACTGAACAACTGAGCATGACAATGAAGACCAAAAGATATTTTGGGAATTCCCTGGTGATCCAGTGGTTAGGGTTTCATGCTTCCATTGCAGAGGGCACAGGTTCAATCCCTGGTCAGGGAACTAAGAGTCTGCAAGCCACATGGCATGGTCAAAAAAAAAAAATCAAAAGATATTTTATCAGTGCCCAGTTAGGAGATAGGAAACGCATCATATTTCACACAGGGAGAGTTTAATGTAAAAAATTATTAACTAGAAGCAGGTGATTACCTACTGAGGAATCAAGAAAATCTAATAAATCCAGGAATAGCACATGTGAAGAGACGTTACTACCTCTAAAACTGAGTCAGAATACCCAAGGTAGGAACCTATTTGGAAGAGGGCCTTTCCTTTACCCAGTGCTGAGGTTCAGACCTCATTGAAATGGAGCAGCTAGTACCCCCTGCATGGCAGAGAAATTCCCTGAGATGCAGCAGGAAGCCAGCCCTCCAGACAGTCAACCCAACTGTGGGTTGCCACCCACTGGAGCATCACCAAGAATGTTCCCACAGAGGAATCCTCTGGGAAACTGCCCACCAGAGTAGTAGCAAAACCCACAGAGAAGTCTCTCAGCTGATGCCCCTGAGACTTACTGGAGATGGGTGCCCCTAGATATCCTACTGACCTCCACCCACCCCGAGAGGAAGCAGGGAAGAGTACAACAGAAACGGCATCCTCTTCTTCCCTCAGGAGTGCTCCAGTGTCCCTACTGACAGAGGAGAAATGTCCAGGGAAGGTGGATTTGGAGATAAGAGGTGATAAACTCACACAGGCATTTCTAACATTGAGATACTTCTGGGAGCATCCCACACATTTAACTTTCTAGGCATCCCTTCTTCTGCTAGCAATTACCTGTCTTCTTCTCCTTCTACCAAACACAGTGGATATTATAACTTTGAGGTTTAACACGTTGTTCAAAATGGAAAGCCAACAAGGTGATGTTGTACATGGAAACTTGTGACAATTAGAGTTTTACCTGAGAAGCAGAGTGACTACCCATGATATAGAAATAAAGGATCTACAGGAAATGACTCACAGACATAGAGAAAAGACTTGTGGTTGCCAAGAGAAAGAGGGGATGAGAGAAGAATGGAGTGGGAGTTTGGGATTAACAGATACAAACTACTATGTATAGAATGGATAAACAACAAGGTCCTATTGTATAGCACAGGGAACTATATTCAGTGAAAGTCAAAGTTTAGTCGCTCAGTCGCATCCGACTCTTTGCAGCCTTATGGACTCTAGTCCACCAGACTCCTCTGTGCATGGAATTATCCAGGCAAGAATACTGGAGTGGGTTGCCATTTCCTTCTCCAGGGGATCTTCCCAACTCAGGGATTGAACCCAGGTCTCCTGCATTGCCGGCAAATTCTTCACCATCTGAGCCACCAGGGAAGCCCCACTATATTCAATACCCTGAGATAAACCATAATGGAAAAGAATATAAAAAAAGAATGCATATATATGTACGTATAACACTGAACACTTTACTGTACAGCAGAAATTAACACAACATTGTAAATCAAATACACTTCAAAAAAAGAATAAAGGCTCTACAGTGAGACAGTCTGTGCAGGTTGTTGATTCTTCGTCTGTGTTGAGCCTAAAGTAACGCTAGGCCTGGCACAAGAGCAGATATGAAGGAAAGCTGGATGTAGAGAACAGATGGGAGTGCACAAGCACAGATTGAGATCCCTGAGGACAAACTGGGACCCAGTTCTGTCTCTGAACCATTCCAACCTCAGTGCTATGAGTGACCTACAGGAGAGCTGACACTCATTATCAAGGAACCACACGCACGTCTGGCCCAGGACTCAGAGACACTGAAGGAGGAGGCCTGGAGGAACTGAAGTTGCTACAAGTCTGATGCAGCAAGTAAAGCAGGCAGCAGACTAGCAACAACTTTCAGAGCATAAAACGTATGACTTCTTCATTTCTACCTTCTGGTCTTCATACGGAGCTCCTTTTATGGCCATCAGAACAATATAAGAAAGAGAACTTTGGGAAACACAGTTCCAACTTAGCTAAGATGGCTTACATCTCAGAGCAGCAGAGAAACTGCCAGGGTAATCTGCACCCTGCTCCTAAAACCATCAGCAAAACAAAATGAGACACTTCAGTTTAGCAAAGAAGAGATACAGTGGGAAAGATGTACCACCTGTTCTCTGATGAATTTTTCTCTCCAAAGATTTATGTTTCATAAGAGGACAAGTATAAATTATAATGTTATAGATTCTGAGTAGTGCAAGAGTACAAGTACAAATAATAATATTGATTCTGAGTAATGACATGTTTAAGTATTAAATGGCATAAGACACAACTGAAGTTTTGCTTTCTACCTACAACACTGATAAATTCCTGAACAAAATATCAGTTCTTCCACAGATTCTCTCAGCCATGCTGCATGGTTTTCTTTTAAGTATTCATTATTGGGTATATTAATTTTTATAAAGAAAGATATTAATTGCTAATGATTAAGTATTATGACAGATTATACTATAAAAGAAGTCATGCACAAGATATAAAGAATCTGAATCAATATAGAAAGTTGATGAAAAGTTAAAGTCCTTCTTTTTCTCCTACATCTTCCCTCATGTAAAAAGACCTTCACCAATTTTTTTGTGTACCCCTGAGATGCTTTTACTTTAAGAACTTTCCACTTCTCCTTTTGTATTATTATTTAGTGTGATGCTGATCATCCTAACATCATGCTGTGATCATTATAATACCTGACAAATTTGGGATTACCATAGTAAAACCTTTGGTCAAAAGGATGTATCCTGGCTTTGAGGTTGGAGCAATCCTGGTTGTTCTGCCAGCACCCTCTTCTGAACATTGTTCAGAATCAAAAAAAAAAACAAGAAATTCTTAATCTTATGGCATGCTTATTAATGTTCATGTTTTCAGAAATTTAGGGCAGTGCAAATGAAATATTGGTTATTTAAGAGTCACTATGGAAGGGTCTGGAATATGGGACTTGATAAAAAAACTTTTTTTCAGAATCTTGAATTGTCATTTCCAACTCACTGAAGATGGATTTCAAAATCATTCATCAAGGAGTCAGAAAATTCTTAAAGAGTTATCAAAAATTTGGAAATGAAGCATTACTAGTTATGCTTACAAAGTCATACTAGGGCTCCCTGCAAATCAGCTGATGCTATAGTAGATGTACCCTTGTTTGGCTTCCTGTTTATGAATGAAAGGCAGCAGAATATACCACCTCAAGTATGACTGTAGAGTTCAGGTCATGCCACCCCCAAAAATACCCTTTGGGTATTTTAATTATTTGGAGCTGCAGGCACTTCAAAAACAGCAAATTCAAGGAAGAGGCTTTTTCTGAACTCCGCTTCAGTTCAGTCATTGAGTTGTGTCCAACTCTGCAACCCCATGAACGGCAGCATGCCAGGCCTGCCTGTCCATCACAACTCCCAGAGTTCACTCAAACTCATGTCCATTGACTTGGTGATGCCATCCAAACACCTCATCCTCTGTCACCCTCTTCTCCTGCTCTTAATCTTTCCCAGCATCAGGGATTTTTCCAATGAGTCAGCTCTTCGCATCAGATGACCAAAGGATTGGAGTTTCAGCTTCATCATCAGTCCTTCCAATGAATATTCAGGACTGATTTCCTTTAGAATGGACTGGTTGGATCTCCTTGCAGTCCAAGGGACTCTCAAGAGTCTTCTCCACACCACAGTTAAAAAGCATCAAATCTTCAGCGCTCAGCTTTCTTTATAGTCCAACTCTCACATCCATACATGACTACTGGAAAAACCATAGCATTGACTAGATGGACCTTTGTTGGCAAAGTAATGTCTCTGCTTTTCAATATGCTATCTAGGTTGCTCATAACTTTCCTTCCAAGGAGTAAGCATCTTTTAATTTCATGGCTGCAATTACCATCTGCAGTGATTTTGGAGCCCCCAAAAAATAAAGTTTGACACTGTTTCCACTGTTTCCCCATCTATTTGCCATGAAGTGATGGGGCCAGATGCCATGATCTTAGTTTTCTGAATGTTGAGCTTTAAGCCAACTTTTTCACTCTCCTCTTTCACTTTCATCAAGAGGCTCTTTAGCTCTTCTTCACTTTCTGCCATAAGGGTGGTGTCATCTGCATATCTGAGGTTATTGATATTTCTCCTGGCAATCTTGATTCCAGCTTCTGCTTCATCCAGTCCAGCATTTCTCATGATGTACTCTGCATATAAGTTAAATAAGCAGGGTGACAATATACAGCCTTGATGTACTCCTTTTCCTATTTGGAACCAGTCTGGTGTTCCATGTCCAGTTCCAACTGTTGCTTCCTGACCTGCATACAGATTTCTCAAGAGGCAGGTCAGGTGGTGTGGTATTCCCATCTCTTTAAGAATTATTCAGTTTGTGGTGATCCACACAGTCACAGGCTTTGGCATAGTCAATAAAGCAGAAATAGATGTGTTTCTGGAACTCTCTTGCTTTATCAATGACTGAACGGATGTTGGCAATTTGATCTCTGGATCCTCTACCTTTTCTAAAACCAGCTTGAACATCTGGAAGTTCATGGTTCATGTACTGTTGAAGCCTGGCTTGGAGAATTTTGAGCATTCCTTTACTAGCATGAGGGAAGAGTGCAATTGTGTAGTAGTTTGAACATTCTTTGGCATTGCCTTTCTTGGGGATTGGAATGAAAACTGACATTTTCCAGTCCTGTGGCCTCTGCTGAGTTTTCCAAATTTGCTGGCATATTGAGTGAAGCACTTTCACAGCATCATCTTTTAGGATTTGAAATACCTCAACTGGCATTCCATCACCTCCACTAGCTTTGTTTCTAGTGATGCTTCCTAAGGCCCACTTGACTTCGCATTCCAGGATGTCTGGCTCTAGGTGAGTAATGACACCATCGTGATTATCTGGGTCATGAAGATCTTTTTTGTACAGTTCTTCTGTGTATTCTTGCCACCTCTTCTTAATATCTTCTGCTTCTGTTAGGTCCATACAATTTCTGTCCTTTATTGAGCCCATGTTTGCATGAAATGTCCTTGGTATCTCTGATTTTCTTGAAGATATCTCTAGTCTTTCCCATTCTGTTGTTTTCCTCTATTTCTTTGCACTGATCACTGAGGAAGGCTTTCTTATCTCTCTTTGCTGTTCTTTGATACTCTGCATTCAAATGGGTATATCTTTCCTTTTCTCCTTTGTTTTTCACTTCTCTTCTTTTCTCAGCTATTTGTAAGACCTCCCCAGACAGCCATTTTGCTTTTTTGCATTTCTTTTTCTTGGGGATGGTCTTGCTCCCTGCCTCCTATACAGTGTCATGAACCTCCGTCCATAGTTCATCAGGCACTCTGTCTATCAGATCTAGCCCCTTAAATCTATTTCTCACTTCCACTGCATAATCGTAAGGGATTTGATTTAGGTCATACCTGAATGGTCCAGTGATTTTCCCTACTTTCTCCAATTTAAGTCTGATTTTGGCAATAAGGATTTCATGAACTTCCCTTATCTGCCTAAAAACTGATCCTCCAAAATGAACTCAGTTTTCAGAGATCCTCTTCCTATCACTATCATCAACCAGAGAAGATTGACTCGTATCAGTGGAGAGAAGAATAGAAGTCGGCACCACACCCTCACAGACTGTCACAAGCAATCATACCTCCCCCCTATTCTTCTAAGGGCCCTTTCATCTTTCCTGAAAACCGTTTACTCTCCTCTCAGAGTCCTACATTCCCCGACCCTTTCCCTATTGAGATAGCATTTAATCTTGAATTCTAAGCCACTTCGGAAGATAGTCATTTTTCCCTGGATATGTCTCAAGTACATATGAGCTAATAAACTTGTTTTTTGTACATGTTAATAAACTTGTTTATTTTTCTCTCGTTAATTTGTCTTATACTGTCTCAGCTAAGAATTCAGAAGGCAGAGGGAAAATTATATTTCCTCCCTTAAACTGTTAATTAGGATCTAGACTCTTTAAATGTGATGTTAATTTGCAGAAGGTTGATGAATTATGAATTATCAGAGTTTTTATCTGGTAGAGATGCAAATTATTTTTATTCAGCAAAAAGGATATCCTCAAATGTTACATTTTATTTACATTTGTAAGACATTAACCAGTTTTATAACTAACATCTTATTTTAGCATTCTCCTTCCATGAGTCATTTATTATTCTGGGTTCCTCAATGAATTAAATATATCTTTAGAAAAATGTTCATCCTGCTTTTGAACTGTGGTGTTGGAGAAGACTCTTGAGAGTCCCTTGGACTCCAAGGAGATCCAACCAGTCCATTCTGAAGGAGATCAACCCTAGGATTTCTTTGGAAGGAATGATGCTAAACCTCAAGCTCCAGTACTTTGGCCACCTCGTGGGAAGAGTTGACTCATTGGAAAAGACTCTGATGCTGGGAGGGATTGGGGGCAGGAGGAGAAGGGGACGACAGAGGATGAGATGGCTGGATGGCATCACGGACTCGACGGACGTGAGTCTGAGTAAACTCCGGGAGATGGTGATGGACAGGGAGGCCTGGTGCACTGTGATTCAAGGGGTCGCAAAGAGTAGGACACGACTGAGCGACTGAACTGAACTGATACTTATATGAAAGTCATGTTTTCCTTTTTTGAAAATTATAGTTCAACACTCCCTCGTTTTTTGTTTACTGCTGGTGGAAGTTGTGTAGATAGGCATTAACGAATGTAGCACTGCTACAGGGGCAGTTTCTGTGTAAAGTCGCCCCAGTGGTTACATTTAGATTAGACAAGGCCCGGTCAGTCTCTAACTGACCCTTCCCCTTTCTCACGTTTCTGATAGGACTTCAAATTCTTTCACTCTTCTTCATCTTCCATCTTACCTCCACCCCCAGCAACCTCACCTCCCATCTAAGAGAAAAAGAACCCACAATATGGCCCTACCCCCTATCTTAGGTCCTGAAGCTGGTAATTTCTGTAAAGGAATAGAAGGAAATGTAGAGTCCTATGCATTCTTTATTTCCAAAGAAATTCATTACATCCCCAGGGATACTTGGAACTAATAGCACCAAGCTCTGTCAGGTTTTATAAACAAGTTGTGTTGGTTCAATCCATCAGCACAGAGGAGAGTCTGGGTGTATATACAAAGCTACTGTCAACTGAAGAAAATGCACAATGTGAGAAACGTAATTAAGTTGTGTGTGTGTGTGTGTGTTAAGTCACTTCAGTTGTGTCCAACTCTTCACTACCCCATGGACTGTAGCCCTTCAGGCTCTTTTGTCCAGGGGATTCTCCAGGCAAGAATACTGGAGTGGGTTGCCATGCCCTCCTCTAGGGATCTTCCTAACCCAGGGATCGAACCCGCATTTCTTTATGTCTCCTGCATTGGCAGGTGGGTTCTTTCCCACTAGTGCCACCTTTAGGGGCAAAATGAGGACTATAGTATGGGAGATAGCATTTCAGATAGCGCTGAGAGACTGCCCCAAAGGGGTAGTGGAGAGTCAGTATATATGTGATTTTGGTGAAGGTACATGCAATCAAGCACATGTTTTTTTGCAGAAGATTTCTGGTAGTCTAGTGAAGGTTACTGCCAGTCGTGAGGAGCATACAACAGCCTGAAGGATTTTTAGTGCTTTTCTAGATAGGAGAGGCAAGAATTGGGCTCATAAAATCATCTACTGAAAATATCTGCCTGAACACCTGTTCTGCCAGTTTTTCCCAGAGCCCAAAGTGCTTCATTCCTGATCTCCACCCTGAACTCCTTTAAGGGGATGTTGAAGGTCAGTAGCTGCAGAAGCTCCTAGTTTGATTCTTGTAGAGGTAGATGGCAAGTGTCAATTTGTGGTGGTGGTGGTTTAGTCACTAAGTCATGTCCAATGCTTGCGGCCCCATGGACTTTAGCTCCCCAGACTCCTCTGTCCATGGGATTTACTGGAGTAAGTAGCCATTTCGTGCATTTTCCAGGCGGATTCTTTACCACTGAGCCACCAGGGAAGTTCTATCATTTTAGCTTCCCTGGTGGCTTAGAGGGTAACGAATCTGCATACAGTGCAGGAGACCTGGGTTTGATCCTTGGGTTGGGAAGATCCACCTGAGTAGGGAATGACTGTGCCCTCCAATTCTCCAGTGTTCTTGCCTGGAGAATTCCATGGACAGAGGAGCCTGGCAGGCTACAGTCCATGGGGTCACAAAGAGTCAGACACTACTGAACAACTAACAGTTTCAGTTTGTTAAGTACATGGCATGAAAGCATATGGAACTTGCCCCCAGTGCTCTTCAAAAAGAGGGATGAGAAAGGAAGATTTCTTTGGATATTTATTTGCCTTTGGGGGGATTTCCACAATTATACAGAGATGGTTTATTATGGTGTATTCTAATTGTTCACAAAGATTGAGTTATTAAAAAGTCTTCACAAATACACAAATCTCTAAAATACTGTGCAATCATAAATTTGAGATTAGGTTCTGATATCGTATTGAAATGGAAGTATTCTTTTGGGGAAGAACTTTAAATTTGACAAAGGTATTTATGAAAATGAAGATACTTTTTAAGGATTGTTGCTGTTAATATTATTGCTATTAATAGTATAAAATCTGCAAATGCAGGATCAGTGGTTTATGTTCTGGATTTTTTTTTCCTGGAGAGGTTCTCTGTTCTCAGTTAGAGGAATCTGAGGATGTGAAGTTTAACGACAGACATTGCGCTCTTAAGTATGACTTTGGACAAGTCATTTAACCTGTTTTAGGTTAAACCTGTTTAAGGAAAATAGTAATAACAATCCCTTCCTCATATGGTTGTCATGGGAATTAAATGGGTAACACATATAAAGTGTTTAATGCAGAGCCTCAGGTGGATATTAATAGATGCTCAGTAAAGTGTAGTGTTACGGCTGTTACCCTCAGCCATTGTCAGAAACAAAGTTACTTACAAGTGAGAGTTACTTACAAGTAGATTAATTTGGGGTACAAATTAGAAACAGAAATGTAAGCATTGTGAAGAAATCAGATCTTTCAAGATTTTGAGACATTTACTGAGCAGCTTTATGAGCTAGGAGCTGTCTCAAAGATATCATTAGAAACTATAGTAAATAAGGTTGGGTGTAGGATTCTTTTGAAAAAACTGAATCCTGATAAAGGATAATAATTCTTACCTAAAGATAAAAGGGCTCTTAGGAAAAAAAAAACCCCGGTCTAATCTTTCACTTCAAGAGATGTGGAGACCCAGATCAAACTCTCTACTCACTGTTACACAGAAAGAAGGGGACGGGAAATTGACAGCCCCACACTGACACCACCACACCCCTGCCCTGCGCTGGGGCCACGCGGCGGGGGAAGCAGCAGCTGCTGGAGGAGACAAGGGGCCCCTGCACCTCTCCTTGGCATCTTTGCTGTTGGACTCCGGGTCACTCTTCTGCCCTGCTAGGTGGTACTGTGCTTTTATGTCCTCTAATCTGTTTTGTGAGCTACTGTTTGGCCAGAACACTCTGGTCCAGACAGCCACTTGTTCAGACCTTGACATCCTTTTGTGACAGACCATGCCTCTCCTGGCTACCTGGCCTCCTCTCAGGAGGCCCCTGCCTCCCAGTGATTCAGCCTCTAAAGGGTGAGTGACAGCCCTGGGGGACCCAGCACCACTGCCAGCTGGCATCGCACAGGCATCTGTTCTGGATGCCAGGGTCTGTGCCACACCATTTGTCAATTTTTAATCTCTCCTGTCCTTTAGGCCATCTATTGGATTGAAAACAACAAATCCATTTTTAGGGCCTGATAAGAGTGTGAGGAGGTGGTTGGAAGCCATCAAGTCTCACTATTAATAACTTACGTTATTTTAAAATGGTTCTGCTGGGTAGTTCAACAAGAGTTCACATTTTATTCTGTTTTTCTACTGCCTTTGGGGTAAAGATCTCTGATTTCCCAGAATCAAAGTATTTGACAGATTTTAAAGTACACACTAGAGGGCAGTGGCCTCATATCTAGACACCTGACTGTTACCACTGTCTTTGCATTTCCCTGCCCTTCCTGCGTTAGGGGAGGGGGGGAAGGCTCCTCCACATCATATAAATGCCATTTATGTCTGAAGTGTTTTATGAAAATAGATCAGCTGCTTGGCAGCACCCTGTCTATCATTCCTTGTAGTTTCTTTTCCATCCTTCTTCCAGCGATTTATCTCAGTGGAGTTTTAATAACAGAGTTACATTAATGACCATCTCCTGACCCTTTTCTTTTCTAAACACAGGGAGGAGGAGAGATAGGAAACATACAGTTCTCATTTGGAGTAGTAAGGTTTTCTATCTTTGCACCCTCGCAAATAAAGTCTTGAATTAAGAGTGAGGAAAAATAGGGACTTCATGCATGATCCAAGAGTTAAGAATTTGCCTTCTAAACCAGGGGACGCAGGTTTGATTCCTGGTCGGGGAAGTTACGGTCCCACATGCAGCAGGGCAACTAAGCCCGAGCACTGCAACCAGAGAAAGACCACACACCGCAACAAAGACCCAATGTAGCGAAAATAAAACAGTAAATTTTTTAAAAAAGAATGAGGAGAAAGAAAGGTAGAGTGAGGTCATCTTTTATTTTGTGTATGTAGAGGTAACAACCATTAATATGAGTCTGCAGAGCTGTCCACTAAGGAGAATCATATTTCACCTCGGCTTTACCTCTCCTGCCTGCCTCTTGGTAGGGAGAGGCGAAGCTGACCTGCACAGTCAGGAGCAGGGTTGGGTGAGAGAGCTGGGAGTTAGTAGAGCCACTAGGCCCTGTGGTAGCAGAGAGAGAAGTTCCAATGTGGCTGAGTAGTGTAATGAAGTTCAGGAGGAAAACAAAGGGAGACAGAAATATCTCAGTGGATGATTTATGAATCTGCCTTTGATGGAACCTGAGAAACCTAAATAAAGGATTTGATTTATTTTTAATTATTTTTGGTTGTTGGACTGTTTCTTTGGAAAAAAAAAAAAAGCCTCTAACACTGGATTATGTGAGTCCTTTAATTTATAGGCATAATCTCAGATATTGCAATTGTCAAAATAAAGTGAATGGCATGAGTACTTTTTTTTCCCAATGCATATAAAAGTTATCTTTATTCTTTATGATAGTCTGGTAAGTATACAATAGCATTATGAATAAAAAACCAATCTACATACCTTAATTAAAAAATTCTTTGTTGCTGAAAAATGCTAACCATCGCCTGAGCCTTCAGGAGGTCTTAGGAGTAACATCAAAGATCACTGATCACAGATCACTATAACACATATAATAATAACTTAAAAGTTTCAAATATTGCAAGAATTACCAAAATGTGACACATAGAAATGAAGGCAGCAAATCCTTTTGCAAAAGTGACACCTACAGACTCGTTGCCACAAACCTTCAGTTTGTAAAAAAGGCTGTTTCTTTGAAGGGCAATAAAGCAAAGCATACTAAAATGGGATGTGCCTGTATACATTTTATGTATTGAATGAATTTGCCAGAGGTTGTGCTTGGATTTGTGAAATCGGACACAATTGTGTTCCTTTATATTTATTTTTAAGTGTTCACTAAGTTTACTCTTAAATACATGAGGGAGATAAGATACTCTTCTTTGAATTCCCCCACCAGGTCACGGGTGGGAGGAAGGGCACCTAGACCCTCAGAGTAACCTGTGCTGTGAAACAGACCGGGGACTTCCTCTGCGTTTCTCTTAGTGTTGCTATTTACTGAGCATTTACTATATACGTATCATGTTAAGTGCCTTGCATACATTATCATGCTTAATTCTCACAACAACCTATTGCCATGTACATGGTTATGATCCCTGTTTACAGATGAGGAACTGGAGGATTGGAGAGGTTGCCTGGATGAAGCAGTGACGATGCAGCAGCCTGAGGTCTGATGGCAGGTTTGTCTCCCTCTGACCTCATAACCATCTTTTATGTGCCCCCAGAGAACGGAGTGATACTGCCAGCAGTTCCACTGTGAAATCATCTCCCCGACCAACCTCAGAGCACCGTGCTGTCTCGCACATCCTGAACTGGGTGTGGGCTCTCCATCTTATTCCTTTGTAGGTGCCCTGGCTGTTCGGAGGATAGCCTCTGCCACCACACACACACATGCAGAGTCACAGGTTAGGTTTTCATTCCTCTGATTTTAATAAGACAGTGTCACTGGAGAATAATTAAAACTCCTGATGGATTTATGTTGGGGCCTCCTGACATGGTTATGTAGTTAATTTATGCCAAGATGACAGGGGAGACTAGCATTAAATGTGGAGAGGAATGCACCTACCACTTGATGCACTCAGAAGCATCTATCAAAGATGCATTTGAAACCCAGAGACCTCAACCTTATTGGCAAGAATGCTGTAGGCTTTCTTCAGCTACACTTGAATGTGGAGAGGAAGAGTAGTTAGTGGAAACAGAGGTAGACCCCACCTTACCTGGACAGCAGATTCTTCAGGGGCAGAGGAGTCACCCCTTGCCTAGTCCTGTCTCCCTTGGTCTCTGATGTAATAATCCTTGTGCCACAGACAAAGGCAAAACCTTCTCGTAGAAACAGAAGCAGGCAGAAGGACTTATGTGTCTTACTATTACTACTAATAACAATTGGTCACATTTGGTAAGTGTTTGTTGTGTGTTAAATATTGATGAAAGGGCCTTGCCTGTATCATCTCATCTGTTCTTTAGATGGCCAGTCTTCTTTCAAGCCCGACCCCTCCCCCAACCATCACTGCTGCTGCTGCTGCTGCTGCTGCTGCTGCTGCTGCTGCTGCTGCTGCTGCTGCTGCTGCTGCTGCTGCGTCACTTCAGTCGTGTCCGACTCTGTGCGATCCCATGATGGCAGCCCACCAGGCTCCCCCATCCCTGGGATTCTCCAGGCAAGAACACTGGAGTGGGTTGCCATTTCCTTCTCCAATGCATGAGAGTGAAAAGCGAAAGTGAAGTCGCTCTGTCGTGTCCGACTCTTAGCGACCCCATGGACTGCAGCCCACCAGGCTCCTCCGTCCATGGGATTTTCCAGGCAAGAGTCCTGGAGTGGGGTGCCGTTGCCTTCTCCACCCAACCATCACTAACTGTGCTGTTTCTCTCAGAGGAGAGGGAAAGCACTGCTTGCTTGTGACATTGGCTTTCACATAAGCTCAAGAAGTAAACAGGGCCAGTGACAAACACACAAAGGGATCTGCAGATCTGTGAATTGTGGTATCAATTACACTGCTCTTGAATAATTTGTCAGTTGCTAGATTTTATTTCATGTTTACAGATGTCAATGTGTTTCATACTAAAATAATAGCAATTAGTAGTAGTCGGCAGATTAAAATAAGGCAAATGTCAACTGCTCCTTTGTCCTTCGGTTTCAGTATCTGTTTGTGCCATCTCTGTAGTCCAAAATGCCATCTCATTTTGCCCCATTGCAACCCACTTTTGGAGCTCAGAGAGAAGAATCTATGGTCACAAAAGAGTTGGTGAGCAATATTGACTTTAGTAAGGGAGTAGGATGTGGAGAAGATCTATGTCACACACATACCCTTCTTGTTAAGAAATGAGCTTAAGTCTGTATTAGACACCTGTGTCCTCTAGAGATCCTCTGTGCTCTACACCCTTCTCCCCAGCAGTGCCCTTGCTCAAGCTTCTCTGTGTCCTTCTCTTTCTTACAAGGTTGCAAATTGTTCTCCTAATATATAGTAGTTTATAAACCACTTTTTGTTACTAAACATGTCCTTAGCATCTTCTACTTAACACCATTTGTGGTTACACCATTTGTGGTTTTGAAGTATTCCTTCCAAAGAAACTTTCCTTACAAGGAATTCCAGGAGATTTAACTTTGGTTTTATCATAGAAATGGCTGGTATTAAGAGAGAATTCTGAAATGAGGGACTGATTACAGAATCTAAATTATATTAATAAATAGTCTGATATAATCCATCCCACTTCATATATCTTACATTGAAATTGAAAGTAAAAGTCACTCAGTCTTGTCTGACTCCTTGCGACCACATGGACTACAGTCTATGGAATTCTCTAGGCCAGAATACTGGAGTGGGTAGCCATTCCCTTCCCGGAGGATCTTCCCAACCCAGGAATCAAACCAAGGTCTCCCACATTGCAGGCAGATTCTTTACCAGCTGAGCCATCAGGGAAACCCATATCTTATATTAACAGCACTTACAGTGATTCATTAGCATTGGAATTTATGAAGATGATTCATAAATTCATTCATTTATGAAGATGAATCCTTACTCTGTCATGAGAACCATAGAAAATCTTTATAAATTTAATATAGCATCAAAAACAACAGAAGAATCTTGGTTTGTTTCCAAGGCAAACCATTCAATATCATAATAATCCAAGTATATGCCCCAACCAGTAATGCTGAAGAAGCTGAAGCTGAATGGTTCTATGAAGACCTACAACATCATCTAGAACTAACATCCAAAAAAGATGTCCTTTTCATCATACGGGACTGGAATGAAAAAGTAGGCAGTCAAGAGATACCTGGAGCAATAGGCAAATTTGGCCTTGGAGTACAAAAAGAAGCAGGGCAAAGGCTAACTGAGTTCTGACAAAAGAACACACTGGCCATAGCAAACACCCTCTTCTAGCGACATAAGAGAAAGCTCTACACATGGACATCCCCAATGGTGAATACCAAAATCAGACTGATTATATTCTTTGTAGCCTAAGATGGAGAACCTCTATACAGTCAGTAAAAACAAGACTGGGAGCTGACTGTGGCTCAGATCATGAACTCCTTATTGCAAAATTCAGACTTAAATTGAAAAAAGGAGGAAAACCCATTAGGTCATTCAGGTATCAGTTCAGTTCAGTTCAGTCACTTAGTCCTGTGCGACTATTGGTGACCTCGTGAATCGCAGCACGCCGAACCTCCATGTCCATCACCAACTCCCGGAGTTCACTTATCTCACGTCCATCGAGTCCGTGATGCCATCCAGCCATCTCATCCTCTGTCGTCCCCTTCTCCTCCTGCCCCCAATCCCTCCCAGCATCACAGTCTTTTCCAATGAGTCAACTCTTTGCATGAGGTGGGCATAGTACTGGAGTTTCAGTTTTAGCATCATTCCTTCCAAAAAAATCCCAGAGCTGATCTCCTTCAGAATGGACTGGTTGGATCTCCTTGGAGTCCAAGGGGCTCTCAAGAGTCTTCTCCAACACCACAGTTCAAAAGCATCAATTCTTCAGCGCTCAGCTTTCTTCACAGTCCAACTCTCACATCCATACATGACCACAGGAAAAACCATAGCCTTGACCTTTGTTGGCAAAGTAATGTCTCTGCTTTTGAATATGCTATCTAGGTTGGTCATAACTTTCCTTCCAAGGAGTAACCGTCTTTTAATTTCATGGCTGCAATCACCATCTGCAGTGATTTTGGAGCCCCCAAAAATAAAGTCTGACACTGTTTCCACTCTTCACCATC
Source organism: Oryx dammah (assembly GCF_014754425.2). NCBI lineage: Eukaryota > Metazoa > Chordata > Mammalia > Artiodactyla > Bovidae > Oryx > Oryx dammah. The sequence goes on along the minus strand of NW_024080604.1, from coordinate 379,617 downwards.
TATTACCCATGAATGTTGAGCTTTAGCCAACTTTTTCACTCTCCTCTTTCACTTTCATCAAGAGGCTTTTTAATTCATCTTCACTTTCTGCCATAAGGGTGGTGTCATCTGCATATCTGAGGTTATTGATATTTCTCCCAGCAATCTTGATTCCAGCTTGTGCTTCTTCCAGTCCAGTGTTTCTCATGATGTACTCTGCATATAAGTTAAATAAGCAGGGTGACAATATACAGCTTTGACGTACTCCTTTTCCTATTTGGAACCAGTCTATGGTTCCATGGCCAGTTCTAACTATAGCTTCCTGACCTGCATATAGGTTTCTCAAGAGGCAGGTCAAGTGGTCTGGTATTCCCATCTCTTTCAGAATTTTCCAGTTTCTTGTGATCCACACAGTCAAAGGCTTTGGCATAGTCAATAAAGCAGAAATAGATGTTTTTTTGGAACTCTTTTGCTTTTTCGATGATCCAGCAGATGTTGGCAATTTGATCTCTGGTTCCTCTGCCTTTTCTAAAACCAGCTGGAACATCTGGAAGTTGGTTCACGGTTCACGTATTGCTGAAGCCTGGCTTGGAGAATTTTGAGCATTACTTTACTAGCAATTGTATGGTAGTTTGAGCATTCTTTGGCATTGCCTTTCTTGGGGATTGGAATGAAAACTGACCTTTTCCAGTCCTGTGGCCACTGCTGAGTTTTCCAAACTTGCTGTCATATTCAGTGCAGCACTTTCACAGCATCATCTTTCAGTATTTGAAATAGTTCAACTGGAATTCCACCACCTCCACTAGCTTTGTTCGTAGTGATGCTTTCTAAGGCCCACTTGACTTCACATTCCAGGATGTCTGGCTCTAGGTGAGTGATCACACCATCGTGATTATCTTGGTTGTGAAGATCTTTTTTGTACAGTTCTTCTGTGTATTCTTGCCACCTCTTCTTAATATCTTCTGCTTCTTTTAGGTCCATACCATTTCTGTCCTTTATGGAGCCCATCTTTGCATGAAATGTTCCCTTGGTGTCTCTAATTTTCTTGAAGAGATCTCTAGTCTCTCCCATTCTGTTGTTTTCCTCTATTTCTTTGCATTGATCACAGAGGAAGGCTTTCTTATCTCTTCTTGCTATTCTTTGGAACTCTGCATTCAGATGGGTATATCTCTCCTTTTCTCCTTTGCTTTTCACTTATTTTCTTTTCACAGCTATTTGTAAAGCCTCCTCAGGCAGCCATTTTGCTTTTTTGCATTTCTTTTCCTTAGGGATGGTCTTGCTCCCTGTCTCCTATACAATGTCACAAACCTCCGTCCATAGTTCATCAGGCACTCTGTCTATCAGATCTAGTCCCTTAAATCTATCTCTCACTTCCACTGTATAATCATAAGGGATTTGATTTAGGTCATACCTGATTGGTCTAGTGGTTTTTCCCTACTTTCTTCAATTTAAGTCTGAATTTTGCAATAAGGAGTTCATGATCTGAGCCACAGTCAGCTCCCGGTCTTGTTTTTGTTGATTGTATAGAGCTTCTCCATCTATGGCTGCAAAGAATATAATCAATATGATTTCGGTGTTGAGCATCTGATGATGTCCATGTGTAGAGTCTTCTCTTGTGTTGTTGGAAGAGGGTGTTTGCTATGACCAGTGCATTTCCTTGGCAAAACTCTATTAGCCTTTGCCCTGCTTCATTCTGCATTTCAAGGCCAAATTTGCCTGTTACTCCAGGTGTTTCTTGACTTCCTACTTTTGCATTCCAGTCCCCTATAATGAAAAGGACGTCTTTTGGGGCTGTTAGTTCTAACAGGTCTTGTAGGTCTTCATAGAACCATTTGACTTCAGCTTCTTCAGCGTTACTGGTTGGCACACAGACTTGGATTACTGTGATATCGAATGGTTTGCCTTGGAAATGAACAGAGATCATTCTGTCGTTTTTGAGATTGCATCCAAGTACTGCATTTCAGACTCTTTTGTTGACCATGATGGCTACTCCATTTCTTCTGAGGGATTCCTGCCCACAGTAGTAGATATAATGGTCATCTGAGTTAAATTCACTCATTCCAGTCCATTTTAGTTCACTGATTCCTAGAATGTCGACGTTCACTCTTGCCATCTCTTGTTTGACCACTTCCAATTTGCCTTGATTCATGGACCTGACATTCCAGGTTCCTATGCAATATTGCTCTTTACAGCACTGGACCTTGCTTCTATCAACAGTCACATCCACAGCTGGATATTGTTTTTGCTTTGGCTCCATCCCTTCATTCTTTCTGGAGTTCTTTCTCCATTGATCTCCAGTAGCATATTGGGCACCTACTGACCTGGGGAGGTCCTCTTTCAGTATCCTATCATTTTGCCTTTTCATGCTGTTCATGGGGTTCTCAAGGCAAGAATACACATTGCACCGGCGGCTGCGACCAGCACACAGAGCACGGCTGAGGGGAGCTACCCCACGTCTGAGGTCAGGGGCAGAACTGGGAGGACCACATGCCCGAGGAGCAGCGGCCAAGAGGAGTTACCCCACGTCCAAGGTCAGGGGCAGTGGCCAAGAGTGCCAGGCTGTGACAGTGCAGGAACAGCCAATAGGAGCTACCCCACTCCCGAGGTCAGGGGCGGCAGCTGAGAGTGCCAGGCTGCAGCAGCACAGGAGCAGCCGAGAGGAGCTACCCCCACATCCGAGGCCAGGGGCCGTGGCCGAGAAAAGCAACCCCATGCCCGAGGCCAGGGGTGGTGGCCAGGAGGAGCAACCCCATATCCAAGGAGCGGTGGCTGGGTGGGTGCAGGAGGGCCTAGAGGAGCTATTCCAGGTTCAAGGTCAGGAGGGGCGGCGGTGAGGAGATACCCCTCGTCCAAGGTAAGGAGCAGCGGCTGCGCTTTGCTGGAGCAGCCGTGAAGAGATACCCCACACCCAAGGTAAGAGAAACCCAAGTAAGATGGTAGGCATTGCAAGAGGGCAACAGAGGGCAGACACACTGAAGCCATAATCTCAGAAAACCAGTCAATCCAATGACACTAGGACCACAGCCTTGTCTAACTCAGTGAAACTAAGCCATGCCCGTGGGGCCACCCAAGATGGGCGGGTCAGAGGTCTGACAGAATGTGGTCCACTGGAGAAGGGAATGGCAAACCACTTCAGTATTCTTGCCTTGAGAACCCCATGAACAGTATGAAAGGCATTCAGGTATGGCCTAAATCAAATCCCTTATGAGTATACAGTGGAAATGACAAATAGAGTCAAGGGATTAGATCTGATAGAGTACCTAAAGAACTATGGACAGAAATTCATAGCATTGTACAGAAGGCCATGATCAAAACCATCCCCAAGAAGAAGAAATGCAAAAAAAGCAAAATGGTTATCTGAGGAGGCCTTACAAATAGATGTGAAAGAAGATAAGTGAAAGGCAAGAAGAAAATGAAAAATATACCCACCTGAATTGATTCAGTTCAGTTCAGTTACTCAGTCATGTCCAACTCTTTATGACCCCACAGACTGCAGCACTCCAGGCTTCCCTGTCGGTCACCAACACCCGGAGCTTGCTCAAACTCATGTCCACTGAGTCGGTGATGCCATCCAACCATCTCATCCTCTGACGTCCTCTTCTTCTCCCACCTGCAATCTATCCCAGCATAGGGGTCTTTTCCAGTGAGTCAGCTCTTAACATCAGGTGGCCAAAGTATTGGAGCTTCAGCTTCAGCATCTGTCCTTCCAGTGAATATTCAGAACCTGAATACAGAGTTCCAAAGAATAGCAAGGAGAGATAAGAAAGGCTCCCTAAGTAATCAATGCAAAAAAAAAAAAAAGAGGAAAACAATAGAATGGGAAAGACTAGAGATCTCTTCAAGAAAATTAGGGATACCAAGGGAACATTTCATGCAAAGATGAACACAATAAAAAACAGAAATGGTATGGACCTAACAGAAGCAGAAAATATTAAGAAGAGGTGGCAAAAAATACACAGAAGAACTTTAGAAAAAAGATCTTAATGACCCAGATACCATGAAGGTGTGATCATTCACCTAGAGCCAGACATCCTGGAGTGTGAAGTCAAATGGACCTTAGGAAGCATCACTACAAACAAAGCTAGTGGAGATGATGAAATTCCAGCTGAGCTATTTCAAACCCTAAAAGATGATGCTGTGAAAGTGCTGCACTCAATATGCCAGCACATTTGGAAAACTCAGCAGTGGCCTCAGGACTAGAAAAGGTCAGTTTTCATTCTAGTTCCAAAGAAGGGCAATGCTAAAGAATATTCAAACTACCACACAATTGCACTCATTTCACACGCTAACAAGGCCATGCTCAAAATCCTCAAGCTAGGCTTCAACAGTGTGTGAACCGAGAACTTCCAGATGTTCATGCTGGATTTATTTTTTTTTTTTTTTTTCATGCTGGATTTAGAAAAGGCAGAGGAACCAGAGATCATATTGCCAACGTCTGTTGGATCATAAAAAAGCAAGAGGGTTCCTGAAAAATATCTACTTCTGCTTCACTGACTACACTAAAGCCTTTGACTGTGGATTCACAACAAACTGGAAAATTCTAAAGAGGTGGGAATACCAGACCACCTTACCTGCCTCCTGAGAAAAACCTGTATGCAGGTCGAGAAGCAACTGTTAGAGTCAAACATGGAAAAACAGACTGGTTCAAAATCAGGAAAGGAGTGTGTCAAGGTTGTATATTGTTACCCTGTTTATTTAACTTATATGCAGAGTACCTGATGAGAAATGCAGGGCTGGATGAAACACAAGCTGGAATCAAGATTGCTGGGAGAAATATCAATAAACTCAGATATGCAGATGACACCACCCTTATGGCAGAAAGCGATGAGGAATTAAAGAGCCTCTCAATGAAAGTGAAAGAGGAGAGGGAAAAAGCTGGCTTAAAATTCAACGTTCACAAAACTATGAGCGTGGCATCTGGCCCCATCACTTCATGGCATATAGATGGGGAACAGTGGAAATAGTGACAAACTTTATATTCTTGGGCTCCAAAATCACTCCAGATAGTGACTGCAACTATGAAATTAAAAGATGCTTGCTCCTTGGAAGAAAACCTATGATCAACCTAGACAGCATATTAAAAAGCAGAGACATTACTTTGCCAATAAAAGTCCATCTAGTCAAATCTATGGTTTTTCCAGTAGTCACATGGATATGAGAGTTGGACCATAAAGTAGTCTGAGCACAAAAGAATTGATGCTTTTGAACTGTGGTGTTTGAGAAGACTCTTGAGATTCCCTTGGACTGCATGGAGATCAAACCAGTCAATCCTAAAGGAAATCAACCCTGAGTATTCAATGGAAGGACTGAGGCTGAAGCTGAAGCTCCAATAGTTTGGCCACCTGATGGGAAGTACCGACTCATTGGAAAATACCCTGATGCTGGGAAATATAGAAGGCAGGAGGAGAAGGGGACAACAGAGGATAAGATGGTTGGATGGTATCACCAAATCAATGGACATGAGTTTGAGCAGGCTCCGGGAGATGGTGAAGGACAGGAAAGCCTAGTGTGCTTCAGTCCATGGCATCGCAAAGAATGGGACATGACTGAGCGACTGAAGAACAGCAATAGGACCAAACTATAAGTAAATAATGTATGATGATTTCAATAATAATCATAACTTCCCCTTTACTATAAAACCATATATAACCTTTAAACAGACAGTCGTGGTTCTGTCTGGGTTCTTCTGTATGCTCACATTACTCTTGTCCCTAGTTTTGACTCATAGATAGAGATGAGAAATTCAAACCATATCATATTCACAACACATTTTTTTCCACTTGTGCCCGCTAATGGATTTAATCAAGGCAAAACATCTAATTTGCAACCAAAGGCGTAAATGAAACCCTAATTCATGTATTTGCTTCTTGCCTCCCCTACCCCCACACACACCCAGAGGCTTCTCAGCTTACCTTTTTATGTTGCAGTCCAAATTCTCAGTTTCACTGCAGCTTTCCAGAGTTGAGATACATTAAGATCTTGTCTCTGTTAGACCGTGTTGGCTAAAAATATTCCTAATGAATCCAAACAGGTAACTGTAGTATCAGAGTGGTAAAAGTATATCAGGGTTGGCTATAGATGGATGTTTAAACATTCCTGTGAAATTTAACTGTAGTGGCTTCTTTCATAAGCCAGATACAGGTTTATGCTCTTAAAAGTTGAAAGTCTGCCTTCAAATGAATTAAATCTTGATTGGAATGGCATTGTCCATTGTAATACTTTCCATTAAGTAAATGGCTTTTAGTTGTTCAATAAAATATTGAAGATTATTACTGAGATTTAAGTTTCTCTGGGCCTATAGCACTTATGATTCTGGGGGATTGCCTAAGATAACAACAAAAGACTTTGCAGGGAAGTCCAAAAAATAACTAAGAGTAAGGATGGCTAATGTCCAGGAGGGGAAGAATTTTTACTTCAAACTTGGATTTGGGTCAACAGAAATATTGACAGAAAGGCAACTAGGACAACCAGAATTTAATACACTTGTCTAGACAGGTTTTGTTTAGAGGTTGAAATTTGGTTTGAGCATACTTATTGTATGAATTACTAAAAGTTTATCCATCTCTTCAATTACTGCCCCTATAATATAGAGGGGAGTTATTGACTCAGATTTGTGGTTAGAAGGAACCTCTTTTTCCTACCCTCTATACCTTTCATGCATTGGAGAAGGAAATGGCAACCCACTCCAGTGTTCTTGTCTTGAGAATTCCAGGGACGGGGGAGCCTGGTGGGCTGCCGTCTATGGGGTTGCACAGAGTTGGACACGACTGAAGTGATTTAGCAGCAGCATACCTTATTTGGCTTCCCAGTCACCTTATTTGGTGACTCAGGTGGTAAAGAATCCGCCTGCAATTTGGGAGAACTGAGTTCGATCCCCAGATCAGGAAGATCCCCTGGAGACAGGGAATGGCTACCCACAACAGTATTCTTACCTAGAAAATCCCATGGACAGAGTTATCTGGCGGGCTACAGTCTGTGGGGTTGCAAAGAGTCAGACACGACTGAGCAACTAACACTTTGAATTGATACTTTATTTATCTCAATGTGAGGTATAAAAATGGTACCAAAACCTTCTACAAAATGTACAGTCCTCTAGAGAAAAAATAAATGTGGTATATCACTTACATGTGGTATCTGAAAAGATGATACAAACAGGACCTCCCTGGTGGTCCAGTGGCTAAGACTCTGCACTCCCAGTGCACGGAGCCCGGGTACTGTCACCGGTCAGGGAACTGGGTCCATATGCTGCAACTGAAACTCCGCACAGACACATAGTTTAAAAATATGATATGAATGAACTTATTTACAAAATATATATAGACTCACAGACATAGAAAACAAACTTACGGTTACCAAAGCAGAAAAGGAAGGAGGGATAAATTGGCAATTGGGGATTAACAGATACACACTACTATATATAAAATAGATAACAATAGGGACCTACTGAATAGCACAGAGAATTATGTTCAATATCTTGTAATAACCTGTAATGGAAAAGAATCTGGGTATATGAAGTACTGAGGTGGCTCAGTGGTGAAGAATCCACCTGCCAAGCAGGAGATGCAGGAAACAAGAGTTCAATCCCTGAATTGGGAAATCCTCTGGAGAAGGAAGTGGCAACCCACTCCAGTATTCTTGCCTCGAAAATCCCATGAACAGAGGTACCTGGCATGCTATAGTCCATGGGGTCACAAAGAGTTGGTCACAACTTAGCAAGTAAAGCAACAATATATATATAGTTGTTATCTCTTGTATTAGCAGGCAGATTCTTTACCACTGAGCAACGTGGGAAGCCTATATTATGTCTATATATATATATATAGGAATCATTTTGCTGTACATCTGAAATATTGTAAATCAACCATACTTCAATAAAGAAAACAAAACAAAGTAGGGGACAGTCTTCAACTTTTATTTTCCTTTTCTAGTGAGCTAAGGGGTCAGGGTGAAGTTAAGAAAATGAGTATTTGTAAAATGCAGCTCAGAGTGACAGCCTTGAATTTGAATGACTTTCCAGCTGACTTAGGATTCTTAGAACAAAATAGAGGTTGTATTATTGGTATCATTTTTTTCTTTATATTTTCCATATCTTCAAAGCTCCCTAAAACCAACATTTATGGTTTTTATAATGGAGAAGAAACTTCTAAATTTTTAGTCTTTATTTTAGAAGAGTTTGAGAAGGATTGGTATTAATTATTCTTTGGACATTTGGTAAAATTTACCGGTGATGCCATCTGGTCCTAGACTTTTGTTTTAGATGATTGGTTTTATCTCCTTACAAGTAATTGTTCTGTTCAGATTTTCTATTCATTGTGATTCAGTCGGTAGGTTCTGTATTTCTAGCAAATACCCATTTCTTCTAGAGTGTCCAATTTGTTACTGTATAATTGTTCATAGTAGTCTTTTATGATCCTTTTTATTTCTTTGATGTGAATTTAATAGTTCCTCCTTCATTTCTGATTTTATTCGTTTGTGCTCTTTTTTTCCTCTGTAAAGCTAGCTAAAAGTTTGTCAGGTTTGGTCATATTTTCAGAGAACCAGCTTTTAGTTTCATTGAGCTTTTCTGTTGTCTTTTAAGTCTCTTTCTTTATTTTCTGCTCTAGTCTTTATTTCCTTCCTTCATTTGTTATTCTATAAGTCTCTTAAGGTATTTTAATTTTTTTCATTCCTTTTTCTTATAGCTGCTCTGATTGGGTGTGTTTCCCTACGTCGCTCAGTCGTGTCCGACTCTTTGCAACCCCATGGACTGTAGCCTATCGGGTTCCTCCATCCATGGGATTTTCCAGGCAAGAGTTTGGAGTGGATTGCCATTTCCTTCTCCATCCTTTCTTCTAGTTCATCTAATCTGCTTATATAAACTCTTCTAGTGCCATCTATGGGGTCGCACAGAGTTGGACACAACTGAAGTGAGTTAGCAGCAAGCAGCAGCAGCAGCAGCAATGTATTCTTCAGTTATTATATTCTTCAGTTCTGTGACTTCCATTTCTTACTTTCTTACATTTTCAGTCTTTTTGTTGAAATTCTCTGAGTTCTTCCATTCTTCTCCCCAGTTCGGTGAGTATCTTTTGAACCAAAACTTTGAACTCTTTGTCAGGTACATTATTATCTCCATTTCAGTATGGTCTTATCTTGTTGGGGCTTCTCTGGTGGCTCACATGGTAAAGAATCTGCCTGCAATGCAGGAGACCTGGGTTCAGTCCTTTGGTCAGGAAGATCCCCTGGAGAAGGGAATGGTAACCCACTCCAGTATGCTTGCCTGGAGAATGCCATGGACAAAAGGGCCTAGCAGGCTACAGTCCATGGGGTCGCAGAGTCTGACACAACTGAATAATTTAACACTTACCTTGTTCTTTCATTTGGTACATGTTCCTCGCTTTCTTCCTTTTGCTTGACTCTCTGTGGTGGTTTCCATACCGAAGATAAAACAAGAACCTCTTCCCATCTTAAAGGAGTGGCCTTGTGTAGGAGATGAACATTCTCACTCAACCCTGTCTCAGCTCATGGTTGTTTCTGAAACCTCTGTGCTTATCCAGACAGCTTTTTATATTTTTAATAGTTCCAAGTAGTTGAGGATGTGCCAACACCTGTCATTGCCCCAAGGGGGAGGCATTCAGCACCTACATTCAGGCATACTGGAAATCAGATACTCAGGCATCAGCTTTTAAGTTTCTTTTTTTTAACTTGTTAATTTGTATTAGGATATAGCTGATTAACAAACAATGTTGTGATAGTTCCAGCTAAATAGTGAAGGGACTCAGCCATACCTATACATATACAAGTATACATTCTCCCCCAAATCCCCACCTCTCAGGCATCAGCTTTTAAAAGTTTTAAAATATATACTGCCCTATGAGACTAGAAGCATAAGCCTCACTGTCCACCAGAGGTAAGTGATCAGTGAATATTCCCTGGGCAGCATTCACAAAAACAAGGGTACCAGGTGCATGTAAGGCTCCCCTCCAGGAGACTCTGACACTCTGGAGTGTAGCAGAGGGTGAGTGCAAAGAGAGTGTCTACCCTCTAAGGTCTCTGGGAAGGATAAGAGTTGGTCCCAAGACGTATACTTAGTCAGAAGCCTGTCCTGATGCCACAGTCATGATCATCAGCTAATAGGCCTCCTTAAAGGCCAGGTTCCTGAGCCTGTTTCCTCTTGCCAAGCCTGAATGTGGTAGATGTTTAAGCACACTCTCTTGGTCACAGTCCTGTGGGACCCATGAATATATGCCCCACTGGACACCAGTGTCAGGCAATATAGAATTGTCCCTTGGAAGCAGTCACAAAAAATGGGGCAACATACAGGCGTACTAGCTTCTTTCTGGGTGACATCAATTATTATACTCCCATGGGACCAGGAACAGAAGCTCTCCTGGCTCCCAGAGCCAGGCGGTCAAAAGGAATCCCCTGTGTGGCAGCCATAAAAATTGGGGCACCAGATGTGTGCAAAGACTCCCCTCCAGGAGACACTGGTGCTCAGGAGCATAACAAAGGGAGAATGCAAATACACTGTCCACCAGTTTCCACCCTGGAGATTGTTTCAGGTGACTCCTCAATGTGGTTGTTAAATTAGATGCCTGCCCCTCAGACAGAGTGTGAAAAAATTGGCTTAAAACTCGATATTAAAAAAGCTAAGATCATGGCATCCGGCCCCATCACTTCATGGCAAATAGAAGGCGAAAAGGTGGAAGCAGTGACAGATTTCCTCTTCTTGGGCTCTAAAATCACCATGGTTGGTGACTGCAGCCATGAAATTAGAAGATGATTGCTTCTTGGAAGGAAAGCATAGACAGTATATTAAAAAGCAAAGACATCACTTTGCCAACAAAGATGCATATAGTCAAGGCTATGGTCTTTCCAGTAGTCATATGTGGATGTGAGAGTTGGACCATAACGAAGGCTGAGCACTGAAGAATTTCTGCCTTCGAACTATGGTGCTGGAGAAGACTCTTGAGAGTACCTTGGACAGCAAGAAAATCAAACCATAGTCAATCCTAAAGGAAATCAACCCTGAATACTGGAAGGACTGATGCTGAAGCTGAAGCTCCAGTACTTTGACCACCTGGTGTGAAGAGCCAGCTCATTAGAAAAGACCCTGATGCTGGGAAAGATTGAAGGCAGAAGAAGAAGAGGGCAATAGAGGATGAGATGGTTGGATGGCATCACTGACTCAATGAACATGAACTTGAGCAAACCCCAAGAGATGGTGAAGGACAGGGGGGTCGGGAGTGCTGCAGTCCATGGGGTCGCAAAGAGTCGGACATGACTTGGTGACTGAACAACAACAATCCTCCCAAATGCTTTAATATAAGCAGATCATCCTCCTTCACTTTAGGTTTGGGAGTCATCAACTGCCTCTGAAGTGGGCCCAGTGAGTCCAAGTATATGAGCCCTTTCAAATCAAGTTCGCAGATGGCTAGAATCTTGTGGGTCTCAGGACACAGCCTTGTTGGTTTTCAAAGCGAGATATATTGGGCCCTTGTCGCTCAAGTGCGTGTGACAAAAGTTGGGCTGCCCAGTGTGGGGTTCTACCCCTTGCTTCTCAGGAAGAAGCTCTGGCTTTTCAGTTCCCTGTGAGGTTCATGGTGAGATTGTATCCCAGCTTCTTCCACCCACCTCAATGTGGTTTTCTTCTCACTTGCCCAATATGTAGTTGTCAATTAGCCAGGTTTTAGTTTTTTCTAAGAAGAAACTGCTCCACGTTTAGCTGTAGACTCAGTGTGTCCATGGAAGGAGTTGAGTTCAGGATCTTCTTACATCACTATCTTGAAATAGAACTCTTCCAAACTCATTGAAGCCAGAATTACCCTGAAACTAAAACTAGAAAATTACAGTCCAATATCTCTGATGAACATAGATATGGAAATTATCAACAAAATATTAGCAAACTGAATTTAGCAATACGGTAAAAGGATAATACACTGCAATGAAGAGGGATTTATTCTAGGGATACAAGGATGAGTATAACAGAATGAATATAGAGGGAACTTACCTCAATGTAACAAAGGTCCTATATGACAAACCTACAGCTAACATCATACTCAATGGTAAAAAGCTAAAAAGTGGAAAAGCTTTTTCCATAGACAAAGATGCCCATTCTTACCACTTTTACTCAACAAAGTATTGGAAGCCCTTGTTGTTGTTGTTCAATCTCCCAGTTGTGTCCCACTCTTTGTGACCCTGTGGACTGCAGCATGCCAGGCCTCCCTGTCCCTCATTATCTCCCAAAGTTTGCCCTAGTTCATGTCCATTGCATCAGTGATGCCATCCACTGATCTCATTCTCTGATACCCTCTTTTTCTTCTGCCCTCAATCTTTCCCAGCATCAGGGACTTTTCCAGTGAGTCAGCTGTTTGCATCAGATGATCAAAATACTGGACTTCAGCCTCAGCATCAGTCTTTCCATCAGTATTCAGGTTGATTTCCCTTAAGACTGACTAGTTTGATCTCCTAGCTGTCCAAAGGGCTTTCAGGAGCCTTCTCCAGTTCCCCAGTTGGAATGCATCAATTCTTTTGGCATTCTGCCTTCTTTACAGAGCAATTAGGCAAGAAAAAGAAATTAAAAGGAATCCAAATTTGAAAGGAAGAAGTAAAACTATCACTATTTTAAGTTGAATGACATTATATATAGAAAATCCTTAAAAGTTCTATCAAAAAGCTGCTATAACTAATAAATGAATTCAGTAAAATTGAAGGATACAAAATCAATACACAAAAATCTATTGCAATCTACACACTAACAGTGAACTATCAGAAAGAGAATTTAAGAAAATAATTCTATTTACAATTGCATCAAAAAGAATAGAATATCTGGGATTAAATTTAACCAAGGAGATGAAAATCTATATATCGAAAACTACAAGACACTAATGAAAAAAATCGAAGATGACACAAATAACCGAAAAAATATTTCATGCTCATGATTGGAAGAATTAATGTTGTTAAAATTACCATGCTACCTAAGGAAATCTACAGATTCAGTGCAATCCCTATCAAAATTCCAATAGCATTTTTCACAGAAATAGAACCAAAAACAAATCCTAAAATTTATAGGGAACCATAAAGACCCCAAGTAGCTAAAGCAATCTTGAGAAAAAAGAACAAAGCTGAACTCATCATGCTCCCTGATTTCAAAATCTATAACAAAGCTATGGTAATTACAACAGTATCATATTAGCATGAAAACATACACATAGTTCAAAGGGACAGAATACAGAGAGCCCAGAAATAAAATCACGCACTTATGGTCAATTAATTTACAACAAAGGGACCAAGAATATACCACAGGAAGACAATCTTTTCAATAAATGGTGCTGGGAAAATTGGCTGCTGCTAAGTCACTTCAGTCATGTCCAACTGCGCAACCCCATAGTCAGCAGCCCACCGGGCTACTCAGCCCTGGGGTTCTCCAGGCAAGAACACTGGAGTGGGTTGCCATTTCCTTCTCCAGTGCATGAAAGTGAAAAGTGAAAGTGAAGTCACTGGATACATGCAAAAAAATAAACCAGACCACTATCTTAGACCATACATAAAATTTAACTCAAAATGAATTGAAGGCCTGAATGTTAGACCTGAAACCATAAAACTCCTAGAAGAAAACATAGGCAGTAACCTCCTTGACATAGGTCTTGGTAATGATTTTTAAATATTTGACACCAAAAATAAAAGCAACAAAAGCAAAAATAAATGTGTATATCAAGCGAAAGACTTCTGCACAGCAAAGGAAACCATCAACAAAATGAAAAAGCGGTCTACAGAATGGGAAAGTATTTACAAGTCATATGTCTGGTAAGAGGCTGATATCCAAAATATATAAAGAATTCATGTAACTTAAAAGTTGAAACTTTTTAAAGTTGTAACTTAAAATTGAAAGAATTTTTAAATGGGCAGAAGATCTAAACAGACATTTTTCCAAAGAAGACATACAAGTACATGAAAAGATGCTCTACATCACTCAGTTCAGTTCAGTTCAGTTGCTCAGTTTTATACGACACTTTGCGACCCCATGATTTGCAGCACACCAGGCCTCCCTGTCCATCACTAACTCCCGGAGTTCACTCAAACTCATGTCCATCGAGTCGGTGATGCCATCCAGCCATCTCATCCTCTGTCATCCCCTTCTCCTCCTGCCCCCACTCCCTCCCTGCATCAGAGTCTTTTCCAATGAGTCAGCTCTTCACATGAGGTGGCCAAAGTACTGGAGTTTCACCTTTACCATCAGTCCTTCCAAAGAACACCCAGGGCTGATCTCCTTCAGAATGGACTGGCTGGATCTCCTTCTAGTCCAAGGGACTCTCAAGAGTCTTCTCCAACACCACAATTCAAAAGCATCAATTCTTCAGTGCTCAGCTTTCTTCATAGTCCAGCTCTCACATCCATACATAACCACTGAAAAAAACCACGGCCTTGACTAGATGACCTTTGTTGGTAAAGTAATGTCTCTGCTTTTGAATATGCTATCTAGGTTGGTCACAACTTTCCTTCCAAGGAGTAAACATCTTTTAATTTCATGGCTGTAATCACCATCTGCAGTGATTTTGGAGCCTCCCGAAATAAAGTGTGACACTGTTTCCACTGTTTCCCCATCTATTTCCCATAAAGTAATGGGACCAGATGCCATGATCTTAGTTTTCTGGATGTTGAGCTTTAAGCCAACTTTTTCACTCTCCTCTTTCACTTTCATCAAGAGGCTTTTGAGTTCCTCTTCACTTTCTGCCATAAGGGTGGTGTCATCTGCATATCTGAGGTTATTGATATTTCTCCCGGCAATCTTGATTCCAGCTTGTGCTTCTTCCAGCCCAGCATTTCTCATGATGTACTCTGCGTATCAGTTAAATAAGCAGGGTGACAATATACAGCCTTGGCGTACTCCTTTTCCTTTCCTATTCCTCTACATTAATTATCAGCCAATCAAAAATGCAATGAGCTTTCACCTCATACCTGTTAGAATAGCTATTAGTGAAAAGACTAGAAATTACAAGTGTTGGTGAAGATGTGGAGAAAAAGGAGCCCTCATGAACAGCTTTCAGAATGTAAATTTGTGTAGCCACTATGGAAAACAGTATGGACGTTCCTCAAAAAATTGAAAATAGAATTACCATATGATCCAGCAATTTTAATTCTGGGCATTTATCCAAAGAAAACAAAACTACTAAATCAACAAAATATCTGCACACCTATGTTTGTAGCAGAATTATTTACAATAGCCAAGATATGGAAACAATCTAAGTGTCCATCAATGGATAAATTGATAAGGAAACTGCAGTGGAGATATATATATATATATATATATATATATATATATATAGAGAGAGAGAGAGAGAGAGAGAGAAATGGTATTCATTCATAAAAAAAGAATTAAATCTTGTCATTTGAAACAATATGGATGGACCTTGAGGGCATTATGCCAAGTGAAATAAGTTAGAGCAAAACAAATACGATGTGATCTCTCTTATATGTGGAGTCTGCACACACA
Source organism: Oryx dammah (assembly GCF_014754425.2). NCBI lineage: Eukaryota > Metazoa > Chordata > Mammalia > Artiodactyla > Bovidae > Oryx > Oryx dammah. The sequence goes on along the minus strand of NW_024080604.1, from coordinate 364,169 downwards.
CACACACACGCACACGCACACGCACACGCGCACACACACACACACACACACACACAAAACTAAGCTTATAGGTAACAGAGAATAGTAGTTGCCAGGGGCTGTGGGTAGGGGATGGGGAGAAATGACTGAAATGTTTTGGGGTTCTTTAAGTAAATTGATTTTTTAATTTAAGAAAGTAAATCTTAGTTGTAACCAGTATATATTAATATTACATATAGTCATATGGATACCAGAAGGATACTTACCAGTATGAAAACGGTGTTTGTCTTGACATAATCAGGTGACTGATAATTTTTAGTTTCTTCTCTTTTGCACATTTGCATTTTTTAAATTTTCCTGCAGGGCACATTAGCTGCATAATAAATGATTATTTTCCTATATTAATGTTATCTACATAGTTAAGAATTGTTTATATTTTTAAAAAAATCCTACCCATACAAAAAATAAATTTGTTTCTGTTCCACATTAACATTTTAGGCTTCAGTTCCAGTTGTTTTGAGGATATTTCACTAAAATAGAGCAAAATGATTATTGAATTATGAGTGTAGGATGAAATATCATATGACCCTGCTTTTACTTTTAAATAAAAATTTAGCTTTAGAAAGTTGGAATATTTGAATTTTGTAAAAGTATTAATATAATTTGTTAACTAAGGAAGTGTGTGGATAGTATATTAAAAGTTTTTGAAAAAGCATCATTAGTGCTATAGTCACACCTTATTAGAGGGAGGTGAATGGATTGGCATTCAAGTCAAATCTTCCTTCGTACTTCCAAAATCTGGCCAAATTATATTTAAGAACAATACCCCACTTATATACTAACTTACATACAATGGCTTTCATTCGACAATGTCCATGTACCAGGCGCTGGGCCCAGCCTTATACTGCAAAGAGGAGGGAACCATTTTTTGAAGCAATAGTTTGGTCAGGGAACTCTGTTAATAATTAAATGACTTGTTGGCCCCTGAAATTTTTAAAATGTAAGCAATATGCTCTCCTAGTTCTAAAAGAAGCATGTAGGGCTTGTAGGTTAGCAGGCTTCTTTGCTGGTTAATACTGTTCCTCCCAGGGTGACATTTAAATGTTTTTGCAGTGACTCTTGGATTTTCCTAAATAGCATCCTGCATAATTTTATCACCATTGGAAAATCCTGTTTTCTTGACGTGACCTGAATTTGTATTTCTTCCATTTTCAGTGTATTTCTCACTTCAGATCCATTGCCATCTCTGCTACTGAAATTCAGTTTGTTTGAGACAAACAGCTTGTATGTGTGTGTGTGTGTGTGTGTGTGTGTGTGTGTGTGACTACATAGTAGGTTTGAATGTGTACATATGAATGTGAGTTTTCCTGGGAAAATACAGTGCGTGCATGCTAAGTTGCTTCAGTCGTGTCTGACTCTTTTTGACCCCATGGACTGTAGCCCACCAGGCTCCTCTGTCCATGGGATTCTCCAAACAAGAATGCTGGTGCTGGTTGCCATGCTATCCCCCAGGGGATCTTCCCGACCCAGGGATTGAACTCAGGTCTCTTAGTTCTCCTGTATTGGCAGGTGGATTCTTTAACCATGAGCACCACCTGGGAAAATACAGTACATGCATATAAAAATACAGAAATTCAAAATATTGTTTTTATTTTTGCACAAGTTTATATGCTTGTTAAACATGCTAAGGAGTCAAATTATGAAAGATTAGGAAACAAAGTACTTTTGAAATAGGATTGTAGAACTATATTTTGGTTATTCTATTGGACACATGGAGTTGGTTTTTTAGTATTTTATGGTGATGTTCCTGGCACTCTAATTGCTATTATGTCATTCTGTACATTTTAGAGAAGTAAGAAGACCAGGACATTAGGACAGAATTGTGCTGAGAAATGACTGTGGACCTCGAGTGACCTCTTTTTGAGTCAGTCTTGCTCAGGAGAGTAGTCATGGTCCTAGGAACTTCTAGCCTGTCTTCCCTAAGACATTTCGTCAGGAGGAGGGTGCCCTGCAGTAGTTTAACCAGGAAGTGTAGCAAAGGCTACTCAGGAGCTCCAGGAGTCAGACTGCTCTAGGTCAGGCTGGGTGACATTGGGGTCCTCTGAGAATTTGGCCCTGTGTTTAATTTTTAGTTTGGTCTGAGATTTGTGACATATGAAATTTAATTGAATCAAACATGGAAACAGAGATCTATTTTTGCTTATTTGAGAATAACAATTCTGCCTTTATTTACTTACTGTGATACTAATAAATATGAAAAATAAGAGATGCCAGCTTCCCAGTGTTGTATTTTCCCTGTGGAGTCAGACTCCTTTCACTTTTGTCAGGTCTCCAGAATATAGAGCTGAAATGTTAACTGAAGGGCCAGTTTGCATAGAAAAGGACCTTCAACCCTTTACCTGTACTTGCAGCGTTTGTTATATTAACCTTTATTTATTCTTTTTGCTCCTTTTTAAATTTTTTTGCCCCTGTGAATTCAAATTACTTTCCCGTGTCATCTCGTTTGTATTTGTTCAGTGACTTGGCAGGAAGTACTACCTGCCCTGCCTCTAGGTAAAGTCTGTTGTGATAGACTTCAGAGGTGCAACCTTGGACATGCCCACATTCCCCTGGGCTGACAGTGGCCTTTGCAGAGCTTGCTGTTATTGTCTTTTCCCCTGATTGCTCTTTCAGGTTGTGCACCTCTGATGGTATCACACCCAGCTTTTAGGCACATTACTAATTTCCAGAGAAGACTCTACACATGGACATCACCAGATGGTCAACACCAAAATCAGATTGATTATATTATTTGCAGCCAAAGATGGAGAAGCTCTATACAGTCAACAAAAACAACACCAGGAGCTGACTGTGGCTCAGATCATGAACTCCTTATTGCCAAATTCAGACTTAAATGGAAGAAAGTAGGGAAAGCCACTAGACCATTCAGGTATGACCTAAATCAAATCCCTTATGATTATACAGTGGAAGTGAGAAATAGATTTAAAGGCCTAGATCTGATACATAGAGTGCCTGATGAACTATGGAATGAGGTTTGTGACATTGTACAAGAGACAGGGATCAAGACCATCGCCATGGAAAAGAAATGCAAACAAGCAAAATGGCTGTCTGGGGAGGCCTTACAAATAGCTGTGAAAATAAGAGAACAAAAAAGCAAAGGAGAAAAGGAAAGATAAAAGCATCTGAATGCAGCGTTCCAAAGAATAGCAAGAAGAGATAAGAAAGCCTTCTTCAGCCATCAATGCAAAGAAAAAGAGGAAAACAACAGAATGGGAAAGACTAGAGATCTCTTCAAGAAAATTAGAGATACCAAGGGAACATTTCACGCAAAGATGGGGTCAATAAAGGACAGAAATGGCATGGACCTAACAGAAGCAGAAGATATCAAGAAGAGGTGACAAGAATACACAGAAGGACTGTACAAAAAGATCTTCACGACCCAGATAATCATGATGGTGTGATCACTCACCTAGAGCCAGACATCCTGGAATGTCAAGTCAAGTGGGCCTTAGAAAGCATCACTACGAACAGAGGTAGTGGAGGTGATGGAATTCCAGTTGAGCTATTTCAAATCCTGAAAGATGATGCTATGAAAGTGCTGCACTCAATATGCCAGCAAATTTGGAAAACTCAGCAGTGGCCACAGGACTGGAAAAGGTCAGTTTTTGTTCCAATCCCCAAGAAAGGCAATGCCAAAGAATGCTCAAACTACCACACAATTGCACTCATCTCACATGCTAGTAAAGTAATGCTCAAAATTCTCCAAGCCAGGCTTCAGCAATACGTGAACCATGAACTTCCTGGTGTTCAAGAAGTTCATGTATTAGAAAAGGCAGAAGAACCAGAGATCAAATTGCCAACATCCACTGGATCATGGAAAAAGCAAGAGAGTTCAAGAAAAACATCTATTTCTGCTTTATTGACTGTGCCAAAGCCTTTGACTGTGTGGATCACAATAAACTGTGGGAAATTGTGAAAGAGATGGGAATACCAGACCACCTGACCTGCCTCTTGAGAAACCTATATGCAGGTCAGGAAGCAACCGTTAGAACTGGACATGGAACACCAGACTGGTTCCAAATAGGAAAAGGAGTACATCAAGGCTGTATATTGTCACCCTGCTTATTTAACTTCTATGCAGAATACATCATGAGAAACGCTGGACTGGAAGAAGCACAAGCTGGAATAAAGATTGCCGGGAGAAATATCAATAACCTCAGATGACACCACCCTTACGGCAGAAAGTGAAAAGGAACTAAAAAGCCTCTTGATGAAAGTGAAAGAGGAGAGCGAAAAAGTTGGCTTAAAGCTCAACATCCAGAAAACGAAGATCATGGCATCCGGTCCTATCACTTCATGGGAAATAGATGGGGAAACAGTGGAAACAGTGTCACACTTTATTTCTTGGGGCTCCAAAATCACTGCAGATGGTGACTGCAGCCTTGAAATTAAAAGATGCTTACTCCTTGGAAGAAAAGTTATGACCAACCTAGATAGCATATTCAAAAGCAGAGACATTACTTTGCCAACTAAGGTCCGTCTAGTCAAGGCTATGGTTTTTCCAGTGGTCATGTATGGATGTGAGAGTTGGACTGTGAAGAAGGCTGAGCACCAAAGAATTGATGCTTTTGAATTGTGGTGTTGGAGAAGACTCTTGAGAGTCCCTTGGACTGCAAGGAGATCCAACCAGTCCATTCTGAAGGAGATCAGCCCTGGGATTTTTTGGAAGGAATGATGCTAAAGCTGAAACTCCAGTACTTTGGCCACCTCATGTGAAAAGTTGACTCATTGGAAAAGATTCTGATGCTGGGAGGGATTGGGGGCAGGAGGAGAAGGGGACGACAGAGGATGAGATGGCCGGATGGCATCATGGACTCGATGGACGTGAGTCTGAGTGAACTCCCGGAGTTGGTGATGGACAGGGAGGCCTGGCGTGCTGTGATTCATGGGGTTGCAAAGAGTCGGACACGACTGAGCGACTAAAGTGAACTGAATTTCTAGCTGCTTGCTGTATTGCTTTTAACAGTATGCTGGGATATAAATTGCTCAACTGTCTTATCTAATTAACTCTGGGCCCTTTTGCAGGAGTAAGTCTTTGAGGCCAGTCTTTGGGCTTTGTGTTGACTACAGGAGGGCCGTTCTGAGCTGTCTTTCCCCCTAGTTCTCCTTGTTAAGCCTCCATGCATGCTAAGTCACTTCAGTTGTGTCTGAGACCCCATGAACTATAGCCCACCAGGCTCCTCTGTCCGTGGGATTCGCCAGGCAAGAATACTGGAGTGGGTTGTCATTACCTTCTCCAGGGGATCTTCCCAACCCGGGGATCGAAGCTGAGTCTCTTTTGTCTCCTGCCTTGCCAGGTGAGTTCTTTACTACTAGCGCCACCTGGGAAGCCCCGTTATGCTGGTCTACAGTTTAGCTTATCACTCTTATAAAGCTTCCATCTTCCTCTTAAATCCTTATCACCAGAATCTCCATGGTTTTCAACCATGCCCTTGGGCTTAAACTTCCCCACATCTTATGCCAGATAAAATGAGTTCCTTTGGGAAATCCAAAGCTCTCTGTCCTCATGGACTGCCTCGCCCCCTTGGCATAACATCTGTGCCACTGCTCCAGAGCTTGAGGCAGGGATATTGGTCTACTCCTCTCAGAATGACACCCTTGCTAGACAAACAGTGTTCTGAGTTGGGGAGTTGCTTGTAGTCTTTTCAGCCTGCTTCTCCTGGCATGAAATCTCTGCACACAAGTTTGCTGGGGCCAAGGGGGTTTGGCCCCAGTTCTCAGCCGGGGATAGAGCTTCTGAGTTGAGAGTTATGGAAGGTAACCCTCAGCCTCATGGCTATGCTTGCCTGGAATAGAGCTTCTGCAACCTGAAGCTGAGGAGATAAACAAATGCTGGTGGCCTGGTGCACCTGGGGAGCAGATCTAGTTTCCTTTGAGTTGAATTTTGAAAATTTTTGGAAAAAAAAATCAGATTCAATCAATTTCCTTCTATCTCTGCTTACCAAAAGTGCTCGGCCAGCAGTGCATCCTTCCCTAGGCATGGCCAGAGGGCCTCAGGTGGTTGGCAGACTGATTCCAGGTGGCACAGCCACATGGGCCACACACATCCGGTAAGACTCATCACAGGACAGGAATAGAATTCCCGTTTTAGTGCTCTTTCAGTCCTTCTGTTTACAACAAGAGAAAAGCCTCTTATGGTGCTTTAATTTTTTAATGTCTAAGCCTTTCTTACAAGGAAAAGGTAGACCTCAGGTTCAGTACTTAGGGTAAGTAACCATGTTTCACTAGAATGTAATTAATTTTTCAGTTGCCTTCTCCTTGTAGCAAGTGATATTTCCCATTAATGTGTCGTTCAGTCATTAAGTTGTGTCAGACTCTTTGCAACCCCATAAACTGCAGCACACCAGGCTTCCCTGTCCTTCACTATATCCCAGAGTTTGCTCAAACTCATGTCCATTGAGTCAGTGATGCCGTCCAAACATCTCATTCTCTGTCACCCCCTTCTCTTCCTGCCCTCATTCTTTCCCAGAATCAGAGGCTTTTCCAATGAGTTGGCTCTTCGCATCAGGTGACCACAGTATTGGAACTTCAGCTTCAGTATCAGTCCTTCCAAATGAATATTCAGGGTTGATTTCCTCTAAGATTGACTGGTTTGATCTCCTTGCAGTCCAAGGGACTCTCAAGAGTCTTCTCCAGCACTAGAGTTGGAAGGCATGAATCCTTCAGTGCTCAGCCTTCTTTATGGTTCAACTCTCACACCTGTATATGACTACTAGAAAAACCATAGTTTTGACTATACGGACCTTTGTCAGCAAAATGATGGCTCTGCTTTCTAATACGCTGTCTAGGTTGGTCATAGCTTTTCTTCCAAGGAGCAAGTATCTTTTAATTTCATGGCTACAGTCACTGTCTGCTGTGATTTTGGAGCCCAGGAAAATAAAATCTGTCACTGTTTCCACTTTTCCCCCATCTATCCTCATGAAGTGATGGGACCGGATGCCATGATCTTCATTTTTTGAATGCTGAGTTTTAAGCCAGCTTTTCACTCTCCTCTTTCATCTTCAGGCTCTTTAGTTCCTTTTTGCTTTCTGCCATTAAAGTGGTATCATCTGTATATCTGAGGTTACTGATATTTCTCCTGGAAATCTTGATTCCAGCTTATGAGTCATCCAGTCCAGCATTTCCCATGACGTACTCTGAAAATAAGTTAAATAAGCAGAGTGACAAGATACAGCCTTGACACACTCCTTTCCTAATTTTGAACCAGCCCATTGTTCTATATCTGGTTCTAATGGTTGCTTTTTTCCTACATATAGGTTTCTCAGGAGACAAGTCAGGTGGTCTGGTATTTCTATATCCTTAAGAATATTCCACAGTTTGTTGTGATCCACACAATCAAAGGCTTTAGCATAGTCAATGAAGCAGAAGTTGATGTTCTTTTGGAATTCATTTGTTTTTTCTATGATCCAGCAGATGTTGACAATTTGATCTCTGGTTCCTCTGCCTTTTCTAAATCCAGCTTGTACATTTAGGGAAGTTCTCGGTTCAAGCACTGTTGAAGCCTGCCTTGGATGATTTTGAGCATGACCTTGCTAGCATGTGAAATGAGTGCAATTATGTGGTAGTTTGAACATTCTTTGGCATTGCCTTTCGTTGGGATTGGAATGAAAATTGACCTTTTCCAGTCCTGTGGCCACTGCTGAGTTTTCCAAATGTGCTGGCATATTGAGTGCAGCACTTTCACAGCATCATCTTTTAGGGTTTGAAATAGCTCAGCTGGAATTCCATCATCTCCACTAGCTTTGTTCATAGTGATGCATCCTAAGGCCCACTTGATTTCACACTCAAGGGTGTCGGGCTCTAGATGAGTGATCACAATATCATGGTTATCCAGGTCATTAAGACCTTTTTTGTACAGTTCTGTGTATTCTTGCTACCTCTTCTTAATATCTTCTCTTCTGTTAGATCTTTGCCATTTCTATCCTTTATTGTGCCCATCTTTGCATGAAATTTTCCCTTGCTGTGCTAAGTCGCTTCAGTTGTGTCTGACTCTGTGCAACCCCATGGACTGCAGCCCACCAGGCTCCTCCATCTACTGGATTCTCCAGGCAAGAATATTGGAGTGGGTTACCATGCCCTTCTCCAAAATGTTCCCTTGGTATCTCCAATTTTCTTGAAGAGATCTCTAGTTTTTCCCATTCTATTGTTTTCCTCTATTTCTTTGCATTGTTCATCTAAGAAGGCTTTCTTCTCTCCCCTTGCTATTCTCTGGAACTCTGCATTCAGTTGGGTGTATCTTTCCCTTTCTCCTTTGCCTTTCACTTCTCTTCTTTTCTCAGCTATTTGTAAGGCCTCCTCAGACAACCACTTTGTCACCTTGTGTTTCTTTTCTTTTTCTTTTTTTTGGGGGGCGGTGGGGGATGGTTTTGGTCACCACCTCCTGTACAGTGTTACAAACCTCCATCCGTAGTTCTTCAGGCACTCTGTCTACCAGATCTAAGTCCTTGAATCTATTTATCACCTCCACTGTATAATCATAAAGGATTTGGTTTAGGTCATACCTGAATGGTTTAGTGGTTTTCCCTACTTTCTTCAGTCTGAGTCTAAATTTTGCAATTCTTTGTCCATAGAATTTCCCAGGCAAGAATGCTGGAGCGAGTAGCCATTCCCTTCTCCAGAGGATCTTCCTGACCCAGCAATAGAGTCTGTGTCTCCTGTACTGGTAGGCAAATTCTTTACTGCTGAGCCTCCAGGGAAGCCCCAATAAAGTGCTAGCATGTATATATGTAAAGTATGTAGCACAGTGCCTTAAGAAATGAATGTACTAAAAATATAGCTATTCCCCAGCTAACTAAACTCTTTAGGACTTCATCACTTATATCTAATTTCCTTCACAAATCTATCTCACTCCATCTCCCAACGGTGCGGTATCAATAGTTGGAAATCATCTGGTCTCCACCTCTTTATAATTGGTTTGCTTCCCTTTTGCCCTTGTATGATTTATACAGCACTTAGGCCTCCCTATGCATCTTGGATATTTAAGCTGTATAAAATCTTATGCACATAGACTGTGAATAAGAAGGCTGAAATTAGATTCTGATCATATTTTTCCTTTGGATATTCACAAAGTGGCTATACAGTTTTTGGGTCCTCTGGGTGTCGTGAGATAGCCAACTTAATAGTATCCCTTTCCGCATTTGCATCAGCGATAGCCCATCCACACTGGCATTGTTGAAGACATGTGGATTGTGTTAAAATTTGCATGGTCATATGCTAGCATCTCATTTTTAAACGCTATTTGTGGAATGAAGTTTTCATGGAAAACATTTTGCTGTAGAGTTGTGGATGTGCTTAGGAAGGTTTGTGTCGTACATCCTGGCAGCTCTTTCCCTATCATTGCCACATACTTGCCTCCTTATTTGAAGCGCCTTCTTCAGCATCTGCTATGCACATCCCCTTTTGGTATTCTTGATCATGAAGACAACTGCTGGTACACCTGTATATGTTTGAGTGATAGCACATTTGATTAAATAGACATGCCCATTAGAATGACACATGCTGAAATAAATCTCCCAGTGTGTATTTTAAGATAACACAATAAACTCACTTTTGAGTTTATCAGCAAACTCAGAAATTGCAAGTTGACCCAAGAGTCTGTTAATTCCACATATGGCCCATTCCCTGAAGGGAGATGTTTGAATACAGTTTTGTTTTGGTTTTTTTTAAAAGTGGGTTAGCTGACAGAAAATTTAATTCATATGCTAAAGTGTGTCAGGCAGCTGAGTGCCAGCATTTGGTTCATCATTAGCTTAAATTGTGGGTTTAATCAAGTTCCTTTGCTTAATCTGCATGTTTGTGTTCAAAACCTAGCATCCTGCTTTAAGGAAAAGCCTACCTTTTATTTCTTTTGGATAGTCCCCAGTTTCCTGAAATCTGATGAAAACAGCCAGTGAAGTGAATCTAATTTGTGTGGTTGAATACTGAGGAGGAATCAGGGAGACCGCATGGAGTGTTGCTTTCATTAAAATAGCTTTGTCCAAGAAGACATTTTCACCATACTCCTGCATCTGTTCCAGTCTTATTTCCATTTTGCTCTTCTTATGTTAAAAAGGAATGCTATTAAAATGAAAACTTGGTTTTAGAAGTATATATATATATATAGGATCAAGGCAGCGGATTGGGTTGAATGCTGTTATTCAACAGATTTTGCGTGTTTGCCATGGAATGAGAAAGCAGTTCGGTGTACCCTCTTTGATACAAAGCCAGCACGTGTAATGGAGTTTATTTGTTCAGAGCTGGCATCAGGTGTAATAGAATTATGCAGTATGTTTATGTGACCCTAGCTTTTATATCCCTGTAGTTGCTCATTCATTCATTTTTCAGATATAAATTAAAAAGTGGAGATTGTAGATTAGATGTGCCAGGGCTCATGTGGGCTATGTGAAATGTAGTTTCTCTCACTCTTGGAACTTACTGAATCATGACAGAAATATAAATTAGCTCTTAGAGCAATTTTCAACCTTTATAAGAATTCATTTCCAGTAAGAGTAAGCAGTTGCCTCTGCTTAAAGATGAGGCCTGGAAATTTATCTTTTCTCTTGTTCTTGTTTTTTGTTATTGTTGTTTTAATTCAGTTAGCAATGCAAAGACTTTAAGTAATATTCTCAAGTTACCTCTGTAACCTTTCAATTGTAAATTATCACTGATATTAAGTAGATTCTCCCACTGGGTAGAAGAAGCATCTTTGAGAGTATGCTTTGTTCCCAGCAGCAGCTAGGTATTAATACATCACAGGAGAAAGAATCCAGTCATCCTAATCAATCTTCTGTCATTTTTTTCTAAAGGTCAAAAGAAGAGCATTTGACCTCTCTGGATGCTATCAAAATTACTTACATACGTCAGCTTTGACCTTCTATACTAGCTTTGTGCCACAGAATTTACTATTAAGTTGAACTATTTAAAACTGATGCTGTTTACTTGGTTAATAAAGTTTATTTGGTTAATAAAGTTTAACCAAATACTTATAAGTTGTTGAGCACTCACTAGATATAAATAATTGTAATCAGCATAGGAAGAATATTCTCTGACTAACAAAAAAAGGCACAGTACCTTTGGGAACTGCTATTGAAGGAAAGTTTGCTGACACGGATATTGTTAGGAATTTGGGGATTTCCTAGCAGGGATGAGGACATAGGAATGAATAAACCAGAGCTGAGTTTTTGGGTTTTATAATTTAACATCTTCTAATCCTCACCTTAAAAGAGCTTCTTCCAATAATAAGAATCACTAATGTTATTTCCAAAGAACATGAATACTGAATAGAGCTTATAATCTATTTCTTTTAAAAAGTTTTTTATTGCGTGGTGGAGAACAAAGCTCACTCGCAGATTAAATCTGCAAACAGAGGGAAAGTAAAAATCAGAGACTATCATCAAGGCCAAAATGAGCCAAACATTTGGAAGAGAACTAAGAAGGTCCTGCAGTACCTTCATACTGACTCGTTGAAGCGAACATAATGGCCCAGCGGGACCAAATGTATTGAGTTCAGAGTCCCGGTGAGGCACTTTCCTGGTCTGCTCATATGATCACTCAGCACCACTCAGAACGTTCTGGTACTTGCTGTGGGGGGCTGAGTAAAACAGTTCTCTCAGATGGTACTGCTGGCACCCGCAGCCCTCAGGTGCCCTCTTTCAGGAAAACACTGTCCCCATAAAAATCTTTAGGACACAGAGTTACTCAATTGTCCAACCTTTATTCTCAAGTCCTTCCATGTTGTAATCAGGAAAATGGCCCTTTGTTGGCCTATTGTATCATTTTAAAAGGCCACCTGCAAGGAGGTCAAACCAGTCCATCCTAAAGGAAATCAGTCCTGAATATTCATTGGAAGGACTGATGCTGAAGCTGAGGCTCCAATATTTGGCCACCTGATGTGAAGAACCAACTCATTAGAAAAGACTGTGATGCTGGGAAAGATTGAAGGCAGGAGGAGAAGAGTGACAGAAGGGTGACAGAGGATGAGATGGTTGGATGGCATCACTGACCCAATGGACATGAGTTTGAGCAAACTCTGGAAGATGGTGAAGGACAGGGAAGCCTGGTGTGCTACAGTCCATGGGGTCGCAAAGAGTTGGACAAGACTGAGTGACCGAAAAACAACAAAAAGGCATGATGAAGGCACGTGATCTTTTGATTTTATTCCATCTTTTTTCCTAGAAGAGGGAAGATTCTTATATGACCCTCTTTTCAAGCTTTGAGAGAACCTAAAATATCTGTTTTGAAATACACGTATCTTCTTGCATACTATGGTTTCCACTAGAGGATGCACAAAAACATCCCAAACAATAAGAATCCAAGAAAATATCTGACTTCTGAATTGATCTGTAACTTCTGGATTTGGGGAGGGGCTTCCACACAGGAAGGTACCCTGGATCTCTCCCCCTTGCTCACCTCCCGTTTCTAGGTTGTCTCCAACCTAGCTATGCACTCAGCCATCAGTGTCAGATAAGACGGAAACTTTCAGGTCAGAATAGAAACTATAATTTCCTCAAGCACATCTTACTTCCCGTGTGTGTAATTTGGCCCCTGGAGAAATAGATATTCTTTCTCTACACATCTAAAACACATTGTCCATGTACCTCTGGGCCAGCAAGTGTGTCTCTTTTTCATGTCTACCTCCCCTACTAGACAGTGAGCAGATCAAGGAAAAGAGACCTCTGTTTGTGGCTCTCCAAGACCTATTAGATTGCTTGGCTCAGGCTCATTTATTCATTTTATCTCAGAATCATATATTCGTTCTAAATTGGAGCCTCTTAATCTGAGAGATGATGCTGTGAAAGTGCTGCACTCAATATGCCAGCACATTTGGAAAACTCAGCAGTGGCCACAAGACTGGAAAAGGTCAGTTTTCATTCCAATCCCCAAGAAAGGCAATGCCAAAAAATGCTCAAACTACCGCACAGTTGCACTCATCTCACACGCTAGTAAAGTAATGCTCAAAATTCTCCAACACAGGCTTCAGCAGTACGTGAACCATGAACTTCCAGATGTTCAAGCTGGTTTTAGAAAAGGCAGAGGAATCAGAGATCAAATTGCCAACACCCGCTGGATCATTGAAAAAGCAAGAGAGTTCCAGAAAAACATCTATTTCTGCTTTATTGACTATGCCAAAGCCTTTGACTGTGTGGATCACAATAAACTGTGGAAAATTCTGAAAGAGATGGGAATACCAGACCACCTGACCTGCCGCTTGAGAAACCTATATGCAGGTCAGGAAGCAACCGTTAGAACTGGACATGGAACACCAGACTGGTTCCAAATAGGAAAAGGAGTACATCAAGGCTGTATATTGTCACCCTGCTTATTTAACTTCTATGCAGAGTACATCATGAGAAATGCTGGGCTGGAAGAAGCACTAGCTGGAATCAAGATTGCTGGGAGAAATATCAATAACCTCAGATAAGCAGATGACAGCACCCTTATGGCAGAAAGTGAAGAGGAACTAAAAAGCCTCTTGATGAAAGTGAAAGTGGAGAGTGAAAAAGTTGGCCTAAAGCTCAACATTCAGAAAACTAGGATCATGGCATCTGGTCCCATCACTTCATGGCAAATAGACAGGGAAACAGTAGAAATAGTGTCAGACTTTATATTTTGGGGCTCCAAAATCACTGCATATGAGCCATGAAATTAAAAGACGCTTACTCCTTGGAAGGAAAGTTATGACCAACCTAGATAGCATATTCAAAAGCAGAGATATTACTTTGCCAACAAAGGTCCATCTAGTCAAGGCTATGGTTTTTCCAGTGGTCATGTATGTATGTGAGTGTTAGATGTGAAGAAAGCTGACCGCTGAAGAATTGATGATTTTGAACTGTGGTATTGGCGAAGACTCTTGAGAGTCCCTTGGACTGCAAGGAGATCCAACCAGTCCATTCAAAGGAGATCAGTCCTGGGTGTTCATTGGAGGGACCGATGCTAAAGCTGAAGCTCCAATACTTTGGCCACCTCATGCAAAGAGTTGACTCATTGAAAAAGACCCTGATGCTGGGAGGGATTGGGGGCAGGAGGAGAAGGGGACAACAGAGGATGAGATGGCTGGATGGCATCACCAACTCGATGGACATAAGTTTGAGTAAACTCCGGGAGTTGGTGATGGACAGGGAGGCCTGGCATGCTGCGATTCATGAGGTCGCAAAGAGTCGGACATGACTGAGTGACTGAACTGAACTGAATAAATTTAAATGGCTGGATGAATGATATCCTTGTTTTAAAGCTAGCTTGAAAAATTCATGGGCAAATTACAATGGGTTTGTGTGAGAAACTTCATACCCACTCCAAAGCTAGGTAGCCACAGGAGAGGAACCACTATTTTTGCCATCTTATAACCACTCAGTAGTTCACACAGTTGTTTGGACCAAATCTCAAACCCTTTGAGTGTTCTACAAGGCTGTCTGCCTCCTCCAGTCACTGCCTGTCAGTCTGGCCTCATTGCTTTGCATTCTCCTTTTTCTTGCCATGTTCCAGCCATACGATCTTACAGTGACTCAAAGTCTGAACTACTTCCCTGCAAGCCTTTGCACAGGCCACTCCAGTGACCTAAACAACTCTTACCCGCTCTGCACCTAGTTAATTTCTGCGCACCCTTTAGATCTTTGCTTACATGCCTTTTCCTTAAAGAAGTGTTCTTTGACCTCCCCTCCCTACCCAGTCTAGGCTGGATCTAGTTTTCACGTGCTTTCGTTTCTGTATTTGTGTCCTTCAGAACACACACTTCAGCTTGTGAATTCATGATCATTTTTATGATTAAGTGGTATGTCACTTATCTGTTGCCCCATAATGCTGTGTAATGAAACAGCACAAAATCTCATTGGCAGTCAACAATGTGTCTATTGCTCATGTACTTGGAGTCAGCTGCAGGCTGACAGGGCAACTGTTGTTCTTAGCTCCAGAAGCTAGATTTGCTCATATATCTGGGGATGGGATCAGCGGGGTGACTGCTGTTCTGAGCCTCCATTTGGGTGATGGGTACAAGTGCTCACATGTCTGTTATCCTCCAGAAGGCAGCCTCAGGCATCTCTTGTCAGTGGAAGATGCACAAGAGGAGACAGGAAGGCCTCTTGAGGTGGCACGGGCACACTGTTACTCGTGGCTTATTCTAGTGGGCCCAGATTGAGTTACATGGACAAGTCCAGAATGGGGGTCGATGGGGTGGGGGTCACTGCAACGTTATAGACAAAGACACGTTTCCAAGGAGTTGTGAAAATGAGGCGCCACCTTTGTGTTCTATCACAGTGTGACTCTGGGATCAATTGAGGGCAGCTATGGCATCTCTTGATATTTCTCCTGGAAATCTTGATTCCAGCGTGCGCTTCATCCAGCCCAGCATTTCTTATGATGTATTCTGCATATAAGTTAAATAAGCAAGGTAACAATATATAGCCTTGACTTACTTTTTTTCCAGTTTGGAGCCAGTCTGCTGTTCCATGTCTGGTTCTAACTATTGCTTCTTGACCTGCATACAGACTTCTTAGGAGGCAGGTCAGGTGATCTGGTATTCCCATCTCTTTAAGAATTTTCCACAGTTTGCTGTAGTCAATAAAGCAGAAGTAGATGCTTTTCTGGAACTCTCTTGCTTTTTCAGTGATCAAACAGATGTTGGCAATTTGATCTCTGGTTGCTGTGCATTTTCTAAATCCAGCTTGAATATCTGGAAGTTCTCAGTTCCCTGTGCTACACAGTGGGTCCTCACTGCTTATCTGTTTTACATATAATAGTGTGTATCTGCTTTCTGAATATTGAGTTTTAAGCCATCTTTTTCCAGTAGTCATGTATGGTTGTGAAAGTTGGACTGTATAGAAAGTTGAGCACCAAAGAATTGATGCTTTTGAACTGTGTTGTTGGAGAAGACTCTTAAGAGTCTCTTGGTCTGCAAGGAGATCCAACCAGTCCATCCTAAAGGAGATCAGTCCTGGGTGTTCATTGGAAGGACTGATGTTGAAGCTGAAATTCCAATACTTTGGCCACCTGATGCAAAGAACCGACTCATTGGAAAAGACCCTGATGCTGGGAAAGATTGAAGGCAGAAGGAGAAGGGGATGACAGTGGATGACGTGGTTGGATGGCATCACTGATGCGATGGACATGAGTCTGAGTAAACTCTGGGAGTTGGTGATGGACAGGGAGGCCTGGCATGCTGCAGTCCATGGGGTCGCAAAGAGTCAGACATGACTGACTAAACTAAACTGAACTGATGACATCCCTTCAGTCACCTTTATATTGCTAATACCTAGCAAGATGCATAAATATTGTAGTTGATGATTAAATATTTCTTGAATATGAAAAGCTATTAATTTGATGTCATTGTTAATTTGTCATAATTAATTTGAAGTCATTCGATGTCATCTCAAGATTCTAGAGGAATATTCACTTTTAAAGGACGTTCCTGCCTTAAGATGAGTAAAAGAAATTATTTTTAAAATTGTTGTCCATTTCTTGCTCTTCAGATTCCCACATTCCTCCAAATAACAGCTGTCTGCGCTTACGGTTAGTGTTTAGGTCCCAGGACATTCATTTCTGTCTCTACCATTGGTGCCAGATAATGAGGGTGAAAAATAATTCGAAATTAAAAGAGTTAAGCATCAGCTGTGTGCAGAAAGGGGTAAAAAAATATTGGGGGGATTTTCCTGGTGGTCCAGTGGTTGAGACTCCACACCCCCAATGTAGGGTATGTGGGTTTGATGCCTGGTCAGGGAATTAGGATCCCACATGCCATGTATCATGGCCAAAAAAAAAAATTTAATATTTTGGATGTGAGGTGATAATATGGGTATTTTTTGATTAGTGTGGACAGTGGTCTTTTCATATCTCTTCATGTAACATAGACTTTTATAAAACAGACTCTGAAGGGCCAAGAAGAGGCTGATGGTGCTTTCAAAGAGTTGTGTTCCTAATAACCAGGAAAATAAGTCAGATATTTTGGTTAGTTCTGGAACATGAAATCTTAAAAGGATCAATATGAGAAAGAAACACAAGCAGGAAGGAACTGTGCCAGAAAGGGCAACTGGCATTGTCCAGGATGTGGAACATTCAATGGGTTTCATATTCAGAGAGTGGTAAAGGGGATGCTGATTCAAATGCTGTTAGGAAATCCTTTGAGTACAGTCAGTGTTTAATGGAACCATGTAATTTGGTATCTATAATAACTTCAATATTTGATTCTGTCTTCATTTAATAAATATGACCTCTTTTCTCCAGGGGTAATATTCAAAATACCTGACAGTAGGGACCAGCCATAGCAATGGAGGGATATTCAAGAGCCCTCGATTGTCCAAGCATTAGTCCTGTGGCTGCTAAACGGTGGAGAGGTCTGGGGGTTTCTAGAGGGAGGAATGGGGCAGCCTAGGCACAGCTGCTCAGGGAGTAGGCACTCTCTGGTTTGGGGCGGTGGTTATTTACCAACTGGAACAGAATTGTTTCTGTTTTCTAATACTGACACAGCCATATGACTCCTAGTCTTACCTTTACTTGAGTTCACCATTATACCCCTAAGCCTTTTTTGGAGCCAGCAAGGCCAGAAATGGGAAGGATTTCAGAGAAGAGGAAGATCAAGACCCAGGCAATAAGCATAGGCAAGCATGTAGAGAACTTGAAGCCCACATACATTGTTGGCGGGAATGTGCAGGGGTGTGGCTATTTGGGAAACAGTTTGGTATTTCCAATGTGACTCAGCTGGTAAAAATTCCGCCTGCAATGCAGGAGACCTGGGTTCAGTCCCTGGGTTGGGAAGATCCCCTGGAGAAGGGAACAGCCACCCACTCCAGGGTTCTGGCCTGGGGAATTCCATGGACTATCCATGGGTTGCAAAGAGTTGGACATGACTGAGCGACTTTGACTTTCACTTGGTACTTCCTCAAAATGTTAAACATAGAGTTTCCAAATTACCAAGCAGCTCCATCCCTAGGCATATACCTAACAGAACTGAAAACATGTATACACAAAAACATGCTCACAGATGTTCATGACAACGTTATTCATAATTGCCCCCAAAATGGAAACAAATATCCATCAACTGATGAATGGAAAAACACAATGTGATATGACCATGCAATGGAATATTATTTGGCAATAAAAAGGAATGAAATACTGATACATGTTAAAATATGCATAAATCTTGAAAATATTATGCTAAGTGAACAAAGGCAGATATAAGGTGCCACATATTTGTTTTATTTATTTGTATGAAGTGTCCAGAATGGGCAAATCCATAGAGACACAAAGTAAATTAGTGGCTGGGATGAAGAAAGGGCTAAAGACCTAGAAGAGGAGATGAAGGAGAAAGGAGCTGAAAATGATGCCAGAGTTATTTGACTGGAAAGTGTGATTCCATTTACAGAAATGTACAAGCTCAATTTAACCTGGGTTTTGGTGGACCGTAATAAGTTTAGTTTTAGATGTGCTTTGTGGTGATGACAAGACTTAAAAGTGTCTGATAGTCACGTGAAAGAACATTAACTGGTGTATAAATAAAGTTTGTGGCTGGACATGCCAATTAAAGAGCACTTTCTCAAAAGGGAAAGTTTGAACTCACGGCAATCTTTTTTTTTTTTTTCTCTCAGCATGGCAATCTTGCAGAACAATTGAGGATGGTAAGGCGTCTGCGTACAATGTGGGAGACCTGGGTTCGATCCCTGGGTTGGGAAGATCCTCTGAAGAAGTAAATGGCACCCCACTCCAGTACTCTTGCCTGGAAAATCCCATGGACAGAGGAGCGTGGTAGGCTACAGTCCATGGGGTCACAAAAAGTCAGACACGACTGAGCAACTTCACTTGGTCTTGGTCTTGAGAGAGGGAAGGTGACTTATCAAGACAGGGAGAGCCTATTCCTTGTGGCTCAGAGTGCCCCCTAGGAAATCTTTACCAAAATGCCCAGCCAGTCCCACTTGGTGGACTCGAAGTCCAGGGTGAAGGCTTTTCCCAGTCTGTCTCTCTGATCTTCCATCTTCATCTGTCAGCTTGGGGCAATGACAGGAGAACTGCCTTCTTGGACATAGGTCTGTGAGACATTATATTATATTAATTCCTTCTTTGCCCCTTTTGGGCAGCTGCTGCAACATATTCTAGCTAAAAGAGAAAAGGAATGATGCTGGTTTAGCCTCCCAAAGAGCTCCAGAAATAACAGTGGCAGGCATTTGGAATTCATTTAATCTAAGCAAGTTCTCAAAAATTTATACGTCTATTTTCATGCATCTATTTAATATATATTATTCTTTTTCCTTTCCAGGAGATTGCCATATTCAAGTACTCCTGGGAGGATTTAAGACTTTTTTTTTTTTTTTTACTTCCTTGGATTTCCAAATCCCTAATCTCCCCTAATTATTTTTCCTTTCATAGAGAGTTTGTCGTTGTTCAGTCGCTAAAGTCGTGTCCAACTCTTTGCAACGCCATGAACTGCAGCACACCAGCCTTCCCTGTCCTTCACCATCTCCTAGAGTTTGTTCATACTCATATTCGTTGAGTTAGTGATGCCAACCAACCATCTCCGCCTCTGTGGCCCCCTTCTCCTCTTGGCCTTAATCTTTCCCAGCATGCAAGCCCCTGTGAATCTGAACTAGGAATTCCCCACTGATAACGTCAGGGATGTTGATGGCAAGTGATTCTAGGCTAGTAGAATGCCTAGGCTGGGTGTGAGGCAGTCTGTGAATGTAATTAACAAGATGAAAAACACCACGGGGGTACTTCCTGTGTTTGAGTTATATCTGTATTGAAAAGGCTGGTTTTTTGTTCTGTGTGTGAGGTTTAATCTGGAAATAGTTTTCAAGTATTTCCTTTCTTAGAGATTTTTTTATTTTTTCTTTTGTTTAAGTATAGTTGATTTACAGTGTTGGGTTAATTTCTGCTGTACAGCAAAGTGACTCAGTCATACATATATATATACATTCTTTTTATGTTCTTTTCCATTATGGTTTATCACAGGATTTTGAATATACTTCCCTGTCCTGTACAGTAGGACCTTGTTGTTTATCCATCCTGTATATACTAGCTTGCATCTACTAACCCCAAACTCCCAACCCACGCCTCCCCTTTGGCAACCACAAGTCTGTTTTCTGTGAATATATTTCTGTTTCATAGATAGGTTCCTCTGTGCCATATTTTATATCTAACGTATAAGTGATAGCATATGGTATTTGTCTGTTTCTGACTTCACTTAGCATGACAATCTCTAGTTCTGTCTATATGGCTGCAAATGGCATTATTTCATTCTTGTTTCTGTCTGAATAGTTTTCCATTGTATGCTGCTGCTGCTGCTAAGTCGCTGCAGTCGTGTCCGACTCTGTGCGACCCCAGAGACAACAGCTCACCAGACCTTCCCGTCCCTGGGACCCTCCAGGCAAGAACACTGGAGTGGGTTGCCATTTCCTTCTCCATTCCATTGTATATATGCACCATATCTTCTTTAGCCATTCATCTGTCAATGGACATTAGGTTGTGTCTGTGTCTTGGCTATTGTGCTGCTAGAATATTGGGGTGCATGTATTTTTTTGAATTACATGTTTTTTTCTAGATACAGCAGTAGGATTGCTGGAACATATGTTAATTCTATTTTTAGTTTTTAGAGGAACCTCCATACTGTTTTCCACAGTGGCTGCACCAATTTACATTTCCACTAACAGTATAGGAGGGTTATCTTTTCTCCACACATGGTCTGTTATTTGTTGACTTCTGATGGCCGTTCTGACTGGTGTGAGATGGTACCTCATTATAATTTTGATTTACATTTCTCTAATAATTAACAATGTTCATCATCTTTTCATGTGCATGGGCCCGTTGGTCATCTGTATGTCCTCTTTAGAAAAATATCTGTTTAGATTTTCTGCCCATTTTGGGGGTTTTTTGTTGTTGTTATTGAGTTGTATGAACTCTTCACATATTTTGGAAATTAAGCCCTAGTCAGTCCCATCGTTTACAAATATTTTCAGTCTGTAGGTTGTCTTTCATTTTGCTTATAGTTTCCTTTATTGTACAAAAGCTTGTAGGTTTGATTAGGTGCTATTTGTTTATTTTTGGTTTTATTTCTATTGCTTTGGGAGACTGACTAAACATTGGTATGATTTATGTCAGAGAATGTTTTACCTATGATCTCTTCTAGGAGTTTTATGGTGTCATGTCTTATGTTTAAGTCTTTAAGCCATTTTGAGTTTATTTTGGGGTATTGTGTGAGAGTGACCTCATTGATCGGACATTGCAACTGTCCAAATTTCCCAACATTACTTGCTAAAGAGACTATCTTTTACCCAATATATGTTCTGGGCTCCTTTCTTGAAGTTTAATTGACCATAAGTGTGTGGAATTTTCTTAGCAAATTTTAAACACAGATGAACCAAATTATCTGCTGCAGTCCCTCTATTTCACAGCAGTAAGTCACTGAGTCTATAAGCAATATACCTGATTTCATAAACAGTAAGGTAAAGACCCAGAACAATGGAACAGTTATCCATTTAGGGAGGGGTCCACAGTGCTAACAACATAAAATCTGTAATCTTAGCTAAGGGATTCCAAGATAAGTTGACTGAAGGGGCATAATAAAGGGAGAAAAGCTCAGAAGTAGAAGTTAAGACAGGTTCATGATCTCATCAGATGGTTCAGGCATAGTGAGACTTTGGGCAAAATGCTTCTCAAAAGTTATCTCCATGTGCTCTTTCAACTTTTTTACCTTCTCAGTACAGTTCAGTTCAGTTCATTTGCTCCGTTGCGCCCAACTCTGTGACCCCATGGACTGCAGTATGCCAGTCCTCCCTGTCCATCACCAACTCCTGGAGTTTACTCAAATTCATGTCCACTGTGTTAGTGATGGTATCCAACCATCTCATCCTCTGTCGTCCCCTTCTCCTCCACCTTCATCTTTCCTAGCATCAGGGTCTTTTCCAATGAGTTGGTTCTTTGCATCAGGTGGCCACACTATTGGAGTTTCAGCTTCAGCATCAGTCCTTCCAATGAATATTCAGCACTGATTGCCTTTAGGATGGACTGGTTTGAACTCCTTGCAGTCCAAGGGACTCTTAGAGTCTTCTCCAACACCACAGTTCAAAAGCATCAATTCTTCAGTGCTCAGCCTTCTTTATAGTCCAACTCTCACATCCATACATGACTACTGGAAAAACCATAGCTTTGACTAGATGGGCCTTTGTTGGCAAAGTAATGTCTCTGCTTTTTAACATGCTGTCTAGGTTAGTCATAACTTTTCTTCCAAGGAGTATGCATCTTTTAATTTCATGGCTGCAGTCACCATCTACAGTGATTTTGGAAGCCTGCCAAAATAAATTCTCTCACTGTTTCCCCATCTATTTCCCATGAAGTGATGAGACCAGATGCCATGATCTTCGTTTTCTGAATGTTGAGTTTTAAGCCAACTTTTTCCACTCTCCTCTTTTACTTTCATCAAGAAGCTCTTTAGTTCTTCTTTACTTTCTGGCATAGGGTTGGTGTCATCTGCATATCTGAGGTTATTGATATTTCTCCTGGCAATCTTGATTCCAGCTTCTGCTTCATCCAGTCCAGCATTTCTCATGATGTACTCTGCACATCAGTCAAATAAGCAGGGTGACAAGATACAACTTTGACGTACTCCTTTTCCTATTTGGACAGTCTGTTGTTCCATGTCCAGTTCTAACTGTTGCTTCCTGACCAGCATACAGATTTCTCAGGAGACAGGTCAGATGGTCTGGTATTCCTGTCTCTTTAAGAATTTTTCACAGTTTGTTGTGATCAAAGTCAAAGGCTTTGGTTGTAGTCAGTAAAGCAGAAGTAGACTTTTTTGGGGAATTCTCTTGCATTTTCGATGATTGAACAGATGTTGGCAATTTGATCTCTGGTTCCTTTGCCTTTTCTAAATCCAGCTTGAACATCTGGAAGTTCACGGTTCAGGTATTGTTAAAGCCTGGCTTGGAGAATTTTGAGTGTTATTTTTGCTAGCATGTGAGATGAGTGCAGTTGTGCAATAGTCTGAGCATCCTTTGGCATTGCCTTTCTTTGGGATTGGAATGAAAACTGACCTTTTCCAGTCTTGTGGCCACTGCTGAGTTTTCCAAATTTGCTGGCATATTGAGTGTACCACTTTCACAGCATAATCTTTTAGGATGTGAAATAGCTCAACTGGAATTCATCACCTCCACTAGCTTTGTTCGAAGTGATGCTTCCTAAGGCCCACTTGACTTCGCATTCCAGGATGTCTGGTCTAGGTAAGTGAGCACACCATCATGATTATCTGGGTCATGAAGATCTTTTTTGTAGAGTTCTTCTGTGTATTCTTGCCACCTCTTCTTAATATCTTCTGCTTCTGTTAGGTCCCTACCATTTTGGTCCTTTATTGAGCCCATCTTTGCATGAAATGTTCCCTTGGTATCTCTAATTTTCTTGAAGAGATCTCTTCTCTTTCCCATTCTATTGTTTTCCTCTATTTCTTTGCACTGATCGCTGAGGAAAGTTTTCTTATCTCTCCTTGCTATTCTTTGGAACTCTGCATTCAAATGGGTATATCTTTCCTTTTCTCCTTTGCTTTTCGCCTCTCGTCTTTTCACAGCTATTTGTAAGGCCTCCCAGACAACCATTTTGCCTTTTTGCATTTCTTTTTCTTGGGAATGGTCTTGATCCCTACATCATGTATAATGTCATGAACCTCTGTCCATAGTTCTCCATTCATATTTTTACTTCCTAGTCACTATTCAATCCACACTAATCTAGCTACTATCTATTTCCACCACTTACTGAAATTGCTCCTCTCAAGGTCCCCAGTAATGTCCAATAGCAAAGGACACTTCTTTGTTGTCACTTTCTCAAACTCTCAGCAGCATTTCACATAGGTCGCAACTTTCCTTGACACCCTGGTCTCTTGGCATCAGTGATGTCACATCTTCACTTTTTTCTTGATCTTCCTTGCTAGACTCTCTTCCTCTGTCTTCTGGAAATATTGGAGCATCTCAATGATAATTCCTGGGGCTGCATCTTTGTATTCACTCTGTCCATAGGTGATCCCCTATGTTCTCGTAACTTTCAACATCAGCTCTAATCTATATGCTGCTGACTTCCAAATCCATTTGTCTAACTCAACTCTCCCCTGAACCCGAAAGTCATTTATCCAGCTGCTATAGGCATCCTTATGGATGTCAAATAGGAATCTCCAATTTAATGTGTCTAAAAATAGAACCCTTGGATTTCGCTGGTGGTACAGTGCGTAAGATAATCACGATGGTGTGATCACTCACCTAGAGCCAGACATCCTGGAATGTGAAGTCAAGTGGGCCTTAGAAAGCATCACTATGAACAAAGCTAATGCAGGAGATGGAATTCCAGTTGAACTATTTCAAATCCTGAAAGATGATGCTGTGAAAGCGCTGTACTCAATATGCCAGCAAATTTGGAAAATTCAGCAGTGGCCACAGGACTGGAAAAGGTCAGTTTTCATTCCAATCCCCAAGAAAGGCAATGCCAAAGAATGCTCAAATTATTGCACAATTGCACTCATCTCAAAATTCTCCAAGCCAGGCTTCAGCAATACGTGAACTGTGAACTTCCAGATGTCCAAGCTGGTTTTAGAAAAGGCAGAGGAACCAGAGATCAAATTGCCAACATCCGCTGGATCATGGAAAAAGCAAGACATTTCCAGAAAAACATCTATTTCTGCTTTACTGCCTATGCCAAAGTCTTTGACTGTATGGATCACAAAAAACTGTGGAAAACTCTTCAAGAAATGGGAATACCAGACCACCTGACCTGCCTCTTGAGAAACCTATATGCAGGTCAAGAAGCAACAGTTAGAACTGGACATGGAACAACAGACTGGTTCCAAATAGGAAAAGGAGTACGTCAAGACTGTATATTGTCACCCTGCTTATTTAACTTATATGCAGAATACATCATGAGAAATGCTGGGCTGGAAGAAGCACAAGCTGGAATCAAGATTGCCAGGAGAAATATCAATAACCTCAGATATGCAGATGACACCATCCTTATGGCAGAAAGTGAAGAGAAACTCAAAAGCCTCTTGATGAAAGTGAAAGAGGAGAGTGAAAAAGTTGGCTTAAAGCTCAACATTTAGAAAACGAAGATCATGGCATCTGGTCCCATCACTTCATGGGAAATAGATGGGGAAAGAGTGGAAACAGTGTCACACTTTATTTTGGGGGGCTCCAAAATCACTGCAGATGGTGACTGCAGCCATGAAATTAAAGGATGCTTACTCCTTGGAAGGAAAGTTATGACCAACCTAGATAGCATATTGAAAAGCAGAGACATTCCTTTGCCAACAAAGGTCCATCTAGTCAAGGCTGTGGTTTTTCCAGTGGTCATGTATGGATGTGAGAGTTGGACTGTGAAGAAAGCTGAGCACCGAAGAATTGATGCTTTTGAACTGTGGTGTTGGAGAAGACTCTTGAGAGTCCCTTGGATTGCAAGGAGATCCAACCAGTCCATTCTGAAGGAGATCAGCCCTGGGATTTCTTTGGAGGGAATGATGCTAAAGCTGAAACTCCAGTACTTTGGCCACCTCATGCGAAGAGTTGACTCATTGGAAAAGACTTTGATGCTGGGAGGGATTGGGGGCAGAAGGAGAAGGGGACAACAGAGGATGAGATGGGTGGATGGCATCACTGACTCGATGGACGTGAGTCTGAGTGAACTCTGGGAGTTGGTGATGGACAGGGAGGCCTGGCGTGCTGCGATTCATGGGGTTGCAAAGAGTTGGACATGACTGAGCGACTGAACTGACTGACTGACAGTGGGTAAGAATCGGCCTGAGCAGGCAAGAGACACAGGTTAGACCCCTGGTCCGGGAAGATTCCACATTTTGCAGAGCAGCTAAGCCTGCGAGCCACAAGGACTGAAGCCCATGGGCCTAGAGCCTGTGCTCCACAACGAGAGAAGCCACTGCAGTGAGAAGCCAGTACGCTGAAAGGGAGAGCAGCCCAGCTTGCTGCTTAAGAGACTTGGACTAGAGAAAGTCCAAGCGCAGCAACGCAGACCCAGGGCAACCAAAAATAAATAAGTAAATAATAAAAAATAGAACTCTTGATTCCCTTAAACCTAGTCCTCCACACCCAATTGTTCAACCCCCACATTGATCAACTGATTCCTCTCTTTGTTTTGTTACCTCCATCCAGTCATTCGCTGAGTTTGGGTCAGTTTTACCTAAATAATGTATCTCAAGTTCATTCATTTTTCACCATCTTCATTGATTTTACTGAGTTTCAAGCCACAGGCATCCTCTGACAACCAAAATAGCTTTTAACAAAAGCTTTTTCTTTGCTCTACTGATTTTATGATGCCACAACCCATTCTTACATAAAGGCAAGATTGTCCTTTTTGGCTTCTTTATTATGAAGATTTTCAAACATATGCAAGTGGACAGAGAGTAGCATGAGCTCCCATACACTGTCACCCAGCTTTAAGAGTTATCAATTCATGCCAGTCTGTTTCATTGAAAACCCCATTGATTTCCTTGCCTCCTTAGGATTTTGACACAAATCCCAACTATTGTATCATTTTATCCCTAAATATTTCATATACATATATATATATGTATGTATAAGATAAAAACTCTAAGTAAACACAAGACTATTAAAATTTTTAAACATTAATAATTTAAAATTGCATAAAATATTCAAAAAGTATATTTCTGAATATCTCATAAGTATCATATTATTTTATTGTTGGTGTATTTGAGTCAAGATTCCAATAAGGAGCACATATTGCAACTGGTTGATATGTCTATAGGGTTCTCCTTCCATTAATATCTCATTCACTTGCTTTTTTCTCCCCCTTTACAATTTACTTGTTTAAGAAACCAGATTGTCCTACAGAGTGATGGTCTGAATTTGCTGATTGTATCTCTGTGGCTAATGTAACATATTCCTTCTGCTACGGTACCGCTAAAATGGATTCATAGGTGGTATTATATTCTTCCATCAGAAATCATGTGTTTGCCTGTCTTGTGATGTTAGTAGCATTGTGCTTTATGCCTAAATGATAAGTTCAGTAGATGTTGCAAAGTAGGGATATTCGATCAATTTTTCATTTATTTGTAGGAATACTCATATAAAGGAGGAACTTTCTTTTGTCTACTTTTTAAAGTTTGTATAGGACTAGATTTACCTTTTAAAAACATAAATTGGATCATATCTTCGTCCTGCTTAAAGTCTTCATGTGATAGCTCTACGGCCAACACACACACACACTGCGTGAGCTGGCTCCTCCTTCGTTCTTTCATCACATTCCATCGTAGTGTCTACCATTTTGTTGAAATTTAAATTAAAACTTGAAGGTTATTGGAAAGGTCAGCCCTTCTCTGCCTCAGGATTTTTGTACTTGCTTATCCTTCTGCCTGGCCACCTTCCCCCACTTTCTGCCTAGTGGGCTCCTTCTTGACCTTCATGTGGAAATGAACTCACCTCATCAAGGCATTCTCTTTATTTAAGGGGCCTGCTGTCCCTCATCATAGCTCCTGTTTAATTCCTTTCTAGCATCCACCACAAGCTATAACTGTCTTCTTTATTTATGGATCATTTGCCACCAAGAATGCCAGCTGTGTAAAAGCAAGAATTTTTCTGTGCCATACAGTACTGAATCCCAAAGCACGGCACGATGTCTGGCACACAGTGGGTGCTCGTCTTTTT
Source organism: Oryx dammah (assembly GCF_014754425.2). Classification (NCBI taxonomy): domain Eukaryota; kingdom Metazoa; phylum Chordata; class Mammalia; order Artiodactyla; family Bovidae; genus Oryx; species Oryx dammah. The sequence goes on along the minus strand of NW_024080604.1, from coordinate 336,531 downwards.
AAGAATCGACACCACAAACCTGCTGCATATCCTCACCTATATAAGTGGAAGGCAGGGATGAGCTAGGTGATTTTTTTTCCAGGTTTTTAACATTGTTCTCTGAGGACAAAGAGACCAAGGCAAACGTGATCTAGCGAAGTGCTTCCTGAATGCTTTATGTCGTGCCACCTGGAGCAAATGTCTGATGGGGCAGGCCAGTAGGCTGGCTAGAGGCCTCAGCCTGGGACTCAGCCCTGGCTCCAGGCCTGGCTTGAAGACTGAGCAGAGCACTAGAGGAATTGAGTTAGGGTAAGCATTTTTGAACTCATGGGAGTGGGCTTATAGATTTAGGGCAGGAAATTCTTTTGAGTGTATGCTTTGAGGGTTCCCTGACTTTATTGACTCTCAGGGACCTAGAGGAGTGGGACTCCCTGCATCTCCACAGGGTTCTGAAGTCCCTTATTCCCCTGGAAAGTCACTGTCTTCTTCAGGAAATCCCACCAGTTTTGCCCTATTTCAAAGCATCCTCTTTTACAATGCAAATACTTTGGGCTTTCTTGAGATGATTATGAATATTTTTCACCTTCTTGTGAATTAGCTTTAATAGGATGCTTTCTTCCTAAAATCTGAGGACACTGACCCAGTTTCATTCTTATCTACAGCAATATTTTGATAGTAGAAATTACCAGCCTGATTCCTAACTAAGAGGAAAACAAACAAACAAAAAACCCACAAAACACTTAAACTATGCAAAACATTTCATGGAGTCTTAGATTGGAAGAAAAATGATTTGGACTCTCCCTGACTACATGAAGCTATACTCTACATGCCACTGGCTTTCAGTGTGGCCCACCAGCATTGAACCTATGCTGAACAAGTTCAGGGGAGAGGATCTCAACTCCAATGTTCTCCGTGCCCTGACAGCTTACAGGCAGTTCTCTCGTCTTCTTGCTCCTTTTTTTTTTTTAAATTTTATTCATTTATTTACATTTTTGGCTTCGCTGGGTCTTCGTTGCTGCAAGAGGACTCTCTCTAGTTGCGGCCAGAGAGAGACAACTAGATTTTCCAGTGGCAGTGCACGCGCTTCTCTTGTTGCAGAGCACAGACTTGAGGGCACGTTGGCTTAATAGTTGTGATGCTTGGGCTTTGTTGCTTCGAGGCATGTGGAATCTTCCAGGACCAGAGATGGAACCTGTGACCCCTGCATTGATTGGCAGGTGGATTCTTAACCCCTAGACCACCACGGAGGTCTGGTCTTCCTGTTCTTAAAGTAAAATTGCTAAGTTCTCATTGGTTTTCATTACTGCTCCACAATCATACAGAGGAAGTTGGATTGCTTTTCAAACAAATGCTATTCGTTACCATGTAACTGAAGTCTTCTCTTTACAAGTCTATAAATTCTCCAGCTCTCCCAACTGTTTCTGGGCTCCTTGGAAGGAGCAACTGAAATCTCCTCCTCTCCAAGCCTACTTCAAAACTAAGCTCATGATTTTTGTCCTTGGCCTTTTCCTTCCCTCTTTTTTCAGGAACTTTGCTTCATCTTCCTTTCTTTCTGTATCTCCAGGGTTTCCCTTAGCCCCAGGCTACAGATATGTTTATTCTAGCTTCTACTCAACATTGCTTACCTACCTGAAGAAACTATCACATCTCTTGATTTCCCGTCACCATCAAATTTATGGAAAGCGTAGTACATGTTTACTGCCCCTAGTTCCTCTCCATTCCTTATGATAATCTGCAGTCTCCTCGGCTTGGTAGACATTTATCTTTGAAGGACATTTAATGTCTTTGAAGTGCTCTTTTATTGTCTTCAAGCTTCTCTCCCATCTATAGCATGTAATATTGATGCTGTCCCTTCTATCTTGACATTTATTTCCCTTAGGCTCCCAGACTCAGAGTTTTCCTGGTTATCTTCGTATTTCTCTAACTGGCCTTCTCTACCATTTCTTCTTTTATTCTTTCCCCTTCACGAAAAAGACCTTCTTTAAGATATTGTCCTCAGGGCACTTCTCTTTTCTCTGTCCTATCTTGCTTGACAACCTAACCTGTCCATGGTTTTATTTATTATTCTAATAAGAGTAACCCCAAAACCTCCATCTCCATCACAACCTTGACTATCTCTCTAGCTCCATTTCAAGCTTCCTTCCAAACATTTTCACTTGAATATGCCATCTCAAACTTACGATATTCCAAATGTAGTTTCCTCCTTAACATATTTCTTCTCTGGAATACTTATTTTTGTTGAAAACACTGTCGAAAATCCCAGTCAGTCATGTTCTAGATCTACAAGTTATTTTAAGCTTTCTTCTTTCCACTACAGTTTCTGTTTACTGTCTTTCCAGTACTTACTTTCTTTTTTTACTATCTTACCATTTTTCTAAGAACCTCTTAAATCTGCCCACTCTGGTTCATTTCCACTGAGCAACTCAGCTCAGGTCTTTTTAGCCTCTTGCTGGATTGTTGGGATAGTCCTGCTGGCGTGTCCATTTCCTACCTCCAGTTTGCCACATTTACTGATGCCAGATTGTAGTGGAGTTTCAGCTAATGTGGGGATTAAGTATTACAATCATGTTTAACAAGAAAATCCCATGTAATCAACACAGCTCTTAAAAATGTCTTATATTGTCCATAAAGTAGAATCTGCAGACATATTGCTTCTTAATAAGTTCAACACTGCCAATTTTTCTTCCACTCTTGGAGCAAATCACTTTTCTTTTGGTTGCACACCAGATGAAGTCATCTGCTTGGCTTTAGGGGCCATCTAGTATGAAAAATATGTTTCTTTAAATACCAGAATCATACTCAATATTAGTCTACTTGAATTCATGTTAGTTACTCATGAGTGTGATACAAATCCACTGGAATGTCTAAAAAAGCACAGGTCTAATCCTATTATTTCTGTGCTCAAAAACCCATAGAGGCATTTTTCCCCCATTGCTAATCAGAAGGCCCATTTCTTTAGCTTGGCTCTCAAAACTGTCCATGATCTGGTGGCTTTAACTCACTCATATAATCCAGGTTCCATTCCAGAATGGAACACCTGCCATTCCCCACACATGCTCTGCACATTCCAGTCTCCACCCACCCTTTCTCCCTTCGTGGGCCCACATCCTGGGATACTTTCTCCTCACTCTGCATCTCTGAGGGGCTCAGCCATTCTTCACAGATCAGTAGATCTTCATTTGTCCTGCTTTTATGGCAAGTATCCATTTAGAATAGTCATTTCTGCTTATGTTTTATGAGACTACAAACACGTTATGGGCAGGGTTACTGCTTAAGTCTAATATATATTTTTATATTCTTTTACCACCATCTCCGTCTTCAGGGACACAGTTTTCAACAGGTTTTAATGAATAAATAAGTAAAATAATGTGGCTTCCCAACCAATCCCCATGCGGAAGAGCTTCTCCTAATGTGCCCTAGTCTGAGAGTGCCCTAGAACTTGGGACCAGTGCCCCCAAAAAGCTGCCAACTCTTCCTCATCCCAGTGGTGTCTTCATTAGGCAATGAATGAACTCAGGAGGAAGGCATGTAGGTAAGAAGATCTAGGCAAATAGTCAAGTTCTTTGCTTCTTCCTAAAGAGCAAAATAAACATCCTATTTGGTTTGAAAAAAAATTAGGCCTTAGAAATTAACAATACAATGTCTTTTTCATAGCTTCAGGAAATGCCAAGGTCTGTCACTGGGGATGACGGCATTTTGTTCCCATTGTGTAGAAAGTGACTGATGAGGCAGGCCTCTTAAGCCATCCTGCAGACCTACTGTTAAAGGAGCAGAACATTTTTAGGTGCATCTCAAGTTCAGTGGGCTTTAACCTTTACACAGAGAAAACTCGGAGCCCCCTCCTCCGACACACAGAGGGATATTTTCACCTCTGAGAAAGGCGGGGCCACAGGGGAGCTCTTGACTCCAGGAGTCCGCGTATAACAGCTTCTTGAATCTTTTCGGAAAGATTCAAGAAATATGAGAAATATGAATCTAGCGCCGCTCAGGTAAGATTTTTAAGGGAGGTCTGGGGGTTGAAGTGGATGAGAAATGTAATATTTTTAAGGACTGTCTTGAGGGTTGGAGAGGATGGGAAATTTGAGTGTGTCTTTCATCCTTTATGTGATGGAGGTCCGTCTACCAAAGAAAGAGAGAGCGAGTCTGACGGTGAATTTACACCTTCTGTGTCGACTTTAGACTGATCAGGGGAAATGACCACCCCACACTTCTGTAAAATTTTAACGTACCATGAGAAGTGCACAGCGCTGCCTTGTCTTGAAATTATGGAAAGTGGCTACTAGGAGGGAAGTTTCATGTTTTTTAATTTTGCTGCACAGTTGCTCAGGTGGCTTTTCCCGTTTCTTCTCTCCTGCTAGACCTGGGTCCTGTAGTTACCATCTCAGAGAGCTAGCTGGAAGGATGTTTGCTCTCTAGGCAAGATCTCCTCTGCTCGGTCTCCTCCCTTTTTTTCTCTTTCTGGCCCCGCCTCCTCCGCTTACCCCGTAGGCAGCAGCTAGACAGCTGTATTCAATCAGAAAACACTTACAACTCCAGACGATTCAAACGGGAAACTTCGCCGCGAAGTGCAGCGGCACTCCCGCTCTCTCCAGCTTTCTTTCCTTCCCCGGAACCCGAGGCTCGGATCCTCCTCGGCCCGCCGCCCTGGTTTCTTCAGAAATTAGCCGAAGCCCTGCAGGGGACCGGATCCTGCCGGAGGTACCCTCCCGCCCGGTCATGGGGGGCGCCCAGACCTCGTAAGAGAGGCGAGGCGGCGCCGAGGGTGGCAGTGCCCGGGTCCCCGCGCCGGCCCTGCCGCTGCGGCAGCTGCGAGCGCGCCACACCGCCCAGCCTCCTGCAGCAACGGCTCGTCCGTGAAACGCGAGCCGGCTCCGTGCCTTCTAGGAGTGCCTGCATCCTTCGTTTGGGCTTCACCACTGTCCTGGGTGAAAATGGCTGTCTAGACTGAAATGTGCCAGAAGAAGGGACCAAGCAGTGGATACCCAGCCTGCTAAGCAACTCGTCAGTTCCGAGACCTAGAGGAGGAGGAGCTCTCGCCTCTGAAAAGTGCAGTCATGAATTCTGGAGTTGCCATGAAATATGGAAACGACTCCTCGGCCGAGCTGAGTGAGGTAAGAAACAGCTGAGGTCAGGAGCTCCGGTTTCTTAGGCATTGGCTTTGCTACACCACCTCCCCCCGCTCCCCATCTCTCACTTCCCTACACGCCACCGCCTTGCGCTCCCAGTCTGGAGGCAGCGCAATTAAAGATTAATAGATTTTCTGGATCTTGTTTTAACTTGTTGTGCTACTCAGGAAATGAGCTGAACTGGCTTGATGTTTCGGTCTGAAAGGGGTGTCTTAAGAAACAAGCTCGCACCAAAGCGTTTTACTCCAAACGCTAAAGCGTTTTACTCTCCGTGGTCTGGGTCCCCGGTCCCTTCCCACCACCCTTCCTCCAGTGGCATGTACCACATTCCCTTTCGTAGTCTGCAAAATACACGGGGGTCCCAGCTGAGCTCAGTCTGACGGTAAGTAATTTGGTGAGGCCCGGGGGCTTGTTGGAGCCCTGAGCCTGCCACTGGCTCCCACGTGTGCTGCAGTTCAGGCAAGGTGGTCTTTCCTCGGAGGAAACTAATGACCCGCGCTGGGAAGGGGAGTGGAGAGGAAACACATCAAAGCGACTTAGAACTTTATTTCCTGCCCGGGACTGGACTCCCGAGTCTTTGAGGCAAGCACATTTGCAATTCCTGGCTCCCGCAGTAACAAATCCACTTGAGTGTTGGAGACCAGCTTTGAAATTAAAGCTTCATGAAACGGTATGCAAATATATGAGTGGTCAGATGCTGAAGGCCACCTTTTTTGATGACTTTAGGGATGCATCTGGCACATGCCAACCCCCACCCCCCATCTCCCAGGCTTTGAATACCTGGAAAGTGGTTATGGGAAACCTACAGAACTGGATGCTCAGAAGAGAGGAGGAAGTCTGTGTGATCCGCGTCTACAGCAGGAGGCTTGGTGGCTGTGGATTTTCCTCTTATCATCCCTGAGCCATTTGGGGGCAAAACAGTCTGTGCTTCTTGAGTACGGCTGGAGAGAGCAAAGGGGAAGAAAAGGAACCAAGAACATTACAGCCTGAAGGCAGATAGAGGTGATGTCAGATTACCAGCTGTGAAGGGAAAATGAAAGGATGGAGCCCTCTCTAGGGGTGAGGGCTGGTGCTGGGGAAGCACAGGGGGTGTAGAAGGGGGAAATCTGAGGAGGTCTGAGGCCGATATCCAGCAGGGAGGACAGGTGGCCCCTGCCTGGTGCTCTGAGTGTTTTGGTGCTGAGTTGTCCCAGCTCCCATTTGAAACAGCATTGTGAGATGTTGGCCAAATGAGGTAAAGACCTTTCTTAATCCCCATGGTTTTCCCTGTGACGTAGATGCTAAAAGTGAGGGCTTCACTTAAAAACGGGAGGTAGGGGAAGAGGTTCAAAGACCCAAGTGATTTTTGCCAATTTTACATGTGGGGAGAGGTTTCACATCTAAAGTAGAACCTACAACCCACTCCACTAATAGCACTGTTTAAGGAGAAGCCTTTGATGTGTCTTCTAAAGTCATTTAAGATAAGAAACCAAGATACTCACTGACTCAGAGAGCGAACTTATGGTTGCTGAGGGGAAGGGATAGTTAAGAGTTTGGGATGGACATGTACACAGTGCTATAATTAAAATGGATAACCAATAAGGACCTGCTGTATAGCACAGGGAACTCTGCCCAGTGTTATGTGGCAGCCTGGATGGGAGGAGAGTTTGGAGGAGAATGGATACATGTATATGGATGGTTGAGTCCCTTCCCTGTTCACCTGAAATTAACAGTCACAACATTGTTAATTGGCTGTACCCCAATACAAAATAGAAAGTTTAAAAAAAAATTAAGAAATCGGAGGCATGTATCTTGCACAGTCTTTGCCAGGCCCTTCACATCGTTTGTTTCTGTGTGGCAACTTTAAGTCTCTGTCACCCGACAAGTATGTTATTCAGGCACCTTTGTTTAAAAAATGAATCACAGGTTTAGGATGAAGGTGACTAGAATGCTGACGAGAGAGAAAGGAGGCTTGGATTGACTTGAATAGTATTGGCACAGTCAGTGAGTGCATTAGATGAGCCAAGAATACCTGTGAAACTCAAGTGGGAGGTATAACGCTCCATTATTTGCCTGGCTGTATCCACTCCTTAGGAGTTCCTTGGAAAACCCTGTGGCCACGTGAAAGCACTGAGGGTGCTTCGTGGCCCCTGCATTGGTTGGAGCAGTAGTAATACAGCATTGTAGAACATAGTTTTGCTCCTAACAAACAAGTGTCCCAGCCACGTCCTTTGCCAGATTCCTCTCCTGTCCTTCCATGTCTGCTCATTTGCTTCTCGGCTGGTTTCCATTTCTAGGCCTAGTGACTTACTTGCCACTCTGTCCCCACAATCTTGAGTTTCCCTGTAGATTAAGTAGTTGAAATGGGCTTTAAGAGTAGTTTTATACACACACACACACACACATGTATATATTTAAATACTTTTTTTTTGGCTGTGCTGCACATCTTTCGGGGTTTTAGTTCCCTGACCAGGAATCGAACCTGTGCCCCCTGCAATTGAAGCGCAGAGTCCTTGACCACCAGAGAATTCCCCCATATTTTAAATCAGGGTATATGTAAAGAGAATTTGTAAGCAAAAGAGGGTTGTGTGATTCATACCTTGTGGACCCTAAATCTCAGTTCACTTTATCATGGGCAGTATTTGTAGCAATTGCCTTCTCTGTAGTATCCATGGAGCAGTATCCATATGGATCCATAGACTTGAATACAGTTCATTTGTATTTCTCATGAAGGTCCGTGATGTAAAGGAGAGTTTCCCATTTTCACTGTAATTTTTCTCTTAAACACTGGTTTTGCTTTAATGTCTTGGTGGGCAGAGTCGCCATTCTCTTTTATTAAGACCTACTTTTTGGTGACGTAGCTCTTATTGCCCAGGAGCCTCAAAGCTGTGTGGAGGTCGCCTTGGGGTCAGATTGAGCTCACCAAGGCATTTCAGGGCAGGAAGAGTAGCGATATTGCCTTGCCTTATCCTGGGTATCATGAACAAGACGCTGTCTCATTGGTGTTGACTTGAGAGCTCAGCCCTTCTACAAGTGTCCTCTAGCCACCAGTCATTGCCTCTTATATGATATTGTTGACAACGACGCTGTAACATCCTAAACAAGGGGGAGTGACTGAAATTAGTTTCTTGTTGTCATTTGCTGGTCCTGTTGGTGACTGCAGCTAGCCTGGTCCCCACTGGCCTTTGCCTGCAGTGCCCCAGGAATGCCTGGGTGCAAGAGGCAGGAGGCGTGTGGGTGTGCAGGATTCATGACCAGGAGACCCAGCTGGGTACTGGGCATGAGGACTTTAAACATGGAAAGACAGGAAGTTCATGAATGTGTTCCTTCTGTGTCTTTATTTTAAACAATAGCTGTTTAAGATTCTGTGACATAGTAAGAAGAGACAGTAAAATTGTCTCTACCTGTGGTCATACGGATGACCACAAATGATTTTATCAGGTCTAAACACTTTAACCAAAGTGAACTAATCCTATCATTGACAACAACACAACGAAAGGAAAATTTGAGAAGCGTGAGTTGGCTATTCTTTTTTCTTGTCTGTTGGCTCTCTTTATCAAAGACTGTTTTTCTTTTCCTAACACAAAGTTAAGGAAGGACTTCAACACCAGACAAATTTAAAAGTACTTAGAAAATTAAATGTTTGACTTTCAGGTCCTCTCCCCCATGATCAAGAAGCTGAATAGACACACTTTCAGCAGCATTAGAATAAATTCTCCCAAACCTCGTCAAGGAAAGGCTGCTAAATCTTCTTCCTCATTGCCGTGGCGTTTTCTGTCAGCAATTAGTTCTCTTTGTCTTGGTTAAAACTTGTGGGACCAGTATGTAGTTGAACCTTATTTCACTGCCGTAATCACATTTTTTGGTTCTTAGAATTATTCAGACCTCGGAAGGATGTCTTGAGGTACAGCGTTATGAGGGTAATGACTTGAATTTATCTTCACAGGATAGCAGTGGACTGCATCTGCTTGCCTGATAGACAGCTGCCTATTTATGTAGCAAACTTAAACTTTGTCTTTAAGGGTTTGTTCTTTTCTGGCAGTGATTAAAACCTCCTGTCCAAAGCAATCAGTGTATATTCTTTGCTTTTTAAACATCAAGCAATGAATAGGTAAAATTCTCCCATCACTATTTACTTTGAAACCTTAGTTGCCCTAAAAGAAATCAGATGTCCCTTAACCCTGTCCTTCTTTCTTTATTCAAATCCTCTTTCATGAGAGTATTCCGCTCCTGAATGTAGGTTATAGAGGCGACTCCTTGTGCTTTCACCGTTCACTTGTTGTGTAGCTACTGAAACCCATATTTTTATTGGTACTCTAATTAAGAAGTGGATTTGTACAGGAGAAAATCGTTCTCTAGATGAGATAATCAAACAAGATAATCCAAGTGGCTCTCTCACAGATGTACTTACTCTACATCATCAAGTTTACAAAATATTGGGACTGGAAGATCTCCTGATGTGCCCACACCCTTTTCTACTTCTTTCTGATGCCTCTGTCCTTTTGGAATCACGCTTCATTGTAATGAGTTGTCTACTGTCTGTCTTAGACACAAATCATTAGCATCACAATAGCAGTGTCACAGAGCCTGTGTACATAGTAGGTGTTGAACAAACGTTTGAATGAATGCCCTGCCTCTTCTCTCTCTTCCCTTTTCATAAACATAGAATTTGAACAACCGATTTGAGTGCTTGGTCTGAGGATTTTTTTTTGGCTGTCCATGGCTGTGTAACAAACTGCCCCCCAAGTTTAAAGGCTTGAAATACCTATCTTACTTGTGATTTTGCAGTTTTGGGCAGAGGTGGAGGTGGTTGGACTTGTGTCTGTGACTGCAGCTACATGATCCACCTCCAAAATGGCTTAATAACGTGGCTGGCCAGTGTGTGTGGGCTGTGGGCTGTGGGCCTGCCCATGTGCTGCTTGGGTTTCCTCTCAGCATGGCAGCTAGGTTCCCAGGAGGGAGTGAAAGCTGCCAATTCTTTTAAAATGTAGGACTGAAATTGGGAAGAGTCACATCTGTATTCTGTTGGTTAGAACAGCTGTATGCTTAGCCCAGATTCAGAGGGGTGAAGAAAGAGATCCCACCTCTTCAAGGGGGTGTGATAAAGCATTTGCAACCATTTTTAATCTAGTACAGAAGTCACAAAACAAGAGCCATGCCTAAAACCCTGATCTCCTAATTCCCAATGGCTAGCAATAACTTTTCCTATTTTATTTTGTGTTTTTAGCCATTCATTTACTGGTTTGTATAGATAACACTTTCTAAGCATTTTCTAGGTATTCACTTGCTTAATTAACAAAAACCCTATGACATACATTATTTGATGTCCATGTTACAGATAGAGAAATTAAGGCATAAGAGATGAAAACCCTTATGAAGATTATACAGATCATGAATGGTGGGGTCAAACTTCGAGGCCAGTTGGTCTTTCTCCAGAATCTGCCTTTCCTCTAGTGGTTCTTTTTGTTAGTTTCTATTATTACTCTCAGCTTTTCATCCTATTTTCCTGGGAGGGAGTATCCTATTTAATAAGCCTGTTTACCTTGATTTGTATTGTAACCTCTATGCAATACCCAGATAAATTTTTTTGACAAGAATGAAATGAGTATGCTCATTGCCTTCACCTTCAAGTGGCTGAAGAATTCTAGACACTGATTTTCAAGAGCATTAAAGGAGATTTATTGATAAAGAGTCTTCAGCCAAGAAGGCCTTCCTTCTGTCCCCACTGAAACTGAAGGAAAATGAGGCCGTGTGACCTCTACCCCGCGGCCCGTGTGCCCTGAGGCATTGGAGGAATTCGTGCTGCAATATGTGAGGTGCCCGAATGAGAATGAGATGTTCTCTGTGACAAAGATTAGGGTTCTCTCACCCCTGCAGGTGGGGCTCTAGACTTCTGCTGCTGCTAAGTCGCTTCAGTCGTGTCCGACTCTGTGCGATCCCATAGACTGCAGCCCATCAGACTCCCCCGTCCCTGGGATTCTCCAGGCAAGAACACTGGAGTGGGTTGCCATTTTCTTCTCCGGTGCATGAAAGTGAAAAGTGAAAGTGAAGTCCCTCAGTCATGTCCGACTCTTAGCGACCCCATGGACTGCAGCCCACCAGACTTCTACTACAGTTGGCTAAATCACTGGGGGCCTGCCGAGCCCTGAGGTTGATTAAAAAGAAAAAGCCGATGAGGTGGACAGCCCCAGCTGCGGCAGGGCAGTTGCTGCTGCTGGGTCCTGGGGTGGCGTGTGCTGAGAGGGCCGGAGAGACAGTGAGCGGAGCCCAGCAGGAGGCACGAGTCATGAGTCGTGGCTGGCCCCGGAGGCGGTCAAGAAACACGGGAGAGAGGTCAGTCAGACACCAGGCAGGCGATCGGAACTTGAGACAGCCCCAGACCTGAACGCAGAGTGAGAACCTTGATTCTGAGGAAGGGCTTTGTCCAGGCAGGAAGTTTGAAAATCAGTCCCAAGACTTTTCACCTTAATGACTTCTTTAGAGGACTGTGGTTAGGAGGTTTGAGGTGCCAGGACTTCGAGAGGGGCACACATCCAAAGCAGGGAGTATGATGGAGACACCCGCCAAGTAAACTCAAGGTGCTATTTTAATAGCTGCTTGAGGCGAATTTACCCGGCACACGTCATGTGGAAGGCGTCCTCCCACAGCCAGGCTGTAACTAGAAAATAAAAGCTGCCTTTACAGAAAGATTAAGAAGTTGGTGATGAAAAAAGATTTGAAATTTAGGTTTTGATCCAAAGAGTCAAACTTTAGGAAACCAAGGTTACATTTTAAGTAATCTCTAGATTCTGGGAAAGAGATTTATGTTAGCAAGCTTATAGAATTAGACAAGCTAAAAAAAGACACAGAAAATTGATAGTAGTCAGGATGTAGATTTCTATATCAGCAGGGCGGGGGGTGGCATGGCAGAGATAAGTTATTGGCAATTATATTCTCACCTCCCCTAAAACGCACCTGAATTCCTGCTGCTGCTGCTGCTAAGTTGCTTCTGACTCTGTGTGACCCCATAAGTCGTGTCCAACTCTGTGTGACCCCATAGACGGCAGCCCACCAGGCTCCCCCATCCCTGGGATTCTCCAGGCAGTGGCCAACTTTTATTCTTGAAAGAAACAGGAAGAGAATAACCTGGATTATACAGATAAAGAGAAGTTCAATTTGTAGAGTAAATATTTACTGGGATCACAGAGCTGTCCTCTCTTTCTATCAAATACCCCTTTTCTCTTGCTGAACAGAAGCAGCCAACATTAACACAAAAAGGAAAGAGAACACCTTTTCGAAAGTTTGCGTTATCATAAGGAATGACTGAGGTTATAAAGTGCTTTTTATGTAAATCCTTCAGTATATCTTTGAAACACAGCAGAGGAAATTACACTTTGAGACAATTTAGGCAAAAAAAAAAAAAAAAAAAAACCTCAGGCATTCAGTTCAGTTCAGTTGTTCGGTCGTGTCCGACTCTTTGCGACCCCCATGAACCGCAGCACACCAGGCCTCCCTGTCCATCACCAACTCCCGGAGTCCACCCAAACCCATGTCCATCGAGTCGGTGATGCCATCCAACCATCTCGTCCTCTGTCATCACCTTCTCCTCCTGCCCTCAATCCCTCCCAGCATCAGGGTCTTTTCCAATGAGTCAACTGTTCGCACGAGGTGGCCAAAGTACTGGAGTTTCAGCTTCAACATCAGTCCTTCCAGTGAACACCCAGGACTGATCTCCTTTAGAATGGACTGGTTGGATCCCCTTGCAGTCCAAGGGACTCTCAAGAGTCTTCTCCAACACCACAGTTCAAAAGCATCAATCCTTCGATGCTCAGCTTTCTTTATAGTCCAACTCTCACATCCATACATGACCACAGGAAAAACCATAGCCTTGACTAGACGGACCTTTGTTGGCAAAGTAATGTCTCTGCTTTTGAATATGCTGTCCAGGTTGGTCATAACTTTCCTTTCAAGGAGTAAGCGCCTTTTAATTTCATGGCTGCAATCACCATCTGCAGTGATTTTGGAGCCCCCCAAAATAAAGTTTGACACTGTTTCCACTGTTTCCCCATCTATTTGCCATGAAGTGATGGGACTGGATGCCATGATCTTAGTTTTCTGGATGTTGAGCTTTAAGCCAACTTTTCCACCCTCCTCTTTCACTTTCAAGAGGCTCTTTAGTTTTTGTTCACTTTCTGCCATAAGGGTGGTGTCATCTGCATATCTGAGGTTATTGATATTTCTCCTGGCAATCTTGATTCCAGCTTGTGCTTCCTCCATTCTCGGACATTAGCAGCTGGTGATTCTACTTGCCATACAAAAAACTGTAAGTTAAGGGTTGTTAACTTTGTAAAGAGCAATCAAAATCTGTTGGGCTGAAAGAGTTGTATGGTGAAGCTACTCCATGCTTTGGTTGGTGGGACATTGTGAGGTAGCGTACTTGTCAGGAGATTTGGTTGGTGCTTGGAACACGTGCCGGGACATATAGGACCTGAGATGGAAATGCACTCATAAGCCAAAGGCGGTGGTGTTCTGAGAACAAAAAGCTTCATGAAGCCTCAATGGGTGCAGGCACATCAGTGAACAACTCCAGCTGGATTTGTGAGAAATACTGAAGCAATTGTCAAAGGAAGAATGCCACCATGGAAAAAGATTGCCCAGCAATTAGAAAAGAGTGGATCCGCTGGTTGGTTGCACAGTGAGAGTGGGGTAATGGCTTGTCCCTGTTTCCTATGGGTTGTGTTGATTTGTTCATAGAATACATGGCACACTTGCAGGGACTTCTTGCTCCTGCCCGGGTCCTTCTCAGCCTCCCAGGTTAGTCATTCTTTCCTCATCTGTGGTCAGAATATCTACTTTATCCATAACCTCCCTGGGAGACCATGTGATCTTTGAAAGCAGGCACAGAGTGAAACCCATCACAGTATTGCCGGCACCTCGTCAATATGTGACTCAGGGCATCTACAGGCTTCATATTTACTTGTTGGACCCGAGAGCAATTACTTCATAGTGGGACAGATGTGTTGGATTGACCAGTTATGTATTTTGGTTAAAGGACACATGTTTAAAACTTTAGTTTGATCATTATTACTCTGTCTATTCTTAGCTCATTTTTCCATTCAACAAACCTTGTGTGCCTTCTGTCTGCCAGGTGCTGTTTTTCGGTGTGGGGTTACAGAAACAAAACTGATGCAGTCCCTGTTTTAATGAATATTACATTCCAGCGGCAAACAGACAACATGCGTGACAGATACATCCAGTGGTGACGCACAGGAGGAAGGAAGAGTGAAGGAGGGAGGGATGCTATTACGTGATCAAGGAAGACCTGTCTGCGGCAATCTGTGAACCGAGACCTGAAGGCAAGGAGGATGGAGTCATGCAAAAGATGATGAGGACTGTTTCAGGCAGTGGGACAAATAAAGGTCAAGGTCAGGGGCCAGAGCGCGCATGGTATGTGTCAGCAAGGAGATGTGCCTCGGAGTGCAGTGAGCAAGGGGAGAGTGGAAGGAGGTGAGATCAGGAAAGATAGTTCTGGTGAGATCACCTGTTTCTTTGTAGACTTTGGAGAAGAATCTGGGTTTCTCTGGAGTGTTTTGAAAATACGCCTGAATTTATTTTTTTAAAATCCTTCTTGTGTGTGTATGTGTTCTTTTGAGGGGCTAGGGGCAGGAAGATGTCCTCAGGAACAGGAGGAGCTAGCAATAAAAGGCCGGGAACGTTGTGTCCCAAAAGCCAATTAAAAGAAACTGTTCTCAAAAAAGGTAGAGCGATGGGTCAGATGCTTCCCCTTTTGTTTCCTTCACTCTCTTAAAGCCTTTGCATATGTCCAGACTTTCAGATGGTGTCATTTTCTCCAAGCAGAAATTGTTGTATGCACTAAAATAAACTATATTATTTTCGAACGTCCTCAGAGTATGTGAGTATGCTTTTACCTTGAGAGGAATGGTTTAAAGGACTAAGTGATGTGAACACTGGCCAAGAATGATTTGAAAACTGCCTTCCCTTCCTTGATGGATTGTTCAGTGTTGATGGATGCTGATATATAGAGTATATCTGAATTAGGAAAACTGAGCTGTTTTCCGTTGTCACTTGGACCAGTTTCCTTCCACTATTTAAGATCACTTGACTTGACTTTTTTATGAACTTTCATAAGTTTATTGACTTATAATTAATATAGCTCCAAGGAGCCTGGAATGTTGACACTTTTTTCCTTTTGAAAAGCATAGCTATTTAGCAGTCAGATCATGACCAGAAAGTTGCCAGGTAAGCCTGAAATTAGACAAAGGAGATGTTTCTGTTGGGTGGCGCCATTAAGAACTTCTTTGATTTGCATTTTGTTTTATCCAAGCTATTTGCATGATTGATTAGGAAGCTGAGGCATGAAGCCTGGTTAGTGGTAGAGCGGAAGTGTAGAAACCAGATTTTTTTTCTCCTTAACTCCCAGGGATAGTTTTTCCTCTTCTGCCTCAACTTCCTCAGTTTCTATATCTCAGGATTTGTTTTAAAGTATGTGTTTTATAATAATCGTCTGCAATTATTTTAAGAGGTGAAAGTCTAATTCTTCTGTATTCTCATCTCCATATGGCATTACTACTAAATCACACTATTAAAATAATTGGAAAAATTTATTTTTAGCTCTAAGTATGATTTTGCCGTATATTGTAGTAGTCCGCACTCCATGGGTTTTTATTGGTCAACCTCGTTGGGGTCTACCAGGTAAGAAATCCAGAAGAGCAGTATGTTCTGTTTGGGGGAATATCTGTCTGGCTGGTTTGCCAGTTGCTGTCTGTTGATAGTGCAGGACTTAGTCAATCATTCTAGCCTTTTTTTTTTTAATTATAGTAAAATATAAATCACATAAAATTAACAGTCTTGTACATTCATATTATTGTGCAATCTTCATAACCATCTGTCTCCAGCGCTTCTTCACCTTCAACTGAAACTCTGTGCCCATCAAACACTCCCCATTTCCTTCCTCTCCCTGGTAACTACCATTTTACTTTCTGCCCCTCTGAATTTGACTCATCTTGATACCTTGAGTTTCATAAAATATTTATTCCTTTGTGATTGGTTTGTTTCCCTTAGCATAATGTCTTCTAGTTTCATTGATACTGTAGCACGTGTCAGAACATCCTTTTTATGACTGAATGATAATCTCTGTTGAGTTCAGTTGCTCAGTCATGTCTGACTCTTTGCGACCCCGTGGACTGCAGCATGCCAGGCCTCCCTGTCCATCACCAACTCCCAGAGCTTGTTGAAATTCATGTCCATAGAGTCAGTGATGCCATCCAACCATCTCATCCTCTTTCGTCCCCACCTCCTCCTGCCTTCAACCTTTCCCAGGATCAAGGTCTTTTCCAGTGAGTTGGGTCTTCACATCAGGTGGCCAAAGGATTGGAGTTTCAGCTTCAACATCAGTCCTTCCAATGAATATTCAGGACTGATTTCCTTAGGATTGACTGATTGGATTTCCTTGCAGTCCAAGGGACCCACAAGAGTCTTCTCCAACACCACAGTTCAAAAGCACCAATTCTTTAGCACTTAGCTTTCGTTATAGTCCAACTCTCACATCCATACATGACTACTGGAATAACCATGGCTTTGACCAGATGGACCTTTGTTGGCAAAGTAATGTCTCTGCTTTTTAATATGATGTCTAGGTTGGTCATAGCTTTTCTTCCAAGGAGTAAGTGTCTTTTAATTTCATGGCTGCAGTCACCATCTGCAGTAATTTTAGAGCCCAGAAAAATAAAGTCTGTTACTGTTTCCACTGTTTCCCCATCTATTTGTCATGTTATGTTTGGTTTATCCATTCATATGTCAATGGATACTTGGGTTGCCTCTACTTCATGGCTACTGTGAAAAATTCTGTGATGCCTGTGGGTATTCAAATATCTGTTGGACTCCTTGATTTCACTTCATTTGGGTACATTCCCAGAAGTAGGATTGCTAGAGCATGTGTGGACTCCGTGTTTCACTTTGCGGGGAATGGCCATACCATTTTAGAGGCTGCTCCACTTTACATCATTCCCACCAGCAATGCAGAGATTCCAGCTTCTTCACATCCTTGCCAACACTTCTTTTCTGTTTTATTTTGCTTTTTAAATAATAGCCATCATAATGAGTATGAAGTGTCATTTACTTGTGGTTCCTCTTTTTATTTCCCTAATGATTACTGATGTTGAGCATCTTTTCACATGCCTATTGGCCCTATCTTTGTCAGAGAAATCTCTGTTCAAGTCTGCCTCCATTTGTTTGATCAAATTATACAGGAAGTTTTTTGTTGTTGCACGGTAACAGTGCTTCATGTATTTGGACATCAGTTCCCTATTCCTCTTCTCCTTTGTCCACGTCTGCGTTTTCTCTGTGGTTGGAGCTTTGCACAGCCTCTGGCTTCTTGATATTTCCAGATGGAGTTACTGTGAGTGTAAAATGAGGCATGAACACATACACGGCTTCTGCATGGAAAACAGATGGGCTCACTCAAGCCCAGGAGA
Organism: Oryx dammah; assembly: GCF_014754425.2. Taxonomy (NCBI): domain Eukaryota; kingdom Metazoa; phylum Chordata; class Mammalia; order Artiodactyla; family Bovidae; genus Oryx; species Oryx dammah. Next base: position 318,974 of record NW_024080604.1, on the reverse strand, counting down.
CTCCTTCCTCTACGATGTCCAGGAATAAGTTACTCCCTGATGCATCGTGAGGCCAGTGCTCCTTTCTCTAGCTGACACCCAGCAGCTCTCCCCCTGCTGCTGTGTATATACAGACTAGGTTATCTCAAGCAGTGTTAGGCACCAGAGTTAGCAGTTATGTTCATGGCACTTGAAGAGTTAGGCTGTTCCACTGACATGCAGTGATTTCACAGTATTTAAGGAAGATTTTTTAGGAAAGGGCTTTAGCAAGAGGGACCTGTGGAGAGTAGCCAGGAAGTCTGAGGCTTGTCTGTTAGAGTAGATAACTGTTACTTTATTTCTTGGTGCTGTGAATCTAATCCTGGTTAAACCAAAATCTAATTTATTTTCATGCTTGATTGGGAGCACTTTTGATTAAGTATTTGGATGAGAGTGAGCATGGACTCAGAGCACTGTGGGAAGGAAGTAGTCCAGGGCTGCTCTGCTGGGGCTGATTATTAATCAGGGGTTAGTAGTGAGGAGGGGAAAGTAGGTGAGTTGGACCCCAAGACAGGAGTTTTGACTTCTAGTGGGTAGAAATAAACTAAAGTTGGGATCCCATTATTTCAGGATGCTTTGATGTACTCAGAGATCAGAAGGCAGGTTGCCTTCTGGTGTGATTAATAGAGTGACTTTTCAGACTGTTTCTCCTTTGGGGCTTCTGAGATGCTGATGAAAATGCTGTTTGGACATACATAGTTTATAATTAAGGCCAAAGAAAGTGTCTGATGTGATGGAACTGCCTTCAAGCCCTTTAATTCCCTCAGTGTTGGAGATAGGTCACCCTTCTTATTTGGCATAAAAGTCCCAGCCAGCAATGAGGACATCTTGGAATCAGGGTAATATGTTGAATGACCGAGAGAAAAGTCTCTTTATTCGTCAACTTCTTCACTAACTTCTTCTCTGGGCCAAGTCACTTGATTTATCACCTCAGTTTGTCCATCTGCAAAACTGTGGTGAAGCTGTGTGCTCTGAAATCACAGCTCTACCACTTCCTAGCTAGGCGATCTGGAATCAGTTGCTTTTCTGGGCTGCACATTCTTGATTATAAAATAGTGAAAATTCACCTTGGTGAAGACCAGTGACATAAGCTATGTAGTGCTTATCAAAGTGCCTGATAAATACTAATAGCTCTCATAGTATTATTTTTATTATTTTGCTACTACAAACAGAACATTTGTAGCTGTGGTTGTAAGTGAGCACTAAAATTTTTAGAAAAATTTTTAAAAGAAGTTCTTAAGTGGAGACAGACTTGTCATGAAGACAATATCCAAGAAAAGAGTTTCACAGCCTGCTGATGTTTGCTGGACTTCAATGCCAACAGCTCATTATCTGGGAAAATGTTTTTCCAAATATTGGCAAAAGAAATGTATTTCCTTTTTTGGATTTACAGAGTCAGAATGTTAATGAGCTAGCAAATGGCAGTACTAATCAGTTAAAAACTTTTTCTTTTTGACTGTGCCACACAGCCTGTGGGATCTTGGTTCCCCAACCTGGGATCAAACCCAGGCCCCCTGCATTGGAAGCATAGAGTCTTAACCACTGGACTAGCAGGGACGTCCCTACTAATTACTTTTAAAAGGTTCGTGTGTTTATCACTTTTATTTCATTTGTTCTAATTTTGTCCCAGCTATAGTGCCATCAGGTACCTCTTTGTGCCCAGGACTGACCTTAAGATGCCCATCCTAGTTGGTGATAGAACATGGCAGAGGGAAGGCCAGCCAGTCACTGCCCACGCCCAGGATAAGCAAGCGGTACAGAGAAACAGACGGTGTGCAGGTATTGCTATTGCCTAACTACTTCTTTCATGGAGACCCGGTTTTATCAGCGACGCACACTTTGTGGAGTCCCTTTTAAGCTGTGATCTGTTTACTGTAAGAAGGTTGCTGCCATGTGGGTGGGAGCTTTGCCTCAAAGCACTAACAGATGGGGGAGGCTCCTCTGCCAAAGGAGGGGCCCTTGGTAAGCGGGTTTGAGAGGACTCGAGGTGTGCCTGCAGCAGCGAAGTCTATCTCTGTTGCTGTGCACAGCTTTTTCAATTTGAAAGAATTTTCTAAAAGCTTCTTGATTGAGGTTTTGTCTCATGGTCAGAAAGGAGGAAATGGTGGCATATTCTCTCGGGTTCTGAAGTTGTGAAACAGTTTGATCGTTGGCTGAAGAGGGATATGCTTGAGGGCAACGGGAAGGGACCTAGCACGAGTCAGCGACCTTAACCCTGGGCTCTCACATCTCACTTTCTGGTTGTGAAGTTTTGGATTCCTTGAACTTGCATCTCCGGCTCATCTCCGAGAATGTTCTTCCAAGGGATATTATTCATCCCTGTGACTTGAGCTACCACCTCGAAGTGGTGGCCTCACAAGTCTGTAACATTCCACCCAGATCAATTTGAATACCTGACAGGTAAAAGGAGAAGTGCAGGTCTTGCGTAATACAAGAACTTCCTGCTGTTAATGTTCCTCCTCCGCCGCCGCCCCGCCCTCTCTCACACAGTCATGCCAGCCTCGAGAAGGCCTTTGTCAGCTCCCAGTCAGTGGGCTGTCAGCTTCTGCATGCCATCTGGCAACGCTACTGAACCCTTAGCGCTCTGTCATCTGATCTTGTCACCTGTTTCTCTGTCTCAGGCGCTTACCTGGTGCAGGAGTGGCCAGTGACTGAAGAAATGCATTATTCTCAGCCCATTATTGCATTGTGGTTGGCAGGACACATGATCGTTACAAATGATGAACAGAGTAAAAAGAAAAAACTAAAGAAAGAAAAAGTACACAAAGGCAACTACTTTCAAACCAATTACTTCATCATCCACCACCAGGTCCCCCCCACTCGCTGAAGCTGGATCTGTGTTACACATCCCTCCACCTCCTTCTGAAAGCAAACACTGGGCCTTTAGCGACCCACCCAGTATTACCAGGGTTGGAGATCTTTGTTTGCAGCTGAGGCTCATGGGGGTATCTGGGCTGACTCTGAGTATTCTCTCTTAGAAAAAGACGAGATCAGAGTGTAAGCTGTTCGGAATCAGGTCCTAGTCATGAGATGGTGGGAGTAGCTCCAGGAGCTAGGGTTAGATCGTGCTATTGTATTAGAAATGGTCAATACGAAGGATGGCAATGCAGATATTTTGTTGGAATACTCCAAGTGAAGAAATATGGTACAAAATGACTTCTGTTTCATCTTGCAAATATTCCCTCCGTTTATGCATATCATCTTCTGCAGAATTTCCTTCAGTGGAAATGGAAAATTTATGTGAAGGGCAGAGGTGAAGCTTGGCCTCCAGATTGAGTGGGGTTATAACAGTGACCAGACGCTAAAGAATCTGCCTGCAATGCAGGAAACCCAGGTTCCATCCCTGGGTTGGGAACATTCCCCTGGAGAAGGAAATGGCAACCCACTCCAGTATTCTTCCCTGGAGAATCCCGTGGACAGAGGAGCCTGGCAGGCTACAATCCATGGGGTCGCCAAGAGTTGGACATGACTAAGCGACTAACACTTCACTTCACTTCATGTGTATCAAAGGCCTAATCTATACTTTTAAAAACTGTTGCCTTCAGTACAACAAAACTCAACACGGTAATTAATTGTTTTGATATTCAAAAGCATCCTGCTAGAGATGTGATTTTTTTTTTTTAGAGAGTATTGTTCACTGATGCTCTGATTAACGTAAAATTGTTAGAAATCATGAGAATGATTAACTTAAGGCATTAAACTTAATGCCTTTAGCCTTAGCAAAGTTCCCTTCCAAAACAGAAATGAATATGTAGTATTTAAGGGTGAGTGCATGGAGAATAATTCTATATGTAATTGTGCCCTACATGCAGAAAGACATCCTTGGAAAAGTAGAAAAGTCCCTGCAGTTAATCTTCAGCATTCGTTTGCAAGTGACAGGAATATGTTAATTGCTTTTCTTAGGTGAATGATTCTTACTCTGGTGGGAATGATAAAGATTTCAATTCATTCCACTAATTTAGGTTTTTAAAAATTACCGGTGTTCATCGGTTATGGTATAGAGCTAATAAGGGATTCCAATGAGGTCTGGGTTACTGGGTAGATTTCATTCAAAGTGTGACTGCAGTAATCCTCAGTGGCAGGATAACATTTTCATCAAATCAGCCTGTGGTGCTTTGGGTGACTGAGTGCCCTGAACCACTGGTGCTTTTGTGGGCTGGATGGGAAGACTGGAGCATATTAAGCTATGAAATGGTGAGGCTGATGCAGTGTCTTGTAAATACTGCTGAGCACAGCAGTTGGCATTGAGAAGTTAGTATGATCAGTTATGTGGAGAGCTCTGAAGTTTATGACTTATGTAAGAAATTAACCTTTTCATTGTTCTTCTGACTGCCAAAGAGCCAGGGTAAAGACTGATGGGATTTTCTCTTTACATTTCTGCCTTTTTTCCCCAGGTAGATTGAGGAAAATTTTTAAATTGCTTAAAAAAATACCCTAACATAATAATTAGTAGGAAGAGGCTCCCTTAAGAAAAAAACACACAACACTGTAAATTTCTGGACAGCATAAACCAGATTATATAGTAGTAAAAATGAAGGCAGTTACATAGAGTATTCAGAAATAGCACTCAGAAGTGCTAAGAATTTTGCATGCATTTTATTTACTTTTTACTATCATTTTGGCCATGCCACAGACCATGTGGGATCTTAGTTCCCTGACCAGGGATTGAACCCATGCCCCCAACAGTGGAAGCATGGAGTGTTAACCACTGGACTGCCAGGGAAGTCCCTGGGTGCATTTTTAAAATGTCATTTCCCTGCTTATGATCCTGCATTTTAGGGTACAGCTCCTTAGCCCCTGTTGGCCTCTCCAGCTATATTTGGCTACTAGTCACCCTCACATTCTGACCTCTAGCCAACTCAACTACTTGAAGTACCTTCAAGGTGGCTGGTTGTCTCTTGACCCCAGAACTTCACGTTCATTTGTCCTCTTCCAGTACACTATCCATCGCCTCCACCTTTGCTTATGTACCTCCTGCTGCTCTTCTCATAGGACTTAGTTTGTGTTGGTTCCCTTGAAAGTCTTCCCTGACATCTCCACTCTGGTCTAGATTCCATCCTCTACGACGCCCCGATAGCATTGGGCATTTCTGCATTATAGCACTTAATACACTGTTCAGGGCTACAGACTTATCATTTCTACCAGAGAGCCTGCTGTCCAGCATTGATCACTAGCACTTGTTTAGCATCCAGCCCTCAACATTCCCTTCTGAGTGCATGACCTTATTTAAACTGCAGTTCCTGTGACAAAGGTCCTATCTTTAGGGGCGTTTGGAAGCTCAGAAGGATTAAGGGTCTTGCCCAAGGTTATCCATCTAGTAGGTGGCAAGGCCAAGTTTAAACCTGGGTCTTGATTCTAGAAGTTCCTGCTGTTTGCACAGTGCCTAGTCATGGTCTCTAGAACTGGCATCTCTAAGACTTGGGTTGCTGGGTGGGTTGGTAGATTGCTGGGAAGGAGCGGCACTGGGGGGGGGCGATGTCCAGGCTTCTGAGAGGATTATGCTTCCTCAGTTGGTAAACAGTCTGTGGAGAGACCTCTCCCACAATGTGGGAGACCTGGGTTCAATCCCTGGATCAGGAGGATCCCCTGGAGAAGGAATGGCAACCCACTCCAGTATTCTTGCCTGGAGAATTCCATGGACACAGGAGCCTGATTGCTACAGTTCATGGGGTCACAAAGAGTCAGACACGACTGAGTGACTAATACTGTGCTAACAAGAGAGACTGGAGATTTCATGTAAAATCCAATTTGTGATGAGTCTGGACTTAGGCATGCTGAATTTGAGTTGCCTGTTGGTCATCTAAGTGGAAATGTGCTGCTAGCAGGCTGTGGGCTAATAAGGCTCAGAAAGAGGTCATTTGGGAATCTTTTGGTCTTCATCGCTGTTTACTTACAATGCAGATGAGTTGATGACTGATGCTGCAATCATTGTCTGTTCCAGCCTTCACAATAGATGCCTCCACTTATGTCCCACATAAATGAGGAGTTGCGTGAAGCAACCAAATGGTACTATGCCTACTCCAGTGCGAATCAAAGTACCACAGTCTTTGCCTGCTAGCATTTTCTGTGTATATAATATATACACATGTTTATGGTTCAAAATCTGCCATTATCACTGAAACTGGTTGTGCTTTTAAAGTCACAGTTTTTAACAAAAAATATTTAAGAAAAATCCGATTAGTTCATGATATGACGTGAGCATGTCTACCTTTGATTCCTCCTTAAGAAAGGGCAGGGTAAGGGCTATGTGGGTATGATCACAAACGTAGTGCATGTAAATACAAAATTTGGAAAAGAAATCAGTAAAAAAAAAAAAAATCTTGTAATTATATTATCAGGTAACATTTTGGTATGTTCTCTTGATTAGTAATAATATTTTAAAGGGATAATACTTGAGTTTCACAGTATTATATCTTTCTTTCCTCAAATTTCTCTTGATATATTTCTTAAAAAAAAAAAAACACTTGAATTTTATTAACTCTAGTCGTCCATATTGTATGCCATAATAGCTATTGAAGAAATATTTAGTTTTTCAATTCTCTGCTCATATAAATAATGCACCTATATAACTGTGTTTTCTTACATATTTAAGGCAGATAGGGAGAGGAAAGAGAAAGAAAGAAATGTGAGGGAATGAAGGAAATGAGCAGTGTTTTATGCAGAGTTGGTATTTGGTGTTAAAGAAGAAAACACAAGGGTATCTTGAGATCCTAGGGTGATCTTTGTAAAATAATGTAAAGACTGAAAAGGCCAATTAAAAAACAAATACACTGGCTAAAATAAATTGGGACCATCTGTTGTTCCACCTTGGCCCGTTCATATAGTCTTCTGCCTGCTGCTTATTTAAGAATGCCTTTAAAGTGGTGAAGGAGGGCTGCCGGGCATCAGAAGGCACGAGGGCAGGAGTGCAGAGAGACAGCGAGACTGCTGTGCAGCTCCCTGCTGGGTAGCCTTCGGGGCCAGCCTAACTGGCCACTGTGGCCTTGACCTTCTGATCCATCAAGGTGTGGGGGATGGGAAAGGATGAGTTATCCTGCCTTTTTTTTTAACCACCAATGAAATAAATTTTAAAATGGTTTATTTAAAAAGGATATTTCACCTGAACATCTGATAATGTTCCTTTCTTGTGTGTATGTTGATATTATCTTTCTCTGCATGATCTCATATTAACCTGTTGTCACAAAGTCTTCCATGAACCAGTCTAATTGTAGGAAGCTCAGTCCCTGAGGCCCAGTGGAGTCCTTTTTAATCACAGGAGCTGCTGAATTTTATTTTCTGACTGAGTGTGACCATTATGAATTGCTAGGGTTTTCTCTATGTTGATGGTGACTTCCTATAAATAACAACAAAATGATTACTTGGAAATCCTTAAATAGAGCTATGTTGCAAGTCTACAGTTAAAGCCTTTATTTATAAATTTTTGTTTAAAGTGGATGTGACCAAAATGCTAATCTAGAGCAACATTTAACCTACTGGCTTGGTGGCCCCTGCTATGTAATCAATTTCACTCTTGTAATTGGAATAACTATTTTGGCAGAATGGAGGAGGGTCCACTTGTAGCTTTGGGGTATCTTTGGCTTTTTTGTTTGTTTCAGTTTTTCTTTTAAGGAGTTCCTGAATCCAGTGGCCCACCCTGGAGGCTTTGGTTGCTGGGATGGCCTTAGGTGTTGCTGCTTTCAGATAGTGACGGGTGGATCCCAAGCTGTGTGAGTGAAACCCCCTGTCCCCCCTTCTCTGGAAGGCTGAAAGCCAAGCAGGGAATCCAGGGAGGGCAGGGGCAGGGAGGTGTCAGAGCCCAGTTTCTTGCCCAGAGATGTCATTGATTGCGGACATATTTTCTGAATCTAAGATATAACATTCATTCAGAAATGAGTGTTTATGAAAATAGACTTGATGCTGGGAACTTGTATGACTAAAACCTTCACACACAGTGATTTCAATAGTCCATTATTCAGCTCATCAAAAGATTGTAGTGGAAACTTGACTAATGATTGGAAATAGCGTGGAATTTAGGAACGTAACATGATAGGCCGAACTGGGAGTCTAAAGAAAAGAAACAGGGAACAGAGCGTATTTCATGGAGGAGGGATTCATTAGCCTGTCCACCCTACCTATGACTGTTTCTTAGTTTCATTAGCCTTCAAAAGTGTCGTTAGTCCAAATTAAACGATCCCATAACCAACAAGGACCTACTGAACAGCACAGGGAACTCTGCTCAGTGTTGTGTGGCAACTGGATGAGAGTGGGGTTTGTGGGAGAATGGATACATGTATATGTACGGCGTAGTCCCTTTGCTGTCCACCTGAAACTATCACAACATTGTTATCACCTATTTCCCAACACACACACACACAAAATTAAAGGATCCCAGCTTAGCACAGATGCTTCTCTTCTGGTTTCCCCCTTTCCTCGGAGGAAGTTGGTTTGCTAAGAATTACACCCTTCTTAGCAAAGTGGAAGAAGGAACTGACCAGTTTCTAATGCGGGGAATCTGATTTATGCCCCACTGTAATCACTGCTACCTACTGGGACAAGCATGGAAGGAAGGAAGTGGGCATTGTCTAATAGTGTGATTGAACTAAGTCCCGATGATGTACTGCTCTTCAGTGATCTTCTGGAAGCCCCCTACACTGCTTCATACGGCCGTGGATGTACCATATTCAGCAGTTCATGTGTGCCGGGCACACTGGTGTTTCTCTGCACAGACGCCAACCCTGTTTCTCTGCTCTGTATGTCAGTGGTACAGATGAACCTGGAGGGCAGCCCATTAGGAGTGGAATTTAGGAACGTAACATGATAGGCCGAACTGGGAGTCTAAAGAAAAGAAACAGGGAACAGAGCGTATTTCATGGAGGAGGGATTCATTAGCCTGTCCACCCTACCTATGACTGTTTCTTTCATCATCCAGTTATCATGGAGGAGATTCTTGATCTTTATTGCCATGGCCATTTGCACAGTGTTATTTGCAGTTCTTTACTTTATCCAATTTAATCGTGAAAATGCCCTTATTTGGTCCAGCTGACTCTGCTTGGCACCACCTCATGCCTACTCTCTATCCTTCTTTTCTAAAAATCCTGTTGCATTTAGTTTCTACAAGCACATAATAAGTGCTTTAAAATGTAGCTTCATCCTGTTTCTCAAGCTTAACTTTCTCCTCCCCTACGAGCTTCTAAGTCCTGGGAGTGGCTGGCACTGCATGTGCTCTTCCTACTGGCCCCCTGTAACACCTACTTCAGGATGAGACAATCAAAGAAGAGCCAATTGACAAAGACCCTGCGTGTTGAAGGCATGACTCAGAATAGAGCACGGAATCCCTGGCTCTCAGCTTTGTGTAAACTTCCCAAGATCTCCTTGTTCATCTACAGACCTTTCTCTGCAGGCAGCTTTTAGAAAACCCTGAGCGAGTCGGAAATCTCTGATCCCCTTATATCATGTGCTCTAGCTGATAATGGAACTTTGCCAGAAAAAGGAAGGGACGTACATTCTGGCACTCCTACTGTTTGCTAGGAACTGGACATTGATTTGGTAATTAATCAATATCCTGATTTTGGAAGGAATTGTGTGTTTCTCTTTCTACTCCAAAAGGTTGTCCAGTGTCACTCGCAGCTCCTCAGGTACTATTCTGCTAAGTACAGTAGATTAAGAGTTTCTTTCATTTTCCTTTCTATTATCATAGTATTGGGAAGTCTGTCTCCTTCCGTCATTAATGTTTTCACATCCTTGAAGTAGTAATTTGTATAAACAATTCCTTGCTCCATTTCCTGTTGCTGGGAGCCCCAAGACTCACCTGCCACCTTGTCTGTATTACTACATTTTAATGATTTCTGTATCACCTACCCACATGATAGTCCGTGGTTTTATCAGTTTGATATGGAAAACTCAAATGAATAAAGGACAATAGAACAAAAGAAACCTAGTCAGATATGATAGGAGAGTAATGTCCCTTACTTCATTCATTGAAGTTTCTTTGCAATCCTTGCATTATCATATTCATTTTTAAAGAATAATAGTTGCTGTATTTTGTTGAAAGAATAGGCTCATAAATTCCAAGAAGCTAATTATATTTTGTTACTTATGTTGCTTGAATCCTAATAAGCATTTTCCTCTTGCTAGCTTAGCGGTTGGAAAAGGAAATGTATCTTAACATGGACAAGAGTACCCTGGTAGTTAGAAATTACTGAGAAAGGAATAATGATATTTTATTATTAAAAGTTTTCTGACTGAGCATGGTAGGGCCTGATTTTAAAATGAAGAAAGAAATGAAATTGCTTCTTTATTTTTTATGTAGGTCTGCCAGAAAAAAGGGAGAAGAATTAAGGAGAACTTATCAACCTGATTGTATTTGTATGCTCTTCCAAGATTTTTAAAAGGGAAGAAAAGAGAAAACACTATAGACATGATGGGTGTGAAATTTAAAAATCACAAGTAGAAAAAATATGGTCATAGCCCTGGGCTTACTGTATTAAATAGAAATTATATTCTTGGCTCATCTTTGGGTGCTTACTGTGTGCCTGTCATGATGAGGAACCTCTTGATATATGGAGGTTAAAAAGCTAACCCAAGGTCACAGAGTAAGTGACAGAGCCTCAGATATCTAAATCTTGACATAGTTTCCTTTGATGAAACTGAAGATTAAAAAAGAAAAACAAGAGGAATATAAAATATATGTGAGCTAAAGGTGGTCAAGCTCCAGTTTTTAATGCAGAGAATTGAGTTTGAAGTTCAGTCATTTCTGATTATGCAAATATTCTTACTCATTTGACTTTCTGTTGAGATAATTGTCTCTCTGACTGCTCAGGAATTTCAGTGCAGACACCTTCATAGTCCTGAGCAAACTGGGATGGTTGGTCACCTTACTTCTGATGTTGATACCAAGTTTTGTTTTTAATTTTGCAGTAGGAAATTTTTTATTAAAGCAAAGCTAACTGATCATTAGAACCACCTTATAGTTTTTTCTTGATAAGCCAAGTCTCTTGCCTGTGTTGTTATCCGCCTTCCACTTAAGATTTGCGTCTGGAGACCATTGCTGTGATCACAATGCTTAACACTTACCTTGTGAACCTAATGTTCCAGGTACGTGGTAGAAGAGATGACAACTGTGTCATTGTTAGTGATGGGGAGACTGAGTGAAGGAGAAGCACGACACTTCTCATGGCCAGGGAAATCCATAACATCTGAGTCCACAGCCGCCATCCCTGAGTCTCTGCTTAGAAATGCAAACAAAGGCCTCTTGATAAAACATTTCCATATCTTAAAGTAAACATACTTGATCATTTAAGTAGTCCTGCTGCAGTCAAAGACTTTGTTAAATTGCTTAGTTAGGCTAGACTAATTGATAGAACGTTTACTGAAGCAGATATTGTTATGCTCAGCAAACTGGTGATTTTCTCCAAGGGGAGATTAAATTAAACTCATATATATCAATTTTTTATTTGTATATTTGTTTTTCTTTTGCAGGGAAATTTGAGAGGTAAAGTGAAAAAGTTACCTTTCTATCAAAGGTTTCTCTTAAACATCTATTTTTGTAGTATTGGGGCCCTTTCATTGAACAAAGTAGAGATGCACACAGCTAGGGCTTCCCCGGTGACTCAGGTGGTAAGGAATCTGCCTGCAGTGCAGGAGACCTGGGTTTGATCCTTGGGTCAGGAAGATCCCCTGGAGGAGGAAATGGCAACCCTCTCCAGTATTCTTGCCTTGGAAATCCCATGGAGAGAGGAGCCTGGTGGACCCCAGTCCATGGGGTCGCAAAGAGTCCAACACAAAACTTCCTTTTGTACGCAGCTACTTGGAAGTTGGCATGGATGGAAGTTAGGGATATAACTCGGGTCACATGGAATTTGGTATTGGTGTTTCCGTTTCTCAGCTTTCTAAGCAGGGGCCTTGTTACCATATTCTCTAATTCTAAGTTCAGTTCAGTCGCTCAGTTGTGTCCAATTCTTTGTGACCCCATGGACTGCAGGATGCCAGGCCTCCCTGTCCATCACCAACTCCCAGAGCTTGTTGAAATTCATGTCCATAGAGTCAATGATGCCATCCAACCATCTCATCCTCTGTCCCCTTCTCCTGCCTTCAACCTTTCCCAGCATCAGGGTCTTTTCCAGTGAGCTAGTTCTTCACATCAGGTGGCCAGAGTATTGGAGTTTCAGCTTCAGCATCAGTCCTTCCAATGAATATTCAGGAATGATTTCCTTTAGGATTGACTGGTTCGATCTCCTTGCAGTCCAAGGGACTCGCAAGAGTCTTCTCCAACACCACAGTCCAAAAGCATCAATTCTTTGGTGCTCTACTTTTGTTATAGTCCAACTCTCACATCCATACATGACTACTGGAAAAAGCAAGCTTTGACTAGATGGACCTGTGTTGGCAAAGTAATGTCTCTGCTTTTTAATATGCTGTCTAGGTTGGTCATAACTTTCCTTCCAAGGAGTAAACATCTTTTAATTTCACTTCAGTGATTTTGGAGCCCCCCAAAATAAAGTCTGTTACTGTTTCCACTGTTTCCCCATCTATTTGCCATGAAGTGATGGGACCAGATGCCATGATCTTAGTTTTCTGAATGTTGAGTTTTAAGCCAACTTTTTCCACTCTCCTCTTTCACTTTCATCAAGAGGCTTTTTAGTTCCTCTTCACTTTCTGCCATAAGGGTGGTGTCATCTGCCTATCTCTTGTTACTGATGTTTCTCCCTGCAATTTTGATTCCAGCTTGTGCTTCATCCAGTCCAGCATTTCTCATGATGTACTCTGTATATAAGTTAAATAAGCAGAGTGATAAAATACAGCCTTGATGTATTCCTTTCCCAATTTGGACCAGTCTGTTATCTGATATCCAGTTCTAACTGTTGCTTCTTGACCTGCATACAGATTTTCAAGAGGCAAGTCAGGTGGTCTGGTATTCCCATCTCTTGAAGAGTTTTCCACAGTTTGTTGTGATCCACATAGTCAAAGGCTTTGGCATAGTCAATAAAGCAGAAATAGATGTTTTTCTGGAGCTCTCTTGCTTTTTCAATGACCCAGTGGTTGTTGGCAATTTGACCTCTGGTTCCTCTGCCTTTTCTAAAACCAGCTTGAACATCTGAAAGTTCATGGTTCATGTATTGCTGAAGCCTGGCTTGGAGAATTTTGAGCATTACTTTACTAGCATGTGAGATGAGTGCAATTGTGTGGTAGTTTGAGCATTCTTTGGCATTGCCTTTCTTGGGGATTGGAATGAAAACTGACCTTTTCCAGTCCTTTGGCCACTGCTGAGTTTTCCAAATGTGCTGGCATATTGAGTGCAGCACTTTCACAGCATTATCTTTTTAGGATGTAAAGTAGCTCAACTGGAATTCCATCACCTGCACTAGCTTTGTTCGTAGTGATGCTTCCTAAGGCCCACTTGACTTCACATTCCAGGATGTCTGGCTCTAGGTGAGTGATCACACCATTGTGATTATCTGGGTCATAAAGATCTTTTTGTACAGTTCTTCTGTGTATTCTTGCCACCTCTTTTTACTATCTTCTGCTTCTGTTAGGTCCATACCATTTCTGTCCTTTATTGTGCCCATCTTTGCTTGAAATGTTCCCCTGTTATCTCTAATTTTCTTGATGAGATCTTTTGTCTTTCCCATTCTATTGTTTTCCTCTTTTTCTTTGCATTGATCACTGAGGAAGGCTTTCTTAACTCTCCTTGCTATTCTTTGGAACTCTGCATTAAAATGGGTATATCTTTCCTTTTCTCTGCCTCCTCTTCTTCTAGTAAGTTGAAAAGTTAAAATTGGCCTGGCTTCAGAAACCATGAAACATTTTTATAGCCTATTAGACAGGGTAAAGAGTATTGGGAGAGACTGGGGTGGGTGTCCAAAGGATGACCTTAGTTGTCTTGGATGACGGTAGTTTTCTTAGGAGCCTGGAACATTGATTCTTTATGAGGTCAGCTGTGGGGAACTAGACTAAGCGTTTTATTTTCTTTATCCTTCATTTTACCTATCCTTTCCTACCATAATTGGGCTTCTCTTGTGGCTCAGCTGGTAAAGAATCCACCTGCAATGCAGGAGACCTGGGTTCAATCCCTGGGTTGGGATGACCCCCTGGAGAAGGAAAAGGCTACCCACTCCAGTGTTCTGGCCTGGAGAATTCCATGGACTATGTATAGTCCTTGGGCTCACAAAGAGTTGGACACGACTGAGCGTCTTTCACTTTCACTTTTCCACCATAATTAGAATGAATATGATATATCCCCAGGGTGAGTTTTGAAATTCTGTCAGTAAAAGACTGGATCCAGTTCCTCAAATGAACACCCATAGATGGGCTGCTGCTGCTAAGTCACTTCAGTTGTGTCCGACTCTGTGTGACCCCATAGACAGAAGCCCACCAGGCTCCCCTGTCCCTGGGATTCTTCAGGCAAGAACATTGGAGTGGGTTGCCATTTCCTTCTCCAATGCATGAAAGTGAAAAGTCAAAGTGAAGTCGCTCAGTCATATCTGACTCTTTGCGACCCCTACCAGGCTCCTCCGTCCATGGGATTTTCCAGGCAAGAGTACTGGAGTGAGGTGCCATTGCCTTCTCTGATAGATGGACTTTCTCCCTCAATTCTGTTGCAATGAACATAAATGGGTGCTTCCCATGTTCTGACATGACCTGAAGGTGAACAGCCTTGTTATCTATCCATTACAGACTTCAGACTGATTACAATTGTTACTACCTAAGCTTCAATTCTTGGGGTTGCAAAGAGTCGGACACGACCGAGCAACTGAACTGAACTGAAGCTTATATAAGGGACTTCCCAGGTGGCACAGTGGTAAAGAGAATCTGCCTGCCAATGCAAGAGAAGCAGATTTAATCCCTGGGTTGAGAAGATCCCCTGGTACAAGAGTAAACGTACGTACTCATACCATACAATCCAGCAATCACTCTCCTTGGTACTCACCCAAAGGACTTGAAAACCTGTGTCTACACAGAAATCCGCATGTGTTCATAGAAAGTTTATCCATAATTGCCAAAAGTTGGAAGCAACCAAGCTGTCCTTCAGTAGGTGAATGGATAACTGTGGTACATACAGACAATGGAATGTTAATCAATGCTAAAAAGAAGTGAGGTGTCAAGCCATGAAAAGACATGGAGGAACTTTAAATGTATATTACTAAAATCTGAAAAGAGTACATATTATATGACCTCATCTATATGACATTCTGGAAAAGACAAAACCATGGGGAAAGAAAAATATCAGTGTTGTCAGGGATTGGGGAGGAGAGAGAAGTAGGTCGAGTACATAGGATTTTTAGGGCAGTGAAAATACTCTGTATGATACTATAACAGTGTATACATGTCAATATGTGATGGTCCAAACTCATAGGATATTCAATATTGAGTGAACCAAAATGTTAACATGGAGTTTGAGTAATTATGATGTATCAGTGTAGGTTCATCAGTTGCAACAAAGGTACCACTATTGTGGGCTTCCTGGTGCTCAGATGGTAAAGAATCTGCCTACAATGCAGGAGACCTGGCTTAGGAAGATCCCTTGGAGTAGGAAAAGGCAAACCAGAATTTTTGCCTGGAAGATTCCATGGACTAAGGAACCTAGCAGACTACAGCCCGTGGGGTTGCAGAGAGTCAGACATGACTGAGCAACTGACCACACACACACATACACACACAAACACACGTGTGCTTATATAAGAATGGTAAGTTGAAATTGCTAAAGAAGGAAGCTATTTTTATTTTGTGTTGAGTAAGTCATAAGCAAAAATTCTTAGTGCAAAAGTGATGAAAGCAATCTAGATCTAGCTCTTTGAGATGCCCATATTTAGCATCCTAAGATTTTTCATGAATGGAAGCAACTTCTCTTAAACATCCTTGCTCTTCTGAATCTCCCCATGAAACATTTTCTTACACTCTCTTCTTTCTACAGTGCATCTTCTATATCTCACATGTTTCAGAACTTCAAAACATAATTGTACTCCAGACAAAATACATGGACATGTTTTGATACTGAGCTCTGTGTACTCTGCCTTATCTCTGAACTAAATCTCGCAGTGATGAAAGAAAAATAAAAGCATTCTGTCAGTGGGGTGCTCTTGCTACCCTTCTAGTAATCATCTTTATTGCCATTCTCCTGATTGCAGCTCTGACATTTCCATGAAAATTACTGAGGGCAGCTGAACTAGATAAATTAGGCCCTTTCTGACCAAATAAAAGACCACTGACATTTTGGCAGTGCTAAACTCATTAACGGTATTAGCTAGGAGTCCTGCTTTTAGTAAAGCGCCATCTTGGGCATGTGACTCTAGGTTGGAGCAGATAAAGACCTTCCAGCTCCTAATTAACAAGTGTAATAAATGGCAAACAGTTTGTGGGAGTCCCTGAATAACATTAATCAGATTTAGAGCACTACCACCATTTCATAATTTGTCTGTCAGTGTGGAAAAAACACATTAAAAACACGCTAAAGATATGAAGAAAGTGCTTTTTTGATGTGTTATCATCTCAGGAATGAAGTTTGAGAGATAGAAGTTGAGCCACATAAGCATTCTTTAAGCTTCAGGTTTTCTTTGAAAAAGCTTATAGCAAAGAGTTCAGTGGCCTCTGGTTTCCGAAAGTTGAGCCTGTTGGAGTCAAAGGACCCAGTCCCCACCTGGAGAGAATGAAGTGCTCTGACTCCAGAAAGGAGCTTGCCTGCTGGTGAGCACAGGTCTTTGCAAGCAGAGAATCCGTGTCCTGTCTCCCTCCAGCACGTGAAGCTGGTCTGACTTTTGTTTCTTCATCCCTGTTTTTTTCTGTCAAGTCCTCACCCACTCCGGCCCTGCTATTTCCTTTGCTCCCTTCACTGTTTAATTTTTGCTGCCATTCTCTGATTGTCCGTCTGGTACTCTTTGCTTCTCCCTTGCTTTCTCCTTTGAGAAGAAAGTCTGGCCCTTAGAGGTAACACCAGTCAATGTTCATACTCCCGTCCCTATGTTCTGTACTAACCAATTAGGGTTGTTGTTGTTCACACTAAGTCGTGTCTGACTCTTTGTGACCCCGTGGACTGCAGCACAGCAGGCTTCCCTGTCCTTCACTATCTTCCAGATGTTTGCTCAAACTCATGTCCATTGAGTCGGTGATACCATCCAACCATCTCATCTTTTGTCACCCCCCTTTTCTCCTTCCCCTCATTCTTTCCCAACATCAGGGTCTTTTCCAGTGAATCAGCTCTTTGCATCAGGTGGCCAGAGTATTGGAGTTTCAGTTTCAGCATTAGTCCTTCCAATGAATATCCAAGGTTGATCACCTTTAGGATTGACTGATTTGATCTCCTTGCAGTCCAAGGGATCCTTGGGAGTCTTTCCCAGCACCACAATTCAAAAGCATCATTTCTCCGGCACTCAGCCTTCTTTATGGATATAATTGTTGGCCTCTCCAAACTGGTCTGTCTTAACCGATGTTTTGTTCCCTTTAAACTGAGTATTTGGAACTTTTCTAGAAGCCAGTTATCATTGTTTGCAGATAACCAAAGATTAATGGGTGATTTAAGAAAAATCCACTTCCCAAACGAAAAAGTTTTTTAGACAGTCAATGAGTGAACTGTTATTCCTAAGGCACTCGGGGCCATCTCTAACAGTTGAGTAATACTTTGTGTATAACAGTATTCTATAGCCACTGGGTGGAAGGAAGACAGAGAAGAGGTAATGTCATCTACCTGCCGGAGCTGTTGTTTGACCCTCACTGGGGGACAGAACACAACAGTTTCTTGTTATCTAAGTACCAGGTAAATAATACAGACTTGTGAATGCTAGGTGTTGAGAGAAACAACATTAGGGTCTGGAGCGGTCAAGGGAGATTGGTGAGGGCAGTCCATCTTGAGGGACTTTCTGTGAGCAGGAAGAAGGGGTTTCTGTAGTGCTTGTGCTCTGTGGGGATGGGTAGGGGGAGCTGAGCAAACCAGCATGAGGTCCAAGTCCTAGTGAAAGTTGCTCAGTCGTGTCCAACTCTGCGACCCCATGGATTATACAGTCCATGGATTTCTGCTAGCATGATGGAGACCTGGATGAATGGGAAAGGCTAGGGTTCAGCTTGCCTCTAGAGGACCTGTGTGTGTTCCATGCTGAGCTGGGAACTAGTATCCTTGGCTGCTCCAGGAAAAATCATTGCAGAGTTTTAGCAGGAATGTGGCACAGGAAAATGGTGCTTTGTGGAAGAGGAATTTTGAACATATTTGTATAGGAGTGTTTCGATAGGGAGATGTGATGCTCAGGAAGAAGTTAAAGAAGTGTTTTAGTTACCCAGGTTTGTAGAAATTGGGTGTGGATGAAGATGAGGAAAATGTTGGCTACAAATGTGACAGGATTGGGTAAGTAAGCGGTCACAAAGGAAAGGAGCAGAGCGGAGTTGAAAATGTAGCTGAGTTTTGTTTTTTCTAATCATGCACTCCTTTCATTCTACTTTAAAATTAGTTCTATTTCAGCAGACCTGTATTGTTTTAGTTGTTACATAAGTGTAGACGTTTTAACAGCTTTATTAAGGTAGTCATACATGATAAAATTTACCCAAAGTGTCCAATTCAGTGGTTTTTGTACATTTACAAGAATGTGTAACCATCACCATAATCTAATGTTGGAATATATTCATCATTCCTGAAAGAAGCCCTATTAGCAGTCACTCCCTGCCTTCTACCCTCCTTGGCGACTCCAAATCCACTTCTGTCGGTATGGATTTGCCTGTTTTAGAAATCGTATATTGTGTGATCTGTTGTGTTAGCTTTTCACTTAGTGTGATGTTTTCAAGGGCCATCCATGTTGCAGCCTGTCTTAGTACACACCGGGGTTTTGGTGTGACCGCTGAGCCGGAGGTCAGGAGGAAGCCCCGGGGCAGGGGGCTGGGCCCCGTCTGCTGCATGAGGATGGCAGCACCGCCCTCTTTACTTCCCACAGTTATTCTGATCATGTATATGAACTATTTATTTACCTATTTCATATAAGCTTAGTTTTGGGAGGGGCATATTTTGCTGAAGACGAGACAGGTTTTAGAGGTATGGGGATGAAATTGAGATGTCACTATGTTTGGGTTGAGCCTCTTGGGGAGTTGTGCTGTTGGCGTCCATGAGGGTTGATGGTATTGTCCAGGGCAGAGGTTAAACAAGGGAGAACCAAGAACTGAAATGTGAAGAAGGTCTGTCGTGGGCGGATAGGAAGAAAAGAGCCATGGAGACGGAGCACTGAACCGGTCCTGCTGGAATCTGTAATAATGCAGTCATCGCTAAGTTCTCTTAATTAGGTAACTGTTGGCCAAGTCAAGTCTGTGCAGGACTCTCTGACCCAGTTTATTCTTGGCCCAAACCCCTTTGCCAACTGGCTAGTGACTTAGGCCCTTATTTAAAAAGCAAAGTGAAAGAGAACAGTGGCGTGCCCTGGCCTCGAAATGTGACCTGCTTCCCAGGCCAAGATTCCACTACCTGATGCAGTGGTTTGAACTCCTCGATGATCTCTTAAATTGTTCTTGTTTCTACCTGATCCCATGCTGGGAGTGTGAAGACCACCTCCAAGGCAACAAGGTGTTCACAAAGGCTTTGTAAGTGCTAAGACGTCCTTGAAAGTAAGAGTGCAGTGCGATTGCCCACCCCCAATAAGTACGAATCAAACCTGATGGAAGATAATGGGAATTTCCAAGGACCACCTCTGGCTGCCTCTGTAAGGAGCTCTGCTGGGTTGGGTAACGCCTCTGTAAATAGTGTAATTGATTGTTGCTGGGTAAACAAGACCCCACTTTAGGAGAATGAACATCTAGACTGACTCCACCCACGTAGGTTCTTGAGGCGATTACTTTTGTGGCACTAGTGGTACTGGCGCGGGGTGGGAGTGGGGTGTGTGTGTGTGTGTGTGTGTGTGTGTGTGTGTGTGTGTGTGTGTGTGTGTGTGTGTGTGTGTGTGTGTGTGCGTGCGCGTGTGTGTGTGTGTCTGTGTGTGTGTGCGCGCGTGTGTGTGTGTGTGTGTGTGTGTGTGCGTGCGTGCGTGCGCGTGCGCGCGTGTGCGTGCGTGCGTGCGCGTGCGCGCGTGTGCGTGCGCGCGTGTGTGTGTGCGCGTGTGTGTGTGTGTCTGTGTGTGTGTGCGCGTGTGTGTGTGTGTGTGTGTCTGTGTGTCTGTGTGTGTGTCTGTGTGTCTGTGTGTCTGTGTGTCTGTGTGTGTGTCTGTGTGTGTGTGTGTGTGTCTGTGTGTGTGTCTGTGTGTGTGTGTGTGTGTCTGTGTGTGTGTGTGTCTGTGTGTGTGTGTGTGTGTGTTTTGAGAAGATGGTGTGGGAAAGGGGAAAGAAACAAGAAGAAATGTAAACGGAAGGTGCAGGTGGTAGGCACCTAAACCGGAACCCACAAGTAGATATTTTTCAGGTTCCGGGAGAAGGAATGAAACGAAGAGGAGATATAAAAGAGAAACTCAGTTTTTTCTGGAGTTTGGTGTAGGGTTAGGACCTAGGGTTTTAATAAAAGTTGAAATCAAATCCCCAAGATAGCCCATAGTGTGAGAGTCTTATGAGACTTGTCCTTGAAAGGAGACTTCCTGTTGTTCCTACTGAACTTCCTTAGCGTGTTCTCCCTGCCTGTATTACAGCAGGCCAAGTGAATGCTTAAAATATTACCTAGGTCTCCCTGTCCCCATTTTCTAGGCACCACCCCTCACTCCATTTATGCTGCTTAATTGGGGCCATCTCCTGGGCATTTGGAAGTGGAATATGGTCTACTCCTGGTTTGTCTCTGAATCGTGGGAACTGTTAACTCTGGAGGCCTGTGAACCTGGGAGGGACTGGTCTCCCATGAGGGAGGGAAGCAGGAGAAGTGGAGGGAAGGATACAGTCAGGAAACGAGCACTGTTTCCTGCTCAGGGTCCTCAAGCTCCAAAAGGAACGGTGTACTTAGAGAGGATGGAAAGTGAGTTGGTTGGCTTTTAGAAATGGAATATTTCCTGCCATGTCGGTCAGCAAAGGAGGTCACAGTCATCAGTGATTGTGGTTAGTCACTCAGTCCTGTCCGACTCGCTGTGACCCCGTGGACTGGAGCCCGCCAGGCTCCTCGGTCCATGGGATTCTCCAGGCAGTAGGACTGGAGTGGGTTGCCATGACTGCCTCCAGGGGACCTTCCCAACCCAGGTGGAACCCAGGTCTCCCGCATCACAGGTGGATTCTTTACTATCTGAGCCTCCAGGGAAGCCCAGCATGACTGCAGCCCTAGGTGAGCCCTGAGGAAACTCAGGAAAGAAAGAATACCTGCACCTAGCCTTTGGCAGACTGCAGCCAGTTCCCAAGGTGAGCTCTGAGGAAACTCAGGAAGTGAAATAGAGGACACTGGCTCCAGATAAGTGAGGTGCATATCAAAGGAATGGTGTCAGTGAGCCTAGGCTCCTGCACTTTCAAATGCACAGAAAAGTGCTAAATTCCTTAACTTGATATATCTGATTTTCCTCTAATTGACAATAATCTTTTGATGTTCAGACTAACTGCCCTTTGTTTCAAAACTTATATATAAACCAGCTAACTCCTCAACGTTTAGTTCGTCAATATTTTTTAAGTCATCAGCTTTTCCACTTAAATGATCTCAGATTGTCTTGGGAACTTCAACCCAAGGAGCCCCAACTCATTTAGTAGTTGGAAGCAGCCTGAAATCTTTACATCTGCTCTGAGAATCTATTATAAAGTAAAGAAGGGATTGTATGCTGGGGGGCTGTGTTACTGAAAGCAGAGCGCCATAGGCACTGCTCTGTCCCTGCCTGAGCCACCACTGAAGTTGGGGGCACATCTCGTGACATCATAGCCTTGCTTTGAACGAGGAGAAGCATCTGTAACAGAAAGTGAAAGTCGCTCAGTTGTGTCTGACTCTTTGCAACCCCATGGACTTCCCAACCCAGGGATATGTCTACTAAAAAAATATGGTCACACCCTGGAAGTGAAGTTATTGTATTTGGTGGGAATGTTCAGAACTCGGAGCCCAGGAGACAGCAACTCAGTAGCTGAGAAAACTGCTTCAACGAGGCAGGAGGGCAAGTCAGGCTATATACAAGTTTGCAGCAAAGGCAGCAGGCTGTCTGAACATCGAGGATCAGGTGTCAAGTTAAGGAATGTAGCATTCTGTGTGTGGGAAGCCGTGGGCCTCTGGGCTCGCTGAACCCTTCCTTTCCACATGCTCCTCAGCTCTCGGGGCCCATCCTGTTTCCTTGCTCACCCTGCTTCTTGCACTCCCCCAGGTCCTCAGCAATCACCGTGGCGGGTGGCAGCATCGCTGGATCCAAGTTTTGAGAGCTCTTATTCACATTTGGAAGCCAGAAATCCCTGGTGGTTGTGACATTTCTTGTTTATTAATATGGCAGGAGATATTTTCATTTCACAGGTACCAGTTGGGTACCACTCAGCAATTTTCAGGACAATTGCCTGTCTCTGGAATTCATTTTGGGATTCATTCAATTCCAGTCACAAAATGCTCAGCCGCATGTAGGACTTGGGTCTAGGGCCGGGGAAGGCGCATGTTTTCTGGAAAAGGCCATATAGTGCACAGCTTAACTTTGGGTCTTGTGGTCTCTGTCACGACTACTCTGTCATTGTAGTGGGTACACAGCCATAGACAGCATACAAACAAGTGGGTGTGGCTGTGTTCCAATACACACTTATAGATACCAACACTGAAATTTGAAAGTTATATAATTTTTGCATGTCTTGGGATAATCTTTTAGGTTTGTTTTTTTTTTCCAACCATTTAAAAAGGTAAAAACTCTTTATAGCTTACAGGCTGTACAAAAACACCCTCTGATGTGGATTTGGCCCATGGGTTGAAGTGAAGTCGCTCAGTCATGTCTGACTCTTTGCAACCCCATGGATTGTAGCCTATCAGGCTCCTCTGTCCATGGGATTTTCCAGGCAAGAGTGCTGGAGTGGATTGCCATTTCCTTCTCCAGGGGATCTTCCCGACCCAGGAATCGAAGCCGGGTCTCCCGCATTGCAGGCAGACGCTTTACCATCTGAGCCTAGTTGGCAGACACTTAAAGCATGATATGAGTGCAGGGGGACGTATGTGCTTTTGTAATAGCTAAGGTGGATGAGAACAGCTCTCATCGAATGTGAGTTCTGAATATTTTAACCTCTCCATTAACCTCACCAGGCCTCTGTGGGCTAGTAACTAACTCTTGAGATGGAGGAAAGGTTTTAAGTTCTTTGAGCTGGTTTTAGAACTGGGAGGTAATAATTTCCAGAGCTTTTAGGTGCTTGACCCATGACTGAGGCCATCGGCACATTGCCAAGCAGGAACAATGCTCTTTGCACATTTAAGTACATATAGAGAGGTCAAGGCTCCTGAAATACATAATGGTTTATGTGAAGTCTAGATTAGAATTACAGAATTTAATTTTCCTGTGTAGTTTAGCCACTGAAATCTACACCTTCTCCTGCTCAGTACTGGAAAGATCTAAATATGTATGCTGTTTAAAAAAAAGCAATTTATTGAGATGTAATTGACAATAAGCTGCACATATTTAAGGTGCACAGTTTAGAAATGTATGTACATGTGTACACATGAAACCATTACTGCAATCAAGACTCGGAACATACCCATCATCCCCAAAACTTCTACTCTCGCCCCTCCCCTCTCTCCATTCCCCTTGCCTTTCCTAGACAATTGCTGATCTGCTTTCTGTCACTCTATATTAATTTAATTTGTATTTTATTGAATTTCATGTAAAGGGAATCTTACAATATGTCCTGGTTTTTTTGGTCTGGCTTCTTTCATGCATAATTTTTAGACTCATCTATGTTGCATATATCAGTATTCCTTCTTGTTGCTGAGTACATTCCATTGTTTGAATGTATCACAGTTTGTTCATTCATCTGTTGAAGGACATCTGAACTGTTTCCATTCTGAGGACCTTACACATCAATTTGCTGTTAACATTTGCGTATAGCATGCGATATAGGACACATGCTATATCATTTCTCTTGGGTAAAGACCTAAGAGAACCTAATAGCTGGTCACATGGAAAGTAGGTATTCAGCGTTTTAAGAAACTTCACAACTGTTTTCCAGAGCGATTGTACCATTTTACAATCCTACCAGCAGTGTAGGTAGGATTCTCATTCTTCCACAGGCTCGCAAAAATTATATAACTTTCAAATTTCAGTGTTGGTATCTATAAGTGTGTATCAGAACACAGCCACACCCACTTGTTTGTATGCTGTCTATGGCTGTGTACCCGCTACAATGACAGAGTAGTCGTGACAGAGACCACAAGACCCAAAGTTAAGCTGTGCACTATATGTATGCTGGCCTAAGAAAGCATTTGTAGTGGACATTTATGTTATAAACCCTATTAAATACAGAAAATCGCATCCCCGAGGATCCTTTCATTTTTGTTTCCAAAGAGGACTAAAATCTGCTTGTCTTTCCCAGAGCATCCCTGTAAAAGGAGAGGTTAAACAGATCAGACGCATGGCTTAGGCAGTCACACGGTTTGGCTTCTAGTTGTTATTAGAAGTTTTTTCTTTTTTCCTCCTTCAAATATAAGTCCGCTGGCCTACCTTCCTTTCGTTTTTCACTTCCTTCAGTTATTTTGCATTTGTCACTTTGAGGTGTGAGGTTTGCCTCTGTGTGGAACTGATATGAAAGAGTCAAGCTGTTTTCTGCAGCACCATAAATGTCTCCAGAAAATTAAGATGCTCCTGGAGATCACCCCTTAGGTGATAGCTGTATTACAGCTTTTGCTTTTCAGAATGGCTTCCCTGCAGTCAAATTATTGCTGTCTTTTCACCCTGTCCTCGAGTTGTTACTGTGAGAAATGAAATGGTGCTGGACATGTGTGCTTCTCAGTGGGAGTTTTAAACAATTTGAAAATGCAGTGTCTTAACAATGCCACTTTTGCAGCTTACTACATGGAGATTTGTTGCATCAAACCCATAGTTCTTCAGCTATCTGAGGGAGTCAGGGAGACTATTGATTAATCAATAGTAACCAAAATCACTGCAGATGGTGACTGCAGCCATGAAATTAAAAGACGCCTACTCCTTGGAAGAAAAGTTATGACCAACCTAGATAGCATATTCAAAAGCAGAGACATTACTTTGCTGACTAAGGTCCGTCTAGTCAAGGCTATGGTTTTCCCAGTAGTCATGTATGGATGTGAAAGTTGGACTGTGAAGAAGGCTGAGTGCCGAAGAATTGATGCCTTTGAACTGTGGTGTTGGAGAAGACTCCTGAGAGTCCCTTGGACTGCAAGGAGATCCAACCAGTCCATTCTGAAGGAGATCAGCCCTGGGATTTCTTTGGAAGGAATGATGCTAAAGCTGAAACTCCAGTACTTTGGCCACCTCATGTGAAGAGTTGACTCATTGGAAAAGACTCTGATGCTGGGAGGGATTGGGGGCAGGAGAAGAAGGGGATGACAGAGGATGAGATGGCTGGATGGCATCACTGACTCGAAGGACGTGAATCTGAGTGAACTCCGGGAGTCGGTGATGGACAGGGAGGCCTGGCGTGCTGAGATTCATGGGGTCGCAATGAGTCGGACATGACTGAGAGACTGAACTGAACTGAACTATGATTCTTGGGCATAGCAGCCAGTATCTGATCCAGAGTTAATGTACTGAGAAGATGTCTTTTTTGGTACATTCCATGTCCTTCTCTTTTGCCGTCAGCTTCCATTCCCATGAATGGTTCTCCCATCACCATCATTTAGGTTTAGCTGCAATCTGTCCTAACCAGTCAAGTTGGAGAGCTATCTGTCCTGACTCCAGCAGATGCTGCTAAACTGTCGGTTGGTTTAAAAGAGACACCAGTGCTCCAGTTGTTAGGGCCAATCTCTTTGCTTTCTCTTTCCTAACTTGAGAATACCAACCCCCCTGCCCCCCCACCAGCTGCCCACGAGGTGAAGAACTCTGGAGACTTAGGGTCTTGCCAGCTCTTTTCTGCCAGGATGAGGGGGCGGGGATAGTGGTGGTTGTTCTACACGTGCACTGATGGTTTTTTTTGAAGGGAATAATGGACAGTAGAAAAATACCCATACGGGAAAAAGCGTTTCTCAAATTAAATTTTGACAAATATGCCAAAATTCCAACATTTTTCCTCCATGTAAATGGAGGCTCTGTTAGCCTGCAGTTACTTCCTGCATACACATGGAACTGTTAGGTAGTTAGAATAGGAAACAGAAGTCTAGAATGGCGGTGGCTAAAAGACAAGGAAGGGAAAAGCCCACGAAAGTAGAACAAAGGAAGGTCCGAGGACCGGAGTGAGGACCTCAGGTAGAACAAACAACACCCCTGGCTAGCCCAATTTACATAGGACAGGCCCAGAGAGAGAAAAAACATATAAAAAGAGGAGCCAAAGGGCTGGGGGTCTCTTTCTCCAGCACGCCGGGGCACTCTTTACTTCGCGTCTTTGGGTCGACATGCCCTCATGCCTCAAGGATAGATTTTCCTGCTATTATCTATAAAATAGAGCTGTAACACGGAGCTGTAACACTGATTTGTCTAAGAGCTATAACGGTCCGTTCGAGACCCGAGAGCTATGACCCGCTGAGGGGGCTTTAATGTCCATCATTCCAAATCTTTGTTATGATGAGACAGAACCGAGGGAAATACACTCGCCTGACAGAACCTTCTGCACTTCCTGCATACACATGGAACCTTCTGCAAGGTCTTGGGGGGTCTCAACAGGTGGACCCTGGACCAACGGTGTGACCGTCATGGGGGCACTTGTTAGAAATGCAAAGTACTGTGTCCCCATTCCAGCCCTGCTGAATCTGAAAATCAGGAGGTAGGCCCAGGAATTTGTTTTAAACAACCTCTCCAGGTGATTATTTATTTACTTTTGGCTGTGCGGGGTCTTCCCTGCTGTGCAGGCTTTTCTTCCGTGGCGGCAGGTGAGGGCTGCTCTCTAGGTGCAGGGTGCAGGCCCCTTGGAGCGGCTTCTCCTGTTAAGAAGCACGGGCTCTAGGGCACTTGGGATTCAGTAGTTGCAGCTCTCGGGCCCTGGAGCAGTCTCAGTGCTCATGGTGTACAGACTCGGCTGCTCTGCGGCAGGGGGATCATCCTGGAAAGGGATCGAACCCATGTCTCCTGCATTGACAGGTAGTTTCTTTCCCACTGAGTCGCCAGGGGAGCCCTCTCCAAGTGACTTGGATTCATATCCAAGTTTGAGAACTTCTTTAGCACCAAACTAGTCCTAGCTGAGGACTAGTTACTTTTCCTTCAGTTTCTTTATTTTTATAAAACAGAGACAACCATCTTTCCCTTTCAGAGTCATTGTGGGGACTAAGATGATGAGTATAAATATTTGCACATAAGTACTTAGTAAACAACAACTGCTCGTATTTGGTATCATCTTTTAAAATGTATGGCGATAGATAGGAAATAAAGCATAAAAGATGGGCTCAGCCCTAAAGAGTTTGCGGTGAGTAAAGGTGCCCTACATATGAATAATTATCTGATATCCAAAAATGGTAATAACCTTGTCAACCCAAGCTAAGAGTAATTTCTTTGACTTTCCCCCTTTCTGATGGCAAATGTAATAGTTGGAGAAAGTACAAGTAGTAATGTGCCTAGATCCATGGAATTGACATTGCTTTTTACTGGGAATCTGTATTCATAGCCATATGCTAAAGAGATTTAAGAGGCCTTAAAGTAGAGCATCCTAGGGAGTGTCTTTGTTTGCGGGAAAATTAGGAGAATAAACCTTTGCTTTTCTATAGCTGGTACTTTATTTTTTAACTTAATTTTTATTTTATCTTGGAGTATAGTTGATTGTCTTAGTTTCAGGTGTACAGCAAAGTGATTCTGTTATACATATACATCTATTTATTTTCAGATTCTTCTCCCATATGGGTTATTACAGAATATTGAGCAGAAGTTCCCTGTGCTATACAGTAGGTCCTTATTGATTATCTGTCTTCCATGTAGTACTGTGTATATGCTAATCACAAATTCCTAATTTATCTCTCGCCCCACCTTTCTCTTCTGGTAACTATAAGTGTATTCCAGGTCTGTGACTCTGTTTCATAAATCAGTTCATTTGTATAATTTTTTTGTATATTCCACATACAAGTAATATGATGTTTGTCTTTTCCGGTCTAACTTTTTTAACTTAGTGTGACAGTCTCTAGGTTCATCTATGTTGCTTTCAAATGGCATTACTTCATTCCTTTTGTGGCTTATCTTTTATGTTCTAGTATTCCATTGTATATGTATGCATTCACATCTTTATCCATTCCTCTGTTGATGGACATTTAGGTTGCTTCCATGTCCTGGCTATTTTAAGTAGTGCTGCAGTGAACACTGCAGTGCGTGTATCTTTTCAAATTATGGTTCTCTCTGGATATATGCCCAAGAGTGGGATTGATGGGTCATATGGTACTTCTGTTTTTAGTATGTAAGGATCTTCCATACTGTTCTCCATAGTGGTTGTAGTAATTTACATTCCTACCAACAGTGTGGGAGGGTTCCCTTTTCTCTACCCCCTCTCCTACATTTATTGTTTGTAGACTCTTTTTAATTCTTTGCCTCTCCCCTGAATTCCTGACACGTTTGTAGACTCCTTGATGATGGCAGCTCTGACTGGTTGTGATACCTCATTGTGTTTCTTTAAGAATTAGTAATGTTGAGCATCTTTTCAGATGCTTTTTGGTCATCAGTATGTCTTCTTTGGAGATACTTGGAAGATCTCAATAGCTCTTCCATCCATTTTTTTGACTGGGTTGTTTGTTTTTTTGGTGTTGAACTACATGAACAGTTTGTATATTTTGGTGATTAATCCCTTGTGGGTTGCTTTGTTTATAATATTTTCTCCCATTCTGAGGATCATCTTTTTGTTTTGTTTATGGTTTCCTTTGCTGTGCAAAACCTTTTAAGTTTAATTGGGTCTCCTTTATTTATTTTTGTTTTAATGTCCATTACTCTAGGAGGTGGGTCTAAAAAGATACTGCTGTGATTTATGTCAAAGAGTGCTCTGCCTATTTTCCTCTAGGACTTCTATAGTATCCGGTGTTACACTTAATAGACCTTGTACTGTAAGAAAGCTGTTGAGACATACATGGAAAGTTAATGCTTTTGAGTTGGTGTAAGAGATTGGTTAATCAATCTTTTCCGTTCTCCCCTTGGGAGGAGTTTTATTGAGGTGTACTTTTCCACTCTTTATTAGCAGGTGAGTACATGAACACATGAACCCTTGAATTTTTTTAATAACCAGATAGCTTTGTTTATTGAGTGTCTATGTATATCATTTAATGTTACTGGAGTGAAATGAAGTGAAAATCTCTCAGTTGTGTCTGACTCTTTGTGACCCCACATACTGTAGCCCACCAGGCTCCTCTGTCCATGGAGTTCTCCAGGAAAGAATACTGGAGTGCGTTGCCATTCCCTTCTCCAGGGAATCTTCCCGACCCAGGGGTCAAACTCAACTTTCCTGCATTGCAGGCAGATGCTTTATTGTCTGAGTCACCAGGGAAGGCCTAATGTTACTCAGTACACGAACGTCATACTCTGAAAGTAGACTTCAGGAGCTACACAGCATTGTGCAGATTCTATAATTAAAGAAAATGTTTTAGATTTTGGTTAAAACCAGTGTGTTCTAGCAAAATCTTAAAAGGAGAGTCTTTAGGAAAAAATGCATAAAGATTCAGGCTTACCTTCTATGCCAAAAGATAGAGCTTAAACCCTTCCATGTTAAGGGCGTACACTAGGATTTGTGTTTCATTCTTGCTTGTCATTGACGGTGAACTCAGGTTGTTGGGCTTTTTTTAAGTTTAAATCAAACAAAGATAAATTACGTTTGTTATAATGTTTGTCAGGCTACCCCATAAGTGTTCATATTTGGTATTAATGACTATTTGTAAATTCTTTTCTGCCTTCTGCTTAAGAAAAAGCTTTGGAGTTGTTTTTATGGCTTGTTTTTGTCAGAAAACAAAACAAAACCTCAAGTAGAGATACACAAACTTCTAAAAGCAGAGCTGATACGGTAATATATTGGCATTTTTGCTCCTTTTTCTTCCCACCTACAATGAGTGTTTTCTCATGCCATTAAATTATTTGTAAATGGTATAATGACCACATAATTCCTCATAAAGATGTATCCTAACTTAACTAATATCTTTTAAAGTACTTAAGCCATTTGATATTTTCCCAGAATTAAATGAGCCTATAACTTCAAGAATATATTTTACTAGTGATAAAATTTGAGCTGTCAAAGGAAAAGTGAAAATTGGAATTTTGGAAACCTTATAAATTGTGGTTGACAGCTTTTCAATACCTAAAGATATTTTTACTAAAGCTGGCAATAGTATTAATGAATGTGATTTTTGTAATACTTTGTAAAGAAATGTGTCACTATTAGAAGATCTGCATTGAACCAAGATTTTCCTAAATCGTGCCTGGGTAAAAGATCCTTTCAAAGTACAGGATGGACTTTTGGATTTTAATACAATAAAGTACAGAGAATTTCTTTCAGATTCCACATCGCATTTAATTCTTGAGAAATCACCCTGGGAATTCCATGGTGGTTCTGTGGTTAGAACTTGGCACTTTTTCTGCTGTGAGCCTGGGTTCAATCCCTGGTCATGGAAGTAAGATCCCTTGGCCTGACCAAAATAAATTCTTTTAAAGAAATCACTTAAAAAAAAAAAAGAAATTACCCTCATCGTATTGTAATATGTACTCATCAAGCTATATGCCTTAAGTATGTCCAGCTTTTTGTATGTCAGTTCTGTCTCAATCAACTTGTTTAAAAAGAGAGAGAAAAACTATGGATTTCATTTTAGGGAAGCACTGAAGAAGCATCCACAGTCATCTGAAAAGGCCATTAAAATATCCTTCCATGTTTCCAACTGCATAGCTTTATGAGGCCGGGTTTTCTTCATGTACTTAAGCCTAACCAACATATCTCAACCCATTGTGTGCAGAAGCAGGAATGAGACTTTTCTGTTTTCTATTAAGCCAGACATTTATGCACAAATGCAAAACATTGCCTGATTTTTTTCACTGAATTTTTTCCTTTTGGAAAATATAGTTTTCATTAAAAGTATTTAATAAGTGATCTAA
Source organism: Oryx dammah (assembly GCF_014754425.2). NCBI lineage: Eukaryota > Metazoa > Chordata > Mammalia > Artiodactyla > Bovidae > Oryx > Oryx dammah. The sequence continues at coordinate 287,955 of NW_024080604.1, read as the reverse complement.
AAATTATTTTTAGATAAATCCTTAAAAAATTTCTTAATTTTGAATATGGTGAGTAGTGATAGACATGCCTCCTGTTTAACAAGAGCTCTTTGAGGTCCTCAATAATTTAGTGTGCAAGGGTCCTGACACCAAAACGTTTGAATGCCATCTAACCACTGGGTTAGATTAATTTTTTTGTTTAAAGTTTTTGAGTTTTTGTTTTTTTCCCAAGTTGGGGGTTATTGATTCCTTCTACTACTTTTGTATTTATAATGAATTCAGGTCACCTTGAAAGATAGTGTTTATTAATTAACTAAATTATTCATCTTTTTCTATCTTTTCTAGTGTTTTGTGGTTAGAGCTTATTATACATTTTAGTTGAGTTGAGGTTTGACTTTTTCTAGACCTATGGCACCTTAGTACGCACATGTGTAAAATAGATTCACTTTTATTGTGATGATGAATGTGTTCTGGGAGTTGCAATAAAGGGAAAAATAAGAGGAATATGCTTCCTCCTTTCCCCAAGTTTAAGCTGGTTCCTACAGGTAAAGAAATAAGTGGCTTCAGAGCTGTTTTTGTAAATGACTTCTGAAGCATATTAAGAGCACCATGCTTTCCAGTTAATTGTTTTCCTTTAGTGAATGATGATCGGAGAAGGCAATAGCACCCCACTCCAGTGTTCTTGCCTGGAAAATCCCATGGACAGAGGAGCCTGGTGGGCTGCAGTCCATGAGGTCGCGAAGAGTCGGACACGACTGAGTGACTTCACTTTCACTTTTCACTTTCATGCACTGGAGAAGGAAATGGCAACCCACTCCAGTGTTCTTGCCTGGAAAATCCCAGGGACGGGGGAGCCTGGTCGGCTGCCATCTATGGGGTCGCACAGAGTCAGACACGACTGAAGCAACTTAGCAGCAGTAGCAGCAGTGAATGATGATAAGTCTACTGTGGCTTGGAGGTGAGAGTGGAGTCCATTACCCGGCAACTCTTTTCAAAGACTGTCTTCTAATCCATTCAGTAGACTTACAGAATGAGTTGTCAGGATTGAATGACTGTAAAGGACCATCTTGGTCTCTGAATAGTATTTGGATAAATGAAAAAGATGACAATGTTCATTTTTCAAATGGGATTTATCTGTAACAATGGGGCATCTCACAAATGACTAAGAAAGGAAAATAAATGCCTTATTCTATTATGGAGTTATTTACATGGATCCTTTAGGGGTGGGACCTTTCTCTAAGAAAATTTATTTGACTTCAGTTATTAGAGGATTTAACAAGAATGGGGTTTTGTGGGGTTTGGGGTCTTGCTTTTTTCTATTGTAAATCATAAAAATGTGGGTGGTTTTAAAATAAAACACCTTTTAACCTTTTTATCCAAGCACATGATGTATCCTACAAATTAAATAGATCCCTTAAAGATCTTCTGATATAAGAATTTTAATGGAAGGCAAAAAAAGCATAATTATGTGGTCAAGCAGAGTAGTACAGTCTCTTAATTTGCTGTCAAATTACTTTAAAAGTTTTAATTAGCATAATTAAGTAGAGTTTAAGTGATAAGATATACTACTTTATGTTTTTTATATGTATTTCTCTCCGTGAGTCACTGCATTTAATAGGAGCCTTTCAATTTTAATTACCTCCTCTACTGTTGGCCAGGCATGAGGCACGAATCATAACAACATGAATAAGTGGATAAGTGCCACTACAAGCCAAATTGTTCCCAACCTCACCTGAGCTCTCAGTGCTCTTAAGTGATTCCCTCTATTGTCCTACTCTGTTGGCTTTCAAATATCTTGACTGGCACCCACGGAAAGAACATTTTACATCACAATTCAGTATACACATAGGCATGTTATAGTAGCTTATTATATACAGTGATTGTCTTCACTGTACTCATGGTACTCCGTTTTTTTAAAAAACATCGATTTCGGAAACTTTTGCCATCAGTCCACTGAAAAATACCAAGTTGGGCAGCTCAGTCTGCCACTCTCCCTGGTGATCATCTGCTGTCTCTTCTGCTCTCATGTCTGACCCCTTCTCGCAATGTTAGCAGATGCCCTGGCCTCCGGCTTTGCAGTGAGAGAGCCACTGAGCTGTGACTTTCTTGGCTTGTCACCAACCTGCTCTGCACTGGTACCATCCGTTCATCTGTGTGCTCCCTCCGTTCATGGAAGAGATTTCTTTTCCCCACCTCTGCTCTAGATACCACTCTTTGAACTGTGGCCCCACAGACCATGCTGGGTCAGTGTGAGTGGCAGTTGTGACTAGGGTGTATGACACATGCCCGTGAACCTTAAAATGGAAAGTGCTCAGCCCCATAAATCCCCAGATGCTTATGTATCTTGATACCACAAACTTCTGGTGACCTCCACGAACAAGATAGAAGGGATGAGGTAAAGAGAGTCTGTGACAAACACTGGTGCCACCGAACCTGGGGAGAGGGGTAATGGAACGTGCTGACCCTCCTGCTCGGTTGCACCACCTGCTGCAAAGATGTGAATTGAAACTAGTCACCTTGGCGAAGTCAAGAGAGGTTGTCATTTGGCTTTCAGAATGATTTGTTTTTGCTTTGCTAGCACTTTCAGCAAAATAAGCAAGAAGCTGGTATGGTGTAGAAATAAAGCAAAAACTGTCATTATCCCAGGTTTAAAGGCCATGGTGACTTTTCTCAGACTTGAGGCTACATTAAGTATCTGTGTCTGGTTGAAAGAGTGAGTGGCAGTGTTTGTAGGAATCACAGGACTCTTAAACTCTGTGACTGCCCTTTGGAATCCTGCTCGAATATCTCAAACCTGTGCTCCCCTGAGTTCTTAATTTCAGTCTGTCTAACGCACAGGGATTGGAAGGACTTCATTGGAAGGAATGATGTTGAAGCTGAAACTTCAATACTTTGGCCACCTGATGCGACGAGCTGACTCATTTGAAAAGACCCTGATGCTGGGAAAGATTGAGGGCAGGAGGAGAAGGGGATGACAGAAGATGAGATGGTTGGATGGCATCACTGACTCAATGGACATGAGTTTGAGTACGCTCTGGGAGTTGGTGTTGGACAGGGAAGCCTGGTGTACTGCAGTCCATGGGGTCACAAAGAGTCGGACACCACTGAGCAACTGAACTGAACTGAAATGCGCAGGGAGACAGCTTTCCTGAACCTGAACTCCAAGTTCCTTGACTGTGCCATTTTGTGTCTTGCCGCTAGACTTTTATAACATTATTTGTTTATTTGGCCTCACAGGGAAGCATGCAGAACTTTCCCAACCAAAGATTGAACCCAGGTCCCCTGCAGTGAAAGTGTGTAGTGTTAACTGCTGGACCACCAATGAAGTCCCATGCCTCTAGCCCTTAGCATGTGCTGTTTCTGCATCAGGAGAACCCATCCCAACAATATCTTATTTTTTTTAGGACTCAGTCCTTGACCACCACCCTCAAAGTCCCTGTTCTTTATTTGCATAGCGCTCTCTAATTTGCCCTCTCTCGGAGTTGATGTAACATGTTGTAACAGCTTAGTGACTCTTCCCTTTCTGAACCCTGACTTTACCCCGCTGGCCTCACTAAGACAGAAGCCATTTGAGGGCAGATACTCTTATTTTCTGGAGTCTCCACAATATCTGGCATAGCCTCTGACCTAGTAGATGCTCGTTTAGTATTGTTAGAAGACTGAAATAAGCAGTGCTAGGATGATGATGGGCTTTTTGATTCAGATAGTGTGGAAGGATCTAGCTGCCTCTTGCATGGAAACTGGGGAGGTGTGTGCTCACTCAGTCGTGTCTGACTCTCTTTGATCCCATGGACTGTAGCTGCCAGGCTCCTCTGTCCATGGAATTTTCCAGACAAGAATATTGGAATGGGTTGCCATTTCCTCCTCCAGGGGATCTTCCTGACCCAGGGATTGAACCTGTGTCTCTTGTGTCTCTTGCACTGGCAGGCAGATTCTTTACCACTCCGCCAGCTGGAATAATTCCATTAAATAGAGAAGCATTGGCACAGCTAAACAATGTGCTGGTTTCTTTTGAATTAGAACCTTCCATTTGGATTCAATTTCCTTGGGGTGTGGTAGATTCCCAGAACAGCAGGCCCACCCAGTTTAAAATACAAATTCATTCAAGGCAAATATTATTTGGCTTATCTGTGCTGTTATCCAGTGAATATTAAGAGTTTAGTGGTGAGTAAAATGTTGATATAGCTGAATCAGACCAAACAAGCACTCTTGCATTTTAGAGTTTATTATGTTTTGAAATATTACTAGATTGTCCTAAATTACTTCCTTTACTATGTTTGTATAACACAGTCCCATACTCTGACAATATTCTATGTGTTTGTAAACTATGCCCCATTTTACTGGGGCCCACAAGGGCAAATGCAGTGTCTTATTAGGCTTGTTATGTGTCCCATGTTCAGCGCAGAAATTAGTCTGTGGTTGCGGCCAAGTAAGTGGTTAAATGAAAGCTGTGGGTCCCTACACAACATCCTGTTCCTCCTGAGACCAAAGGTTAAAGACTTCATCTTTGATTGTGACTCTTTTTTCCTCTGGAGCAAAGTACAAAGAAAGTATGTATTAGTCAGATCTTTCTTGCCTGCAAGAAAGGGAAACTCAACTCTATCTGGGTTTCATTCAAAATAAGAAATTGATTTCTTGTTCTAGTTAAGAATGTGTTCCCAACAACAACAATAAATATGCAGCTATTATCTTAAATAGACAGCGGTTTAGTTTTCTCTTGTAGCAAGAAGCCTGAAGGAAGTCCATCCAAGGCTGGTGGAGTCACTCATGGAAATAATTTCAAATCCACCTTCCTGCCTCACCATTCTTAATATGTGGTTTTCATCATCAGTCACAAAATGTCAGGAAAAAAAAAACAGGGAATGGAAAAGTGCGAGATTTCCTATTTTGCAAGTCTTGCCTTTTTATCTTACAGGCAACCATCCGAAGAACTTCAGTGGCTCACATTTCCTTGGCTCTAACTGTGGTCAGGTTGCAAAAAGGGCTGGTAAATCAAGGGTGGAAAATGGAGATTTACTCAGCTAACAGTGACTACCACACTTTTACATCAAGCACATGGTTTGCTTGTTTTCTTGGTTGGATCGAGGCTCTCTTTAAGTGGTCTTCAAAAATATGAATGGATCATCAAATTGGAATCCTATGCTGTTAACTAAGTAAGTTTAGGTTACTTGAAGGAAGATGTTCTGAACATCTGAGTAAAATTGTCACTTTATGTGTGGTCATTTGCTTAGGATCTTGGCACACTTTTGTTTGGTTCACGTATGTATGGGCCACAAAGTTCTTGTATGGCCTTGTTCTTCTCGGACTTTCTAATTGCTTGTTTTCTCATTAGCAGAAGTTATGTCTGTTCTCTTCCTCTCAACACTATAATTTGCTAGTTGTACAAGTTTTTGAATGCTTTATGATGAACTAACTAAACTTTCTAAACTTGCTTACCCATTTGTCATCTTGAATTTTTTTTTAATCTTGGATTAATTCTTCTTAGAGCCTTTATCTTCCTCTTAGATATATTTTTAATTTTTCTGGAGTATATTTTGAAAGTTTTCAGAAAGACTGCATGGCAGGTATATTTTGAACCCATGCTGATCTGCCCTCTTAAGCTTTAACTGGCAATTTGGCTGAGTATGAAAATCTGCATCAAAATATCTTTCCCTCAGCATTTGAAAGGAATTTCTTTCTAGCAGTCAACGTTACTGAGTCCGGGCCTTCATATAGACCTTTGCTTTGTAAGTTTAGATGTGTTTTGTTTCTCCTTGATACTGTGACCTTTTATGAGACTCTATCTTTTCTCATCTGTTCTGCTCATTGCCTGTGAGCATTCTAATCTGAAGACTTGTTTTCTTTGCTATCTTCTCTTGCCCTTTTTTTTTTTTTTTTAAGTAAGTTCAATAGATTGATGTTAGACCTCTTGGGTTAACTCTTTATCAAACTTTGTCTTTTCTCCTTTCCCCCACACCTTCCCAGTTTTCTGGGAATTTTATCTACTCTTTTATCTCAGCCCTTCTATTGAATTTTTAACTTCAAAAATCCAATTTTAATTTCAATATGTGCTTTTCCTTATCATAATGTTTTTGCTTCATGTATATATGTTTTCTAATATCTTTGACTATACTCAGATTCCCCCCTTAAATTCTCTTCTGCTTCATGAATTAGTTTCCTCTGGGATTGGTTCTACTTGTTTCATACTAGTCTTTCTCTGTTCCTTTGTTGTTGTTGCTCAGTCGCTCAGCCACATCTGGCCCTTGGTAACCCTTTGGACTGTAGCCAGCCAGGCTCCTCTGTCTGTGGGATTTTTCAGGCACTAATCCGGGAGTGGGCTGCCATTTCCTCCTCCAGGTGGTCTTCCCGACCCAGGGATCAAAGCTGAGTCTTACGCCGCTCCTGCACTGGCAGGCAGATTCTTTACTACTGAGCCACCCGGGAAGCCCCTTCTTGTTCAACTTTGAACAAAAATCTGATGATGCTTGATTACCTATCCAGATTCATAGCAAAGACCTAGATTGATTGTTCTAGAGAGCTGACTTAATTTCTCTCCTCTTACAAACAGCTGCTACCCCAGCTGACCTTCCCCTTCATCAGGAGGGCTGTACTCTGACGCTGAGGGAGGAGGATGTGAAAGGCCAGGTTTCCCTTGAGGATGTGTCCATCCGTGGCCAGCAGGACAAGTTCCTTCCAGAGGTTCCTTCCAGAGGAGAAGTCCATGCTGAGGGATGCTAAGCCTTCCCGGCAGGTCACTTGCTCCCTTTGGACAGCAGACATCTGACTTCAGGCTGGGGAGGACTCTGTGCTTCCCTCGCAGGCTGCAGAAGGGGAGCTGGGGCTGTGCTGCCCATTCTAGAGTGACGCTCCTCCCAGTTTCTACACTAATGCTCGCACCTTTCTACAGCCTCCACCTCCATTCTTGCCTTCACCTGGCTGTGTCCCATGCTCCACTGTGGTTAATTTCCCAATCTTCTCTCATCTCCCTGATAAAAAAATCTTTAGTCCACAGACATGCCTCAGTGGGTTGGGATGAAGAGATGGCCTGCTTCTCAATCTAGAATCCCTGGGGTAGTACAGTTTTTAAAACATATTAAATATTTTTAAGGAAGATAAAAGGGAATTTTATTTGAGCCAAATGGAGGATTCTAACCCAGGAGACAGATTCTCAGAAATCTCTGAAAACTCTTCCCCCTGCTAGAAGTGGAAGGCACCACCATACACATTTTCAAGACAAAGAATAAAAACATCAGAAGGATATATTAACAGTTTACATAGTAAAACTTACTGTATTTCTGAGAAAACAATACTCACATGGTAAGAAAAATCCTTCAAAAAATACAGGAGGGAAAAAACAAGCAAAATACAGGAGATTCTGGGGAAAACAAGCCTTCCTTAAACCCAGGCTCCTGATCCTCAAACCTGCCCCCATCCCACCCCCAGAGGCAGCCCCTGTCAGCAGTGCCCCGCGTTCTTCCAAAGAGCTGACAAAGTGCTCCTTGAGGAGAGCTCGCTTCGAGCTGTGTGGCAGGGGCTGGGGTGGGAGTGCGGTGAGGAGGGAGAGACGGGAGGGCGGGAGCGCCGCGGTGACGTCAGTGGTTCAGGCCGTGGCCGAGGGGCCGCACTGAGGTCGTGGTTGGGAGTGAGGGGTGAGACATTTGGAATTCCGGGAGGAGATACAGCACCCGGCCACTGCTTAGGCGTCCGGGGAGGCTGAAGTAAATGAGAGAAGTGGGTTACGGGGAAAAGAAAGTAGGCTCCATAGCGATTCTGTAGTGGATGGAGGGTGGGATTTTATTTCCATTAACCCAGGGACTTGACAAAGAAGTTGAATGCTCTGTTTGTCCCCGATGTCCATAAAACCTTAATAACTGGCTGTTTCTGGGCCTGTTCCTGTTCCCCGTACACATCCCCTCAGGCTGCCAGAGCGTTTCTAAGACGAACATTCTAAAATAATTTAGCAGTGACTGTGCGTTCTTCCCTCTTCCTATAGAGGAGAGGCTGCAAACAGGAAACTCAGCAACTGAAAGTCTAGCCTGTGGGCATAGTTGGTCAGGCACAAACTGTGTTTTGTTTTCTACTTGAGGTAACATGTTAAATATTGAGACCACCCCCCCCCCAAAAAAAAAAAAAAAAAACAATCTTGCGTGGTTTGCAGTCTTCCTCACTGTAGTGAGTGGTCAAGTCTGAATGGCTGCTGCCCCTGTAAATGGGCTGTACCTTCTCCAATTGGCCCAGCCCCTGTGACTCACTCAGTTACCTGCCAAAACCCTGCAGTCCTACATTAGTCATCCAGGCTCTCAGAGAACCTCCTGCAGAGGATTCTGAACCATCAGAGCAGCTGTCTCTGTCTTGAAGTTTTTCTTAGTACACTCCCCAGTGGTACTTTTTTTCTAAGTATGAACAAATGGGATATTATGGAAATTTAAATTCTAAAAATTGGAGTCTAACCTAAGCAAACCAGACTCTTGTTTGAAAAGAAAAATGCAGGCAGTACTGATTTAAAGTTATACAAAAGAATACCTTTTGGCTTGGCCATACTTGTGTAAATATTCCTGGTGATGTGGTCTGCAGAGCCGCCATTCACAAAGGCAGCGAAGTGACAACTGGAAATCTCTTTCTGAGGTTCATAAGCTCAGAGGCTGGATAACTTAATTTTCCTCTGGCCAATAGCAATACGTTAACATGCAGGAAAGGGAAGCCGAATAAAACAGCTTCAATTGTATTGTTGAAGGAGCACTCTAAGAAATCCTTCTGGATAAAATCCCTGCCTCTTAAATCAGTAAGGAAAAAGTATAAATCCCTGTGTGACATAACAGTTGGAAAAAAGATCACCAGTTACAATTGTTTATTGGAATGATGTGCCCTAAATTTACGCGTTTGGGGGAGGGCATGCTTTTCTAAGACCATCCTAGGGAGTTCCCTTCATGCGTGTAGGTTGACCTTGGACTAACCCCAAGATTTCCAGTCACCAGCACGTAGGAAGTGGAGGGCGTAGTATTACACATGCTTGGATTCTAGCCCATTAGAAAAAGGCACATGTGTTTTCCCGTGTTGGCTGTCTTTGTCTCCAGTTTTGAGTCACTCACTGACTATTTGATCTGAATTCCCCACGCCGCTTCCATAAACATTCACATGCACTCCTCAGGAAGTGTGTGACATAACTTGGTGATTGATGTTTGGATTCCAATAGCAAGAGCACATGATCGCAGAAAAGGTCTGGACATATAAGTAACTTGTGTCAGTTTATAAAGGCCCACATCTCAGCATGTAAAAGAATGGATGTCGGGAAGCAGTGTGCTGGTAACAGGGTGAATTGGGATGATGACCCAAGGAGCATGGATTCTAATCTCAGCACTGCTTCTGTGCTGCCATGTAACCTTTGAGCAGATTTTCTCTACATTCCCTTTTCCTTGGGCATCAACTAAAGCGGTTGAAGGGCTTCCCTTGTAGCTCAGTCGGTAAGGAATCTGCCTGCAATGCAAGAGACCCGGGTTCGATCCCTGGTTTGGGAAGATCCCCTGGAGAAGGAAATGGCAACCCACTCCAGTATCCTTGCCTGGAAAATCTCATGGCCAGAAGAGCCTGCTGGGCTGCAGTCCATGGGGTCCCAAAGAGTCGGGCATGACTGAGCGATTGAACTGGTGATATTCAAGGCAGTATTCTATCTCTGACACTTGAGCAGTCATTGACTCTCATCATCTTTGCTTGAGAAATTGAGGCTCCTGGGGAGAATGCTCCTTCCCGGCTGGCTGATCAGTGATACCAGTTAGACTCCTCTCCCTGATAAAATGACAGAAAGGCTTGTGTAACTGGGGACACTAGTGAGTCTTCACTGACCATCTCCCCCTCCTCCGTGTGCCATTTGTCTGGAGACACTATGGGACGCAGGACTGATTTTATGGGGAGACAGTCTTTTCTGTTTGGGTTTCAGGCCAGGGAGTTCTGTTCCTTCCAGAGGTTTCTCTTTCTACTTCTCTCCTTTTTTTTTTTTTTTAAAGCGTGTATTTATTTTCGGCTGCATTGGGTCTTGCAGCTTCCGGGACCTTCATACAGAGCATGGGCTTCTCTCTACTTGTGGTTTGCAGGCTCCAGAGGGCTCAGGCTTCCATAGTTGCTTAGTTGCACCGTGGCCTGTGGGATCTTACTTCCCAGACTAGGGATTGAACTCGAATCCCCTGCTTTGGAATGTAGTCCAGTTTCTCTTATTTTTTGAGAGTGACTCCTGAGAAATTCTAGAATATTTCTTTTTTTCATTTTCCATTTTTGTTTTCCTCCTTAAAAACTATTCTGGAGTGTGAGAAGGCTAGCAACATCACAGAGGCTTGGTTGAACAAATGGCAAAACCAAAGAATTACAGGTAGACAGTGACTGCAGAATAAGACACAGTAGGGAAGAGGGCCTGAAGGCCATCTGCATCCATCTGATAGATGTGTCCAGACTGGTTCTGGGTGAGCTGGTCTGAAAAGCAGAGGAAGCGTGCTGCCCTGCATAGCTCTGCTTCCTGCCCTTGAAACCCACAGAGGCAGGTGTGTTGTACCTGCCCCAAACACACAGAATGTGCAGAGGCATCCAGATCTACCTGAGCCCGTCGACAGGTGACCGAGGAGGAAGGGAGAAGATGCAAGGAACAGCAAAAGAAGAGTACAGGGCTTTGTGCCCTGTGATTCAAGAGAGGAGGAGATACAAGGAGAGGCAATAACTAATGAAGCAACAGCAGGGCCAAACAGGAAAGAACAGGCCTGGAATGTAAGTAAAGGGTGAGAGCTGGCCAGATGTGAGAGGAAATTTTGTCATTACTGAAAGCTCTGAAGGAAAAGAATGAGTGTCTGACCTGGACCCTGGGGAGGTGGAGGCAGGAGGGATTGCTTCTCTTCTGACTTGTCCTCGATCAAGCCCTCCTGTCCTCATCTCTCCCCTGACCTCTGGATCTTTCTGTGCTCTGTTTGGTTCTGAGCGGATTTTTATGTTGTTGGGATGGGCATTGGAAGGAGAATGACTGTTGTAGAGCACACGGCTGGGACTCGGCCCTGCCCTCCCTCAGCTCATCACTTCCTTCCTGAACCAGCGGAGAGTGTGGTGTTCAGTCGGGCTTTTACACGAGAGAGCGAGAACCAGACCACAGTGTTGTCTTGTTCCTGGTGTGGAGAATTTTTTGTAAAAAATCAGAACTATACTATTACCATGAGATAGGATGGTGACAATACCTTTACTGTAGTAAGTGTGATCGGACCAAGAAGACGTGACTTATGTCCCTTTCAGTGTTTAGTAGACTACCAGTGTTTCCCTACTAAGGAAACTGCAGAAGCAGCCAGATCATTTCTTATACTGTCCTCATATCAACTTCAGTTAGAAGTAAAATGTATGTTATGTTTACTGAAGCAATGAGGCAGTGGTAACACGTGATAAAAGCTAGTACTGCACTTACTCTGATTCACATTCTGCAGGAGGTCCTCACTCTAATCTCAAACTGCTTGTTGAAAGCAAGAAGACAACAAGCTGAGGGTTAGCACCCTCTATTGCGTTCCTGGCTTCACTGTAAATAAACTGAAGCTGCTCAATGAGATGGGAAGAAGCTGAAAAAGAGAAGCTATTGTCTCTCATTAAAGATTTTTCAAAAACATCCTCTAACACAGAGCCCCAGCATCGTAGAATGTTAAGTCTGGAAATGTGAGGTATCAGTGATGCCTCCTCATATTTTCCAGGTGAGAAAACAGGCTCAGAGGACCTATTCTTGTGCAAGGCCTCATAGTACCTCATGGAGAAGAGCGTAGTGATGAAGGGTGTAGAGGAGCCCTCTTTAAAAAAAAAAAATTTTTATTTTTAAAAAAATTATTTTTTGTTTTTGCTGTGCTGGGTCTTCGTTGCCTTGCAAGGGCTCTCTCTAGTTGCAGTGAGCAGGGACTCCTTTTCATTGTGGAGCTCAGGCTTCTCACTGCGCTGGCTCCCCTTGCTGTGCAGCACAGGCTCCAGGCCTGTGGGCTTCAGTAGTGGGGGCGCCTGGGCTTAATTGCCCCTCGGCACATGGAATCTTCCTGGACGGGGGATCGAACCTATGTCCCCTGAATTGGCAGGCGGGTTTTTAACCACTGGACCAGCAAGGAAGTTCCCAGATGAGCCTTCCGACAGCCTGGAGCACAGGGGTCTGCCACTCATTAGCTTGTGTCCTTGGACAAGCTCCTGCACCTCTCAGTGCCTCAGCTGCTACATTTAAAAGACGAGACTAATAGGACTCCCTTCACAGCCCTGTCACTGGAGTTGAGTTCATTAGCACAGGTCAGATGCGGAGCACAGTGCAGGAACCCTGTTTCCTGCCTGGCACCGTGGAGCTGGCATCACGGTAAAATCTCCAGTTTCTTGAATCACAGTGCACAGAGCCTTCTGTTATATCTCACTGCCTTTCAGATTTTGCTGATTTTACTTCTCACTCACAAATATTCAATGGAGATTATTCATATTCCCGTGTCTGGTTTTGTTTTATTGCTTACCATCAGCTTTCCTCCTTTTTCTGTTAATATCCATGATCTTCTAATCACCTCATCCAGTGTGTTTTCTCTTCATTCCTTGGCCATTTAGTGCTATCATGAAGCACCTTTCTTCATTCATCCTTTGCCTCCTCTGACCCTTCGCCTTCTGTGTTCCTTTCCTGACTTCTGCTGCTTCCTGCCACCCAACTGTGGCCTGCACCTCTGGCTGGGCTCTGGGGCTCCTCACGTGACTCAGTCACCTTCAGGGTTTGGCTCTTCCGCGTGGTGTGCTTCCTGGTGTCCTTGCAGAGATTTAGTTCAGCATTTGACATCACTCCCTCTGGTCGGGGAGACACCATCCTCTGGTATCTGGGAATATCTCGAGCCTAATTCGACTCCTCCATTTCCTTTCCTGCCTGAGTCCAGTTGATGGCTAAATCCCATTGACCTTTAAGAAGGAAAGGTCCTCCCTTCCTTTGCTTACCAGTCCCCATCCTCTCATACCTGGACTGCCCCTCTTCTCTTCCGATTCCCTGACTCCAGCCTTTCTTCAGTCTACCTTGTACTGTGTCTCCTCCAGAGTTATTCTCTTAAAAGGCTGCCTTGTATATATCATTTGTTTTTTTACTAAAATTTCTGTCTGTGCCAACAGACATCTTTACTGGCTGTCTGGTAAATAAAGTCCAAATTTCATAGCTTGGCACTGAAGGCTCTCTGTAGTCTTTGTTCTTCCTTCCTTCTCGTCCTTGTTCACGTTGTTCTCTGTTGTGTCTGAGTCATTCCAACATGTATCTCTGTGTGCTGGGCGGGGACTGTACCCCCATTTCCCTTCCCTGCTTAGACCGGTCTTGTCTGGCGCTCACCTGTTCTTTACTCTTTCTCCACCACAGCCTTCCTCTGCTGCTCCTGCTTGTTGCAAAGTTTCCCTCTCTGAATTCCTCTTGGATTTTTCCAGTGACCATATGATCAGCTGTGCTTTCATGTCTCAGCCCAGCTGTAAACTGCCCCAGGGCAAGGGTCCATCTCTGATGTCCAGTACCGTCCTCTTCATCAGACCATCTAAGAACAGAGATAGAGAGAATGGGCTTCATAATGGACTGAACTGAAGTGAAGTGAAGTCGCTCAGTTGTGTCTGACTCTTTGCAACGCCATGGACTGTAGCCTACTGGGCTCCTCCATCCATGGGATTTTCCAGGCAGGAATCCTGGAGTGGGGTGCCATTTCCTTCTCCAGGAGAACTTCCCTACCCAGGGATCGAACCCAGGTCTCCTGCATTGTAGGCAGACGCTCTACCGTCTGAGCCACAAGGGAAGCCCATAATGGACTGCAGAGTGACCCAAATGGAGAAAGCTGTTTAGGAGTCTCCCTTCTGCCTCTCCAAGTCACAGAGAACCTGACCCTGTCTCCTGAGCAACCTGGGCCTCCATTTGTGCATACTGAACTCTGAAGGGAGCTGAAGCCATTTCTCAGGTTCTGAACCGGGTATCGTGTGAATGACTCCAGGGACTGGATGTGTCATCTTCACTGCAATGCCCCCTTCCCTGTTGCGATTCAGTGGGAGAGTAGAGTGGTTTACAGAAGCAACATGTAACTTGATGAAGACAGTGTAGTGAGTTTACAAATAAAGAGGATGGGTTTTTTTCCTTAAACACAGCCACAGAAAGTGATGAGACAACTTTCAAAAAAAAGGGGGGAGAGTTCACAACTGGAGACAAAAGACAGTATCTCCTCTTAGGGTTCATTTACTTGGCTCTCAGCCTCTGTTGGTGTCCTGAATAGAATTAATTGCTGCTTCTTTCCATTCCTCCAAATTCTTGGTTGAATTGGCAAATAGCAGGCACTTGGCAAAATTGTCACTTGGCCTTATTGTTCCCCTAAAAGTGACATGCCCCTCTTTTTCCTCATGCCACTCCTCAATCTGAAAGACATAATCTGAGCTCCTTTCAGTCTCCTGGTATATCACAGCCCTTCTTTCTGCAAGGATAAGCTTTCCTCTTTCTATTCCTCTTCCTCTGAATCAAGATGAGGCTACTTTTCACAAGAAACTGCTTTTGGAAGAATGAATTGACTCCCCATTTATCAATTTTAAGAGAACATAATTTCAGTGGGTAGGGATCTCACTGTACTAAATCTCTGATTCAGGGCAAGCAAGCAGAAACATAACTGTCTCTGAAACTCTAAAACTTCTAGAATCTGAGTTACTACACAGAGTCTTAAAATTCCGGCTACACACTTTTTCCTCTGCCATTGTTTATCAGATTCTCTTCTAGAAAACCATCTTCTATAACTGAATCCAAATGTCTCTCTTTTCTACTGAAACTTCATTTTTTTTGTTGTTCTCTATCTTCCCCTGGGGAAATATTTTTGGTTCAGACCTTATCTCAAAGCCTTTCTAACAAGATCTTTTTTTCCCCTAAAGCCTCTGAAGTAACACTGCTCTCCTTGGCCCCAGACATCCAGACGTTTTCTGATCCCATTAGATGTTGATTACATTGTTGGCCCTTATTCCTGGTGACTTTTTTTTTCCCCTTTCAATGTGGCAGTTGCTGTGATTGAATGGGTTTTAAATTGTCTCAGTAGGAGTTCTTTATGGCTTGGATCTCTTTGGATTTTCCATCTTTTAGGGGGAGGGGATTAAAATAAAACTGTGAGGTTTGTCAGACGTGGGTTACTGAAACTGAGAGGCTGCACGTCCCCTGGGAAGGTTGCAGGGCAATAACACAGCTTCAGCACTAATCACTAGGAGTCTTGTTTCTCACGCTGAATTCCAAACCAACTGTTACCCTGGCGGTATGCTTACCCTAGCAGTATACTTCTTAAGAAGTTTTGTGTCCTTGATTGCTCCAAAGATACTGTGGCAAAGACTGTATTCCACTCTGCTAACCTTTCTGTGACAAGCTGTATTGCTGATGGCTTCAGCATGTTTAATTTTATCAACTTAAATTGTTCAATTGAGTGAAAATGAAAAAAAGAAACCAGATGACTTGGACAACACAAAAAGGAGGACATAAGATATTTCTTTGCCTTGCTCCTCAAGGGTCTTTGGGTTGAACCTCCATGAGAAAAAATATTTTTATGTGCTTTCCAGAAGCAAGAGCTATTCAGATGATTTAATCTAGCAAGTTTGTGTAATTTTTTTAAACCCATGTTTACTAATTATTAGTAATTTTTGTATGCTTGTAAGCAGCATTGCTGGTTGAACAGCTCCATTGCTGGAAAACTCAGATTTTTATCTGACACGTTTATTGTTACAGTAGACTTGTATCTATCTATATTAATATCTATCTATATTTAGGGAATGTTGTACTGATAAATATATAGGTGTGATGTTTGGGGATAGCAGTAAAGTGAAACATGATATTCCTAATTACTTTAGGGAGGCGTCTCTTCCCATTGTTTAACTGTCTTTACTACTAACCTCCATGAGTAGAACTCAGTAAATTCACTTAGTGAAATCATTTCTCCAGTGGGAGAGTGGATCTGAATTTGCAGTAATTTTGTTTCCTTCCTTTTGGAGTCTGACATTTTATCTTTTGACTAAGTCATGAGAGATATTCTTAGTAGCCAAATGTATTTAGAAAATGTTATTTAAGGCTGTTTTCTTTTTTTAAGCCGAGACATCTGAAGTTTTGAAATGTATAGGCTCAACTTCAGAGCAGATGTTTAGTTCATTCTCTCTCCACTTCCAGAGATTATGTCAAGTATTATATAATTTGGAGTGTTTCTTCCATTTACTCTATTAGACAATCAAAATACATTTAGTTTCTTTCTGTAAGTTTTCTTCTTTCTCTAGTTGCGTTAGGGGTAAGCTTAGGTTGTTTATTTGATGTTTCGTTTTTTGAGGTCGGCTTGTTTTGCTATAAACTTCCGGCTTAGCACTGCTTTTACTGCGTCCCATAGTTGTCATGCTTTCATTGTCATTTGTTTCTAGGCATTTTTTTTACTTCTTTAGTGACCTCTCAGTTGCTTAGAAGCTTACTGTTTAGCCTCTATGTGTTTGTGTTTTTTACAGTTTGTTTCCTGTAATTGATACCTAATCTTACAGTGTTGTGGTCAGAAAAAAAGCTTGATACAATTTCAATTTTCTTAATTTGCCAAGGCTTGATTTCTGTCCAGATGACCTGTCTGTGGGTATTAGTGGGCAGTTAAAGTCTCCCACTATTATTGTTCCTGTTGATGTCCCCTTTTATAGTTGTTAGCATCTGCCTTATGTCTTGAGGTGCTCCTGTGTTGGTGCATATATATATATATATATATATATAATTGTTATATCTTTCTGGGTTTATCATTATGTGGTGTCCTTCTTTGTCTCTTGAAACAGTCTTTATTTTAATGTCTATTTTATATGATATAAATGTTGCTATTCCTACTTTCTTTCAATTTCCATTTGCATGGAATATCTTTTTTCCAGCCCCTCACTTTCAATGTGTATGTGTCCCTTGGTCTGAAGTGGGTTTCTTGTAGACAGTGGTCTGGGAGCACATGGAGTTAAAAGGTCCCTGTGCCAATGATCTCTTCCCTCTCTGGCAGCCCAGGCTTTTTTCCTCCTGTAGGTTTTAATTTAAGTCTACTTGCAGATTACTTAGCTGTGAGTATTCTATAAATATCTAGAGTTCATGGAAACGTGGACGATCATTCCACATGTTAAAAGTATGTGAGTAACTGAGGCCATCATTCATGTTACATACACATTTTGTGAGTGATGGGGACATTTTCCCACTTGGGAATTTTGTTTATTAGATAACCAGCTCTGTCCGAATCAACTATTTAGATTTAGATAATTTCAGCATTTCCATATATCCTATCCAAAGAAACATCCTGATCAGATTTTTTTTGTTTACTTGGTTTGACATGCCTACTGTTGCTGGTATTTAGTATGTTAATCCACTGCATAGCTTCGTGCAGAGAACTCAAGTGTGGGTCAAGCTGGGTGTCGACTGAGTTGGAAAAGCAGAGGAAGGTGGTGGTAGAGCCTGAAGCAAGGAAAGGAGATGGAGAGATGCAGCAAGTGGGGTCACTTGGCTGCTGTATGAGTGGAAGGCAAGACGGCACTGAGACTGAGATTCCAGAAGCCCCACTGCCGGGCTCTGGGTGCCAGATGAGAGGCTGGTAACTTAGTTCTGTTCAAGAATCAGAGGGAGGCATCAGTAGTTTTTAAAAATAAAGAAGAGTAAAAACAGTAGTGTGGCCGGCACTTTGGAATGATCTTTCAGAAACCAAGGTTTGGTTCTCTTGGTTATTCTGTGTTTGTTGAAGGTTTGTGGGCCAGGTGAGTTAATAATTATTTCTTTTAGTAAAATAGCCTTTTCTTTACCTTTTATATATGGGCTGACAATTCATTACTGGAAATGGGCTGTTGTAAATTCAATAAAATTCTAAATCATGATCAGTTCTAGATCATGCCAGTACTTGATCCCATCCCATTAAAAAAATGAAAAAGAAAAACATTGTTAGAGACAGCCAGTTTTAGACCTGGGCTTCTGGAATGTATTGGCTGCATGATAAGGGTTACAGAGGGCATGTTGGTTCTTTTCAGAATATAGTAGGCCACTTGACGAGGCTTCCCTGATAGCTCAGTTGGTAAAGATTCTGCCTGCAATGCAGGAGACCCCGGTTCGATCCCTGGGTTGGGAGGATCCCCTGGAGAAGGGAGCGGCCACCCACTCCAGTATTCTGAGAATTCCATGGACTAACAAAACTTCAGAAAAGGAAAGGAGCAGTTGAGTCCCAGGGATCAGAAAGCGTAAGTGTTTAAACACCCTCTCTCGCCCTCCATCCAGGCCTCACTGTGTCGCCAGGGCCTGGGGTCTGCAGCCCTCACTGCTCGCCGTGCCCGGGGTTCTCGTTGTAGAGGGAGGAGGTCTAGGTGAGAGGTCACAGCCCTAGAGCTGTGACGGGTCAAGGCTGAGATCTGAGGGCCCGGTCTCTCTCTAAAGAAAGTTTCCAGCAGTCTTCTCCTTTCCAGTCTCATGTCCTGTCCTCTGCAGTACACAGTGCCTGCCAACCTGAGCCTCTGGATTTCGGCGAGGGCCGTTTATTCTCAGAACCCCCTCTGTAGGTTCTTCAGAGGCCACAGCAGAGCGAGGAAGTTAGGTCGCCCTGCTTTGTCTCCCTAAATCTGTTGAAAGGACTCCTCTGCTGTGTTACCTCCTGTTCTCTTGCCCTCGCCTCTCTCTTTACGCTTTTGTGGGGAGTAGGAGGTGGGGTGGACTTTGCCATCGTCTGGATGGTTTGGGATGGCTTTGGAAAGAAGAGGTGAGTAGGGTGAGTAGTATGTGCTCATTCTGCTGTCTTTAACCAGAGGCCTGTGTTATCACACTCCAAGGAAAAGTAGAGAAGTTAGTCAAGTTTCTATACAATTATATGCAATATGTCGTGTAACTCAGACCCTATTATCATTATGAAATTCAAGGTATTTCTACTGGATTTCTAAATGACCTACTGGTGTGACTCAGTCTCTGATTCAACCAGTTTACAGGGCAAGCCAAGCCTCTGGCAGGACGCTGGTGCTTGTGTTCTAACGAGATGTCCCTGCGAGCAGTGTTGTGGGACAGGGACGGGGTTCTCCACCCACCTTGAGGTGGTTTTCCAAGTTGAATTCTTCCCTGCTCTGGGACCCAGTTCCTTGTTTGTGGATGAGGGTCGGTTCCCTAAAGGGCCTTTTAGGTCCACGTTCTGTGACTCCGAATGCAAGTGCAGCTGGCTGAGGGGAGGATGGCTTAGGTGAAAGCCACATATCTCTCACTCAAGGGTCTTTATCAGGAGCTGGAGACCACGAGGCAGAAGGGAAGTGGAGATGCTGTGAAGTGTTGTGCTTGTCTGCAGTGGTGCGTGAGGGCCTGCTCCGGTTCTCAGCTCTCCTGCGGCTGAGGCTGGGGCTCCTGGAGCGCACATGCTTGTTGACCGTAGTGCACACAGCCGTGTGCTCCTCTGTGGCAGCTGGTGGGCTAACTGTGTGAGTGAAGTCCCCCAGCTCGCTCTGAGTGGAGTGTAAGCTAGAGGGCTGGAAACTGGTTCAGTTAGCATTCAGTTTTCTGAGGAAGGGAAATGTGATATCCAAGCAATTTCCACTGTAACTGTCCTTATGATAAAAAGTCCCGCTGAACTATAAAATCAGCTGTAGGAGGAGGGCGGCTCAGCAAAGCTATATGGAGTATGGGGCTTGTGTGATATCCTTCCATCCTGTTTTGTTCAACAATCTGGACTTATTTTCTCCTATAGCCTTATAAACAGATGGCACATCCGTCACAGGCGGGTCAGTCCAATACAGTTTAAATTCTAGATTTATTTCGATTGAAAGTTCAAACCTATTCCAAATTAGACTAAAACAACAATAACGAAAGGAGCTCATATAACTTGTATGTCTAGGAGTGCCCTTGGCTAAACCGGTGTTCTCTGTGGGCCTGACTCTCTGCTTCTGTTCGTTCACTGTGCTCGTGCACACTGGGCTGAGGGGAGGTTCACTTGGGTCAGGCTCCGACCCCAGACCAGCCCCTACCTGGGGAGGGGGACTCATGCCGTGCTTCCTCAGACAGCCGCCCTTTGGCCACCACACCGCAGGGAGAGGGACGGGCCGGGCAGTGATAACAGCTCCCCACCATTCTCTGCTTCATACGTGGAAAGTATAGTCTCTTTTGTGAAGATCAACTTTGCACAATAGGAAGCCAGAAAGTGGGATTTGGCCTTTTTAAAGCAGGCAGAGAGGAGCTATTGGAGAATACAAACAATATAATGAATGACCTGAACGGGTTTGTGTCTTAAGGCTCAACCTGGGCTCCATGTGAAGAATCCATCACCTAGACTGAGTTGGAAGCAGGAGATCAAGTAACGATCAGAAACTGGTAGTACCTAACTTTGGTGTTTGGATTTCACCCAGAGAGGAGTTGGCAGCTCACTGTGGGAAAGCTGACAGATGAGAAGTGTGTGTGTGACAAATGAGTGTATACGCCGTGGTTGACTAAGATGAGCCTCCCAAATTGAGGCTCCAGCCACAGGGGCCGTTTCCCCTTGGAGGGTCTGCCACAAATATGCTGCATTTGGTGTGCTGGACCTTCATCCCCACCCCATCTGGACTTGACCGCCACAGTCCTGTCTAGCTGTGGCTGAGACCCCGTTCTGCTACCTGGGGTCCTGGTCCCAGAAATCTATGAGTGGTTTCAGCAGGTACATCAATCAAACCCCTGAAAATGTATGAGGGGAAAGTCCATTCCATTTACCGGATTAAGAGGAGGCTGAACTGAAGGAGATTAAGAACCACTGCTTCATGAAAGTAGTCCTGCTTTCTCTCAGAGTTGCCCTTCTGGGGTCCCACGCTCCTATTACTCAGTTTAATTCTGAAAGAAACTCACAGTATCATGAGATGTTCCAGTGACAGATTTATTCCTGGGGTTGTCCCAGTTGAAACAAAGGACATACTTTTATAAAGAAATCTTGATATGGTAGCAAGCAAGAGCAATGCTGATGTTACTATATAAACTAATAGTCTCCAAGTGTCTCTGTTTCACAAGTAAGTAGTTTGAGATTTTACAGCTTGTGTTGCCAATTTCTGCATATTCAGCAATTGTTTCCCTCCTGTGTTAATTTTATGTGCCTTATAAAGCACAAACTAGATATTATGGGACAAGGTGAGAAATAAATAGATTGATGAATATTCTTTCCACACTTCAGTGAATTGTCACAATTCCCTTTGAGACCTTTGCTTTATTTATTCATCCTTTAAATTTTATTTTTAATTGGAGGATAAATGTGCAGCATGGTGTTGGTTTCTGCCATACGTATTCATACTTATGAATCATCCATAAGTATTATAAACCTCCTCCTTCTTGAACTTCCCTCCCGCCCCCCACCTCATCCTATCCCAGTAGGTTGTCACAGAACACCAGGTTGAGCTCCCTGCATCATACAGCAAATTCCCACTGGCTCTCTGTTTTACATATGGTAATGTGTATGTTTCATTGGCCACAGGACTGGAAAAGGTCAGTTTTCATTCCAATCCCAAAGAAAGGCAGTGCCAAAGAATGCTCAAACTACCGCACAATTGCACTCATCTCACACGCTAGTAAAGTAACGCTCAAAATTCTCCAAGCCAGGCTTCAGCAATACGTGAACCGTAAACTTCCAGATGTTCAAGATGGTTTTAGAAAAGGCAGAGGAACCAGAGATCAAATTGCCAACATCTGCTGGATCATGGAAAAAGCAAGAGAGCTCCAGAAAAACATCTATTTCTGCTTTATTGACTATGCCAAAGCCTTTGACTGTGTGGATCACAATAAACTATGAAAGATTCTGAAAGAGACGGGAATACCAGACCACCTGACCTGCCGCTTGAGAAACCTATATGCAGGTCAGGAAGCAACAGTTAGAACTGGACATGGAACAACAGACTGGTTCCAAATAGGAAAAGGAGTACATCAAGGCTGTATATTGTCACCCTGCTTATCTAACTTACATGCAGAATACATCATGAGAAACGCTGGGCTGGAAGAAGCACAAGCTAGAATCAAGATTGCTGGGAGAAATATCAGTAACCTCAGATACACAGATGACACCACCCTTGGCAGAAAGTGAAGAGGAACTACAAAGCCTCTTGATGAAAGTGAAAGAGGAGAGTGAAAAAGTTGGCTTAAAGCTCAACATTCAGAAAACAAAGATCATGGCATCTGGTCCCATCACTTCATGACAAATAGATGGGGAAAGAGTGGAAACAGTGTCAGACTTTATTTTGGGGGGCTCCAAAATCACTGCAGATGGTGATTGCAGCCATGAAATTAAAAGACGCTTACTCCTTGGAAGGAAAGTTATGACCAACCTAGATAGCATATTCAAAAGCAGAGACATTACTTTGCCAACAAAGGTCCGTCTAGTCAAGGCTATGATTTTTCCAATGGTCATGTATGGATGTGAGAGTTGTAAAAAAGCTGAAAGTGAAGAAAGCTGAGCACCGAAGAATTGATGCTTTTGAACTGTGTTGTTGGAGAAGACTCTTGAGAGTCCTTGGACTGCAAGGAGGTCCAACCAGTCCATCCTAAAGGAGACCAGTCCTGGATGTTCATTGAAAGGAAGGATGCTAAAGCTGAAACTCCAGTAGTTTGGCCACCTCATGCGAAGAGCTGACTCATTGGACAAGACTCTGATGCTGGGAGGGATTGGGGGCAGGAGGAGAAGGGGACGACAGAGGATGAGATGGATGGATGGCCTCACCGACTCGATGGACGTGAGTCTGAGTGAACTCCGGGAGTTGGTGATGGACAGGGAGGCCTGGCGTGCTGCAATTCATGGGGTCGCAAAGAGTCGGACACGACTGAGCGACTGAACTGAACTGAATGTGTATGTTTCAGTGCTACTTTCTCAATTCATGCCCACCCTCTCCTTCCCCTGCTGTGTTCACAAGTCTGTTTCCTGTGCATCTCTGTTGCCACCCTGCAAATAGGTTCATCTGTGCGACCTTTGTTTTAAGCTACATGAATTTAAGTAGGTTTTGCAGAAGTGTTCCCCAACCTCTTTCTTGTACTGTTTCCCCAGAACATGTGTTTTAAGTTCTAAATGAATATTTAACAAAAATTGAAACTGCAGTTTCATTATTAATTTGAGACCCTGAGTCTTTTCCTGTTGCCTCATGCCATCACCTTGAGACAGAGGCAAACCCTGGTAAGAACTGGATGGTGTCCTCCCCACACCCCATGGGAGGGCAAACACTGGGCAACTCCCGAGTTCCAGAAATGTGTTGACAGGTTTTTTCTAATCTCCTGGCTTTGTCTATACTTTTCAACTCAGCATTAACAACGTTTGTTTTTGAATTAAAAACAAACAACCACCACCACAAAACCTTAAGGTTGGGAGAAATCTGTGAGCAAAATCTGGTTTTACTTAAGTGACCAGGTTTTAACAGCTTTAGCAAGGAGTTGAAGAAGAGAGAATGAAATGCCAAACTGAGTTTTTCATGTGTTACGTTTAACTGCCTTCATAGAAAAAGAAAAAGACTGAAATGAAATATACAAAATGCTAATAATCAGTTGTGGGAAGTGATTGTATGGGTGGCTTTTTTCTCTTTATTTCCCAGTGTTCAGTTGTATGAGATATAATTGTTTTGTTTACAAAACAAACATTTCCACCCCCCACACCAAATGTACTGCCATTTCTGAAAGTGCCAAAAGCACATCAGCTGTTTTAAGAATGTCTACATTAGTAGGCAGTGATAGGCATGAAACGTAAATGGATATTTTACTATATTTTCTAGTCTAAACTACCCAGCCGTCCCTACCCCAGAGCTTTGTAATTCTTGCATTGCCTACTTTTTAAACTTAAATAACTGTGAGGCTGTGACTGCTGCTGATGCTATATGGGAAGCCAAATATAGCTGCATCCTTGATATCTGTCTGATGTCAGTCTAACAGCCAGAAATATTGAACGTTTCTATTACTGTTAAAGGAGGGAAAATCTACAAAGTGTACTTCCTTCCTTCACCTCTGAAGGCCTCCTTTAGTTTATACCTGCCTCCCTTTCCATCTTACTCAATGCATGGGGATTATTTTTCTGCTGTTACAACAGCAGGAAAATAATTCAATTCTGACACCTCAAGCATGAGAAGACCCTGATTGTTTTTCATTGCTCTTGCATTCAGTTCAGTTCAGTTCAGTCTCTCAGTCGTGTCCGATTCTTTGCAACCGCATGAATTGCAGCACTCCAGGCTCTTGCCTTAGAAGAAATTAAATCACCAGCAATATTTTGCATCCAGCCAACACACATTAAAACTCCTGCCTGCCTTGGTGTTGAGAGACTTGGAAGTTTCTGATTCAGTCGGAAGTTACAGTGGAGCTGAGATTGAGCCGTGAGAAAGCCCCGTTTTATTTCTCGGACACCTTCTAGTAGCCCACTTGTGTTCCTGTGCCTTCTCTATAACTAGCCAGAAGCCTCTGTGTTGCCAGCCCACTTCTCCCCTCTTCCTTGGTGAACAGCTATCATTTAATGTAACTGACTCTTCTGTGGATTTGAACTTTAACTTGCATTTTCCTTGGCAGAAATAATATTAGGTAGTTTTATGACCTCCTAAATCTGGAGGCACCAGTTTTCCTAGTTTGCAATTTTTTAATTGGATTTCTCCATTAAAAATATGTTAAGGATGTTAAGATAAATAAACAGTAGCTCTTCATGGATTGTGCCTATTTATGTCCCCGTCATGAGGTACATGATGTCAGTGGAAGTACCTAAATTTTATTAAAATATCTTTGAATATGCTGCTCAAACATTTCTGTGGTGTTAGCTTTAAATCTGATAGCCAAAACTGTACTCATTAAAAAGAAGTAAAATGTTCACTTTTTTGGCTCAGTGAGCTGAGTAATGTATTTATACCAATTAGATATTTAACTTACATATAAACTTTATTCTGTGATCCCTATTAAGAAGCCAGATACTTGATGAATTGTATACTCTAAAGAGTTATTCCCAGAAGGCATATACATCTCCAAGTTCTCTTTGAAATTGAAGGCAAGTTCAGTCAATTAGCAAGTGTTTAATGAAGCCGCCAAGAGCTCTCTAGGAGCCCGCTTTACTACTTTTCTTCCCAATTAAAAAAAAAATGTGTCAGAGTGAATACAGCTTAATTTCAGGCTCTCATTTCTTTTATTTTAATGTATACATTCTGGCTTCTTATTTTTTAAGCTTCATTATAAATGCAGTCTTCTAGGAATGGACCCTTTGGGAACACACTCCTGGACCAGCCTCTCAACCCACATGGTCCCACTGAAGACACTGGATCAGCTCTGGGGGGAGCTTGCCTCTCTTCTCTGAGTGTCTGGTGGCTCTTCTTCTGCTCTGTCTTGAACTTGAGCTTGAGCTTACTGTGTTATTGCTGGCATGGAGAGCGCCTCACTTGGGAACTTACAATATCGATAGTTGGCAATGCTTATAATGAAGATAATATATAGCATTCAACTGTATGCTCAGCCTCATCCTAAGAACTAATTCATTAGCATAATGAACCCTTCACTCCTCAATAGCCTTAAACGTAATTGTCCCCATTTTTCAGATGAAGAAGTAGAGACAGAAAAGTTAAGTGACCTGTCCAAAGTCACATAGCTTGTTAGCGACACAGGTGAGATTGGACCAAGGAGTCTGGTTCCAGAGCCTACACTCCTGAACTACACGGCCTCCTCGGGGTGTTCCTGTCGGCTGCCAGCAGCTCTGGGATTGGTTGACGTTTACATTCTAGATTATTAGTGTCCTCGGTTTATGCAGTAACTGCAGCAGTGTCATCTCAAATCCAAGATCAAGCTGCCATCTCATACCCTCTTGGGTAGATCAGAGGAGACTGAAGGGTGGGTACTGCCAGCTGCATCTTGCCCTGTTGTAGAATTCCCCCATGAACACGGGGAAGTCCAGCCTGCTCAGGTCAGGGCCCCAAGCACATGGTTGCAGGAGCCCTGCTCATGCTGCCTTCCTCTCCTGGGCTCCTGAACAGTCTGGCAGACCCTGCCAGAGTCTTACAGTTGCTAAAATTAAGTAAAGTGAGCAGAGTGTTCAAATTCTGGTTCTTTCTGCTTCTGCATGGTTGCAGTAAAAGGATGGCCCCACAAAACTGTTGTTTTTCCTGTGGGAGTGGAAGTCTGAAGTTCTTTTTATCAAAATGGTTTTCTGCAGCAGATTCCATGCCCAGGCAGAGACACGTCTTTGCACCATAAGTGAAGATGTGCTTATCCGAGCCCTTAATCTCCTTGTGTATTCCTGTTAGGGAGAGGATGTGGGCCGGGAGAGTTTCCCAGATGGCCTGCTCTCAAATGCCAAGACCATCAAATTCATGCTCACCATTTTATTGTACTCCCTTCACCTAATTTCTCTAAGTATTATTGGATCTTTTTAATTCTCAAGCGCTGAATTCTATTTAAATATACTTTCTCTGAAGGTCATTTACTTTTCTCATAATAAATGTGTTGAAGAAATGAATCCATTGGTAAGCTGAGTCACATATAAGTTTATTTAGGAATTCCTTTCAGGAAGTACCACGGTGTATATGTGTTTGGTTACTGGAATCTAAGTTAAAAAGGAAGCTGTTGTTTTTGTTTAGAGGAAAATTCCTGTTTGATTGATTTCTCATGTGTGCTAAAATCATACTTTTGAAGAACCCAAAATGGAAAGTGAAAGGAAGAATGAAGAGTTTTGTGTTGTTCCTGGAATTGATTTAAAAACAAAAACAAACAAAAAAAAATAGACCCCATCTTTATTGTGAAACAATTGAAAGTTTACATGGTACTTTTCATTTTGTGCAGCTCCAAGAGCCAAGTCATCTCACCCCTAAATAATTACAGAAAATCCGTCTGGCCCAGCCTAGGAGAAGCAGAGCTGAGAGGCGGCCTTTGGGGAGTATCATTCCTAATAACACATGGTTGGACGTTAGCCCCAGGTCTGTGGAGTGGGCTCAGCATCCTGAGTAAAGGTCAGACCATTGGCCTTTTCTCCCTTAATATGGCGTTCATGTCTCCTTCGTGCTAATTGCTGGCATCCAAGGATTCCTCATTTGGTGAGGAACCTGCTGCTGCTTTTAGCAGCTTGTGTCTTATTTGGAGTCTGCATGTCCAGGAGCCATGAAGAAGTGTAGTATTATGTATAAGGCTGGGTGGGGCTATGCATTTCCTTGAGGAAATGGGCAGGAAGAAGGAGTCCAATTTTAACTCCAGTTGTTTTCTATATATAATATCTGTCCTCGGTGGAGCTTTCTATTTTTCTGTCTTTCTGAAGGAAAATTGAAAGCTAGGGGTCAATCCTTTTTCTTCAGGGGTTAGGGGTTTGAAGAAAGCCTGTCAAGGGGACCTGCCCTGGCAGCCGCAAGCATCACACTGTCCCGTAGTAACGCCTCTGCCCTGACCTGACGCTTTCAGACACACTTCATAGGGAGAAAGTAGGTAAGCTGATTGCATTTAATGATTGAAGTATGGCCCTCAGAGGCCTCCTCTTCTTCGCGGGATCATAACATTTGATTTTGTTCAAATGCATATTTATTTATGTGAGATTTTAGGTAACTTGAGTAAAGGTCAGCCATTCATCTGATGTATGCTAAGTGTGGAAAGTGACCCTGGATCATGGCTAGCAACTTTATTTAAAAGTCATTTTCAGTAGTATGGCAGTATTTGTGTAAGAGGTTTCTTTAGGAGTTACAACGTCTTCAGTCATCAAAATAATGATGAGGCAATTTCTTTTTCATGAACTCTCACAGTGTTGCTGAATGTAAGTCAGCACCACTAAACTGAATTAGTCGACAAATATTGACTGCCTGTCTTTCTTTCAGTTTAAAGTTTAAAACTTTTTTAATAGTGGGAGGTTCAGAATCTTACTCCTCATGACGGAATGGAAGAACTTTCTCTTCGGCACATGCGCTCTGTCTCTCTGTTCCTGTCTGCCCGGGGCCTCCCTGTCCTGTGAATTCTTTTCTGTTTGGGAGCAGGGGTGATGGGATGAGCAGAATTGATCCTGACAGTCAGGGTCCTCCTAGGCCATCTGTTAAGTCTGACAGATTTCATAGTAGTTGGGTTGGAATATTGTTTGTAATCTGGGGATTTGGGGCAGCCAAATATATTTTAGGCAACTTGGGATGGATTTGGATCTAATTCCCAGAGAAATACTGATTTAATGTAAATGCTTCAGCCTTTCTCTCTTAAAGGGGCAGATGTGCTGTTAACATCTGGCTGTGGGAGTGGAGAGAGACTCAGGGGAGAAAAAGTGCACACTTATGTGCGTGCATACACACACACACTCAAGTTAGCATTACCCCAGAGCAACAAATCACAGCAAAATGGCAGGGGAGAAAAAGTGTGCATCCACGTGTGCATGCACACACACATACACACAAGTTTGCGTTATCCCCCACACACACACACACACCAGACACACACACATGTTAGCATTACACACACACACGTTACATACACACAAGTTTGCGTTACCCCAGACACACACACACACACACCAGACACACACACACCAGACTCACACACACACGTTAGCCTTAACACACACATACACACACACACAGGTTACATACACACAAGTTTGCGTTACCCCAGACACACACACACACACACGTTAGCCTTATCTCACATACACACACATGTTAGCATTATCCCAGAACAACAAATCACAAGCAAATGGCAGTTTCTGTTTCTGTCACGAGATTGTCCTCTGGAATAACACAGGACTTTTAACACCTGGGATTTCAGAGAATCTGTCAAGCTAAGGAAGCTTCATTGCATTCATATTTGTGTCTGGAGCCAATAATGTTATTACTTTGGTCACCTTTTCTTAAATTCATGACATGAGGTACTTGCTAATCTGGGCCATTGAGAGGGTTTGGGATCTATGTTTAGTTTTCAAAGATATTTACAGGAAACCAACAAAACCCTTCTGATAGCATTTGCTCCCCTAAATATGGGTATTTGGGGGCTTTTCAACTCATTATAGCAACTTGGTATGTAAATAAATATTCATCTCCCCACCCATCAAAAATTTCTTTCAAAGCCCAAAGGAGGCTGCTCCTTTGCTCTGATAGTTTGAGATAAAGTGAATGGGTTTATGCCATTTGCTCTTCTGTATAATTTTGTTTCACTATTAATATTCATGATAGTTAAGTTCATACAGCACTCATTGCATGCTGGATGCTTGACTTTATGCTTTACTTGTATTATCTCATTTAATCCCTGTAAAAAGTTTCTGTGCTAGGTATATAGGTAGATTTACCATGTAGCTCTTCTCCACTTGTATGGTCACCTCCAGAGTTCCTGAAGGCCTAGCTGTGGGTGCCCACAATTGCTTGTCTTTGCAAATAACTTCCCACTTTCTAAGCTGTAGCTCCTAAAACCTGGTTCTGCCCCCGGGTTCAGTTCTGTTCAGTCACTCAGTCGTGTCCGACTCTCTGCAACCCGATGAATCGCAGCACGCCAGGCCTCTCTGTCCATCACCAACTCCCGGAGTTCACTCAGACTCACGTCCATCAAGTCAGTGATGCCATCCAGCCATCTCATCCTGGGTCATCCCCTTCTCCTCCTGCCCCCAATCCCTCCCAGCATCAGAGTCTTTTCCCATGAGTCAACTCTTTGCATGAGGTGGCCAAAGTACTGGAGTTTCAGCTTTAGCGTCATTCCCTCCCAAGAAATCCCAGGGCTAATCTCCTTCAGGATGGACTGGTCAGATGTCCTTGCAGTCCAAGGGACTCTCAAGAGTCTTCTCCAACACCACAGTTCAAAAGCATCAATTCTTCAGTGCTCAGCCTTCTTCACAGTCCAACTCTCATGTCCATACATGACCACAGGAAAAACCATAGCCTTGACTAGACGGACCTTAGTCGGCAAAGTAATGTCTCTGCTTTTGAATATGCTATCTAGGTTGGTCATAACTTTTCTTCCAAGGAGTAAGCGTCTTTTAATTTCATGGCTGCAGTCACCATCTGCAGTAATTTTGGAGCCCAAAAAAATAAAGTCTGTCACTGTTTCCACTCTTTCCCCATCTATTTCCCATGAAGTAATGGGACTAGATGCCATGATCTTCGTTTTCTGAATGTTGAGCTTTAAGCCAACTTTTTCTCTCTCCTCTTTCACTTTCATCAAGAGGCTTTTTAGTTCCTCTTCATTTTCTGCCATAAGGGTGGTGTCATCTGCATATCTGAGGTTATTGATATTTCTCCCGGCAATCTTGATTCCGGCTTGTGCGTCTTCCAGTCTAGCGTTTCTCATGATGTACTCTGCATAGAAGTTAGATAAGCAGGGTGACAATATACAGCCTTGATGTACTCCTTTTCCTATTTGGAACCAGTCTGTTGTTCCATGTCCAGTTCTAACTGCTGCTTGCTGACCTGCATACAGATTTCTCAAGAGGCAGATCAGGTGGTCTGGTATTCCCATCTCTTTGAGAATCTTCCACAGGTTATTGTGATCCACACAGTCAAAGGCTTTGGCATAGTCAATAAAGCAGAAATAGATATTTTTCTGGAACTCTCTTGCCTTTTCCATGATCCAGCGGATGTTGGCAATTTGATCTCTGGTTCCTCTGCCTTTTCTAAAACTAGCTTGAACATCAGGAAGTTCACGGTTCACGTATTGCTGAAGCCTGGCTTGGAGAATTTTGAGCATTACTTTGCTAGCATTGAGATGAGTGCAATTGTGTGGTAGTTTGAGCATTCTTTGGCATTGCCTTTCTTTGGAATTGGAATGAAAACTGACCTTTTCCAGTCCTGTGGCCACTGCTGAGTTTTCCAAATGTGCTGGCATATTGAGTGCAGCACTTTCACAGCATCACCTTTCAGGATTTGAAAGAGCTCAACTGGAATTCATCACCTCCACTAGCTTTGTTCATAGCAATGCTTTCCAAGGCCCGCTTGACTTCACATTCCAGGATGTCTGGCTCTAGATGAGTGATCACACCATCATGATTATCTGGGTCGTGACGATCTTTTTTGTACAGTTCTTCTGTGTATTCTTGCCACCTCTTAATATCTTCTGCTCCTGTTAGGTCCAGACCATTTCTGTCCTTTATCAAGCCCATCTTTGCATGAAATGTTCCCTTGGTATCTCTAATTTTCTTGAAGAGATCTCTAGTCTTTCCCATTCTGATGTTTCCCTCTATTTCTTTGCATTGATCGCTGAAGAAGGTTTTCTTATCTCTTCTTGCTATTTTCTGGAACTCTGCATTCAGATGCTTATATCTTTCCTTTTCTCCTTTGCTTTGCACCTCTCTTCTTTTCACAGCTATTTGTAAGGCCTCCCCAGACAGCCATTTTGCTTTTTTGCATTTCTTTTCCATGGGGATGGTCTTGATCCCTGTCTCCTGTACAATGTCACAAACCTCAGTCCATAGTTCATCAGGTACTCTATCTATCAGATCTAGGCCCTTAAATCTATTTCTCAACTTCCACTGTATAATCATAAGGGATTTGATTTAGGTCATACCTGAATGGTCTAGCGGTTTTCCCTATTTTCTTCAATTTGAGTCTGTATTAGGTAATAAGGAGCTCATGATCTGAGCCACAGTCAGCTCCTGGTCTTGTTTTTGATTGTATAGAGCTTCTCCATCTTTGGCTGCAAAGAATATAATCAGTCTGATTTCGGTGTTGACCATCTGGTGATGTCCATGTGTAGAGTCTTCTCTTGTGTTGTTGGAAGAGGGTGTTTGCTATACCCAGTGCACTGCCCCTAGGTAGATAATTTCAAAGATCTCCATTGTATAGGTGAGAAGACAAGATAAGAAACCTGCCCCAGGTCACACAGTAAATGGTAGAGACATGCTTGAGGCCCAGGCTGTCTGGCTCCAAGCCCCTGAGGTACTCTGCACACAGGCAGGAGGCTGGGTTTTTCTAAAGATCTGTGCAAAGGTTCTGCCTCATGGAAATGTTAGATTAATTATACTTAATATGCAATCCTGTATTATTCTTAATGTTCAAACAGGTTCTTTTCTTGCATCAATCAATTTTCAAAGTACCTTTTATTAGAAGTTTTTTGAAGTGTTGGTACATTGAATATATGTGTATAGAATTTATGCATTAATCAGTTTTACGCTAATGTGAAAAACATTCCAAATAAATGAACAGATTCTCCAGTCTCACCTGTTTTGGAGGTTTTCAGGCAAGTGAAGCTGGCCAAGGGAGGCAAACGGGGCATTTGGGGCAAGCTAAAAGCTGGCAAACCAGGTTAGGGCTGTGGACATGAAGGCTCAGATAGCCTGCTGCTATTGTGTGCTGGTGTCTAGGCATCCTACTGACTCCAAAGTCAATAAATTAAACCCATCATGCACCCACTGAAGCCTGGTATTCCTGCACTGACAGATGGGATAGTCATCTTGTTTAGACTAAGCAGAAATGACTCAAATGCAAATCTGAAGAAGTTTCTGTTATGCTGTTTCCCTACCTCGGCATCCATGGATGTGACTTTCATGCTCGTTGATTCTTTTTTTTCCTCTGGAATCTGGAGAATCCAGTGTTAGAAGCGATAAACCTTGGTTTTGCTTGTGATATTTTTAGTTTCCATTAAGGTAAAAGCTAGTTAATAATTTACAATCTTTGTGTTTGAAGTGGTGACAAACTAGGTAATTGGTCTTCGTAGCTGATGAATCCACCATACAGTGAACATAAACCCAGTGTGTCAAGTTAAAAGTTATATAGGTCCTGTAGAACTTCGTGTCGGTTAATTGTTGGCATATACAAACTAGGACTTGATGGAGATAGAATTGAAGTGCACTGGCATATGATTTGGATGTTTGTAAGGACCACTGGGCAATGTGAAATGCCCTCGAAATAAATACGGCAGCTCACAAACTTCTCAGTACCAACAAAGCCATGCTGTTCTGCATTGTCTCACAGCATCGGACTTTACTTTCACCATCAGACACGTCCCAGCTAAGCATCATTTCTGCTTTTGCTGCTTCATTCTTTCTGGAGCTGTTTCCAGAAAGCCCTCTGGAATTGCCCTCTGCTCTTTCCCAGTAGCATATTGGGCACCTTCTGACCTGGAGGTTCATCTTCCAGTGTCATCTCTGTTTGCCTTTTCATACTGTTCATGGAGTTCTCCAGGCAAAAATACTGGAGTGGTTTGCCATTCCCTCCTGGAGTGGACCATGTTTTGTCAGAACTCGTCCATCTTGGGTGGCCTTGCATGGCATGACTCATAGCTTCATTGAGTTACACAAATCCCTTCTCCACAACAAGGCTGTGATCCATGAAGGGGCAACTTTAATATATGTATTTTCCTGATTTCTCTCACATATATTGGCAAATTGGTAGTCATGATTGTCTTAAAGACATTACTTACAGTGTTCATAGCTGTCAAGAAAATTTGTGAGCATTTTCTTTCTAGCAGAAAATTCCAGTTTGGAGAGGATATGAGAGGAAAGGATTAATGAGGAAGCTTATTAACATACTTGGCTGTCGGAACAAAGCAGACATGGGAGACAGCCATGACTAATGGGTGAAACATCACCCCCGTCCTGTGGTCATGTGGATATTCTGAGTTGTGATCTGGCCAAATAGCAGGTCTCCTTCGTTTTAAGGAAACATGTTAGGAACATCTGCTTTACAAAACTGAAGCAGTCTGTTTTTTCTTTTTAAGGATTTATATCCTAAGATATTTTTTAGGTAGGAGCATATTTACTGGTGATGTGTGAGAATGCAGTACAGACTGAGCTCCTAAATTAGAGCTGGAAGTGTGACATTAGGGGATCTCTAAAACTGGGAGGCTTTTACAAGGAAGGGAAGAAACTTGCAGAGTGAGAAGCACAGAAATAGGGAAGTGTTGTGGTACCTTATACTCCAGTTCTTTTTCCTTTCCTTTTTTCCTTTTTCTTTTTGGCTCTACCACTAGGCTTTCCGAATCCTAGTTCCCTGACACTGGATTGACTCCATGCCCCCTGCAGTAGAAACATGGAGTCCTAACTGCTCCACCAGGAAGTCCCAATGCTTCAATTATTTCTTTTTAAAAGGATGTAATTTCTGTACTTTTCACCAGTGATTGAAAGTTAAGCTTTTGAATTTCTTTTTACCCTGAGAAAACATTTCTGGAATTAGAAATTTTAGAGAATGGGATTTACTTTTCAGGATGAAGACTTCAGAATTTTGACTGCAATATGTAAATTCTGCAATCCAAGGAATTTCTGTAGCTGGGGAAAAGCGTGTGTTGGGCTCGTCGCTTTAGGATCAGAAAATTCCTTTTAAGGTATAGGAAGTATGTACAAGCATGCTAATAAGTGAGAAAGAATGGAAACAGATACGTATTCTTGTTTATAAAACAGATAAACAACAAGGACCTATTTTCAATACTTTGTAATAACCAATGATAGAAAGGAATCTGAAATATATATATATAATTGAATCACTGCTGTACGCGTGAAACGTTGAAAACCAGCTCTACTTCAGTTTTCTACAGTGTTACTTGTTTATAGCTGCGCTGGATTTTCATTGCAGTGCACGGGCTTTCCATTGTAGTGGCTCCTCTTGTTGCGGAGCATGGGCTTAGTTGCCCCATGGCATATGAGATTTTTCCGGACTAGGACCCGAACCTGTGTCCCCTGCACTGGCAGGTGGATTCTTAACCTCTGGACCACCAAAAAAAAAAAGTGAAAGTTGCTCAGTCGTGTCCTACTCTTTGTGACCCCATGGACTATACAGCCCGTGGAATTCTCCAGGCCAGAAATACTGGAGTGGGTGGCCTTTCCCTTTTCCAGGGGATCTTCCCAACTCAGGGACTGAACCCAGGTCTCCCACATTGCAGGCTAATTCTTTACCAGCTGAGCCACAAGGGAGGCCCAAGAATACTAGAGTGGGTAGCCTATCCCTTCTCCAGTGGATCTTCCTGACTCAGGAATTGAACTGGGGTTTTCTGTATTGCAGGCAGATTCTGTACCAACTAAGCTATCAGGGAAGCCCTATACTTCAATAAAAAATTTAAAAAAAAAACGGATGAGGGAGAATGGACCCTTCTGCAGTTCTCTGTAGTCAAATGACTCAACCAATTGAAGAGAAAGGAAAAGGAAAGTGAAGTCGCTCAGTCGTGTCCAACTCTTTGTGACCCTATGGACTGTAGCCTACGAGGCTCCTCCATCCATGGGATTCTCCAGGCAAGAATACTGGAGTGGGTTGCCATTTCCTTCTCTAGGGGATCTTCCCGACCCAGGAATCAAAAGTCAGTGCAATCGTATGTTTCATTTTAGGGCTATCACAGTGTGGAGTTGCAGTCCCAAGGCCAAGTTCATATAACCAACATGGAAATAGACACCAGGGCACCTTCCTAATTGGACTAAATATTCATATTTATATCTGCAAATTAGCTCACTCAGTTGAAGCCTCCAAAGAAGAGAAAGAGTAAATCTTTTTCCAGGTTAGGCTACAGTAACATGTTTTTTCTGCTTTGGTTGGACTAGATCTTTCATTCTTATTGGATTAGAGACATGACTTTGTTAAACTGGGGAAAATCAATGTGAATTATTCTCTCTGTAAATGAGGAAATGTCCAATTTTACTGTTGCTCTTAGTTCACTGTGCTAGAAAGAATGATACGATGGGCACTATTGCATATAAGAATTTGATTAGGACCCTCTTATTAACATGTATGGGCTCCCCCTTTGGCTCAGACAGTAAAGAATCAGCCTACAATGCAGGAGACCCAGGTTCGATCCCTGGGTTGGGAAGATCCCCTGGAGGAAGGCATGATAACCCACTGTAGTATTCTTGCCTGGAGAATCCGCAGGGACAGAGGAGCCTGGCAGGCTGGGGTCCATGTGGTCCCAAATAGTCGGACGAGTGAGGGACTAAGCACAGCACAGCAGATTAACATTTAGGATAGCAGATTGATTCATTTCTGAAAATGCAGGTTTCTGTGTTGCTTATGTGGAAGAGGTGAGATCTCCCACTGGGTCGTCTAGAATGGCACCACCTGAGAGCATGTCTCAAGGATGCTGATGTATTAACTCTTAAGAGAGCCTTCAAATCAAAAATTTAATGAAAGTATGTTGAAATGATGAAAGCAAGTTTTAAAATCCAGTAACAGTTTCTAAAAATCCTATTGCTGCCCTAATTTAACTGGAAAAAGGATTAGACGGCCACTACCCAGTGGCCATTTTTAGAATCCACTTTTCGACGTTTGCTCGACCACTTCAGTGGTCTCCAGACTTCAGTTTGCTCTCATCCTTTGTCTCCACATCGGCCAGAGAGAAGAATTCCAGTGAAACAGGAATGGAGCAAATATAGTAATTGCCAAATAGTTCTGTAGTAACTGTGTAGAGCTGCCTGGAGTGTGTGTCCAAACCCACAAAGAAAATATCAGAAAATCTGTGTGTTGGGTCTGTAATTGTCAAAACGCTCAGTTTTGCTGACCTGAGAATTTTGCGTTTTTTTTTAAGTCATCTTTTCCATTTGTGTGTTAGTTGAAATCACTGATATTTTATAATATTAGGTGCTTAGAAAGATGTGGTTATATTTCTGGTTGCTGTTTCTCACCATTATGTTTATACTTACAACTTGTTCAACTGTATACTCCCTACAGGAACAAACTAACTTTTTTTCCGGTTTCTGAAACTTTAGGTTTTTAGTTTGGCTGTGGCGCTGTGACAAGGACGCTGCTGTCCCTGGCTCTCCTCCACCACACTGGCATCCCCTCGTGGTCTCCTTTGCAAGGCCCCCCATGTCTTCCTGTGAGGGTCTTATCCAGTCTTGGGGCTGAAACAACCATCCAAACGCTGACTGCTAAGTCCATGTCACCAGTCCAAACCTCTCTTCTAATTCCAAATCCATATTCAGCTGCCTCCTCCTCATCCTCCCTTGAATGTGTAACAGGATCTCAGACTAAACATGCGAGAGCTGACTCCGTGAAGGTGCCATAGTCTTGCCTACGTATACAAATATCAACTCCGCTCTCTCAGGACCGTACCATGGAGTTTCCTGGAACTTCTTTCTCATGCCCCATGCTCAATCTGGCACAAAACCAAACGATCTCTACCATCAAAAACTACCTTGAATGTGATTACTCATCACCATAGCCTCAGCCGAGTCATTGTCCCCTGGGTCATCCCTTTTTCTTTTTTGTGTGTGTTTCTTGTTTCTGCAACTGGCCTCTGTATCCATCCTTGTCCTTTTACTGTCTGTCCTCACCAACCGCCTGGGTAATCCTTTTAAAATTAACTCCATATATGTTATTCTTCTGCTCAAAACCCTCTTTCTGTCTTGTCAAAGCTGCCAAGTCCGAACAGTTGGTCTGATGTTTCCTCTGGTGTATTCTCCTCTCCCACCACCACCACCTACAGTTTCCCTCCCATTCTCCTGGCCCCACACACCTTGGTTGCCTTGCTGTACCACTTCTTTCTTGGGGGCACACTTTCCCCAGATAGCCCATGATATTTTCCCCTCACTTCTTTCAAATCCCTGCTCAAATGCCACCTTGTTAATGAGTCCTTCTGACCATCCTAGAAATATGATAACACCCTGTATTTCTGCATTCCCAATCCCATCTGAATTTAGGTATAATACTAATACTTAAAATACAAAATTAAATATGTGTGTGTGTTTCTTCACTGTCTCCTGACTAAAGTGTCCATGTCATGAGGGCAGGAACTTGATTTGCATACTGCTGTGTTCTGAGCAGCCAGTATAGTGCTGGGTACATAGTAGTCACGTTTCCCTGCTGGCTCACTGGTAAAGAATCAGCCTGCTAATACAGGACGCATGATTTTGATCCCCGGGTCAGGAAGATCCCCTGAAGATGGGAATGGCAACCAACCATAGTATTCTTGCCTGGGAAATCCCACGGGCAGAGGAGCCTGACTGTAACAGTCCATGGGGTTGCAAAGAGTCAGACATGACTTAACAACAACAACATAGTAGTTTCTCAATCAATATTTAACAGAATAAATGGACTTTTGATCCCTTTTTTTCCTCCTGAAAAAGTTGTGAGGATGCATTATATTACTTTTGATAGTTATGTTGGTTCTCAGTAATTTTGTTTATCCTCCTGGATTATTTCCTTTTACTTTTTCTCCATTAAAAATCCTGTTGTTGTTCAGTCGCTCAGTTGTGTCCAGCTATTTGTGACTCCAGGGACTGCAGCATGCCAAGCTTCCCTGTCCTTCCCAGTCTCTTAGAGATTGCTCAAACTCATGTCCATTGCTTCAGTGATATCACCCAGCCATCTCATTCTCTGTCGTCCCCTTCTCCTCCTGCCCTCAATCTTCCCCAGCATCAGGGTCTTTTCCAGTGAGTTGACTCTTCACATCAGATGACCAAAGAATTGGAGCTTCAGCATCAGTTCTTCCAATGAATATTCCGGGTTGATTTCCTGTAGGGTTGACTAGCTGGATCTCCTTGCTCTCCAAGGACTCTCAAGAGGCTTCTCCAGCACTGCAGTTTGAAAGCATCAATTCTTTGGTGCTCAGCCTTCTTTATGATCCAATTCTCACATCCATACCTGACTACTGGAAAAACCATAGCTTTGACTATATGGACCTTTGTCTGCAAATTGATATCTCTACTTTTTAATATGCTGTCTAGGTTTGTCATAGCTTTTCTTCCCAGGAGCAAGCGTCTTTTAATTTCGTGGCTGAAGTCACTGTCTGCAGTGATTATGGAGCCGAAGAAAATAAGATCTCTCACTGCTTCCACTGTTTCCCCATCTATTTGCCATGAAGTGATGGGACCAGATGCCATGATCTTAGTTTTTTTGAATGTTAAGTTTTAATCCAGGCTTTTCACTTAAAAAAATTTTTTAAAGCCTTATAGCTGTATGTCAGGTGAGTGTATTCTTGGTTCTGTCTCATCACGACAAAGATTTGGAGTGATGGACATTAAAGCCCTCGGCGCATCACAGCTCTCGGGTCTTGGACAGACCGCGTTATAGCTCTTAGACAAATCAGTGTTACAGCTCTATTTTATTTAGAAAATATCAGGAAAATCCATCTTCAAGGCATGAAGGCACGCTGAACCAAAGACACGAAGAGAAGAGCACCCCAGCATGCGGCGGGGAGAGAGACCCCTGGCCCTTTGGCTCCTCTTTTTATATGTTCTTTTGTATCCCTGGGCCTGCCCTATGTAAACTGGGCTAGCCAGGAGTGTTGTTTGTTCTACCTGAGGTCCTCACTCTGGCCCTCAGACCTTTGTTCTATTTTCACGGGCTTTTCCCTTCCTTATCTTTTAGCCACCGCCATTCTGGACTCCTGTTTCCTATTCTAACTACCTAACATGTACAAATATTGAGAAACGTTTGGAAAACTTGTAGGTGTAATATAATGAACACCTGTATATCCTTCACTGATTCCAACATTTTGCCACTTTTTAAAAATTTCTATTTGTGCCTGGGTTTGTGTAATTTTAAAAAAAAACCATTTGAATTTGAATTAGGTATCTAAGTTGTAGATACCATGACTCTTCATGCCTAATATGCTTCAGAATTTGCATCATCAGAGAACAAGGATGTTTTCCTGCATATCCATGAAACAAGTCTCATTTTCCAAAAATTCAACATTGATATATTGCTTATGCCCAATATAGCCTATCCTCAGATTTTCCTAGTTATCTCCATAATATCCACTGTAACTGTTTCTCAGAATCCATAGTCTAATCAAGTTTCATCGATTGTATTAATCATCCTGCCTCTTTAGTCTGCTTTAATCTAGAATATCAACCCCTGGATATTTATTGCAATGTCTGTCACATTTTTAAAGAATCTAGGCCAGATGTCTGGCAGGATGTCCTTCCATTTGCATTTGCCCGGTTATGTAATCTGAGTCCATCAAGAGAAAATGATTTTGACAGGAGCCGAGCACAGAGGATGGTATGCTTCTCAGACTGTCATCAGCAGGCAGCCGGTCAACTTGTCTCACCACTGGGAACGCCAGTTAGGGTTGTTAGGCGAAGACAGTGTCCACCACGTTTCCCCATCGTAAAGATATCTTCTTTTGTATTCAGTGTTTCATTTGAGCCTGTGTGATAATCCTGCCATCCAACAACCTTTGACCCAATGGTTTCACCGTCTATTAATAATTCTTACCTGAAATAATTTCCTATGGTATAAATAAAAATGGCACTTCTTTTATCTTTCCTTCTGTATTCACTAGTTGATACTCGTCTATAAAAAGGTTTCTCATCTGTCTCTCATTTTAAATTCTTTTTCAGCATCAGTATAAATTCATGAATTCTTTGGTATCCAATGTATTCTAATCCAGTACTGTTACTCATTTTGATACCCAAATTGTTATTTGGCCAGGGGCAGTTCTGTATTACAGTTTAGATGGGGGAAATAATTGAGGCATCTCTTCTTGAATATAGTCAGGTATTTGAAGAGATAATGGAATTCACTAATAATTATATAACTTTTAATCTGCTTCCCCAGTGGCTCGGTAGTAAAGAATCAGCCTATAATGCAGGAGACGTGGGTTCATTCCCTGGGTTGGGAAGATCACCTTGAGGAAGACACGGCAACCCTCTCCAGTATTCTTGCTGGGAATTTCCCATGTGGACAGAGGAGCCCAGCAGGCTCCAGTCCATAGGATAGCAAAGAGTTGGACAGGCCTGAAGCAACTGAGCAGGAGCAGGAGAAGAGAAAAAAGTATAGTGGAACCTTTGTCGGGAAAGTAAAGAGGCCAGGACTTTTTCATAAGCCTTTCTCCCTGACAACAAACAGTACTTGCCTCAAAGAAAACATTGCCAAGTTAGAATTTTAAAAAAATTACCCATAATTTCACGTCACAGAGATAAACACTTAACATTTTAGAGAGTATTGCTTATTATTGTTTTGAGGAAGTGTTCATTTAGCTTAACTTAAACCTTGTAAAAGTATATCAAAATTAGTTAAATGTAACATCTTCTCTGAAATGTAATAATTCTTGACCCTCATATTAAATTGTCAGTTACCTGCATAGGTAGTAGCATTTAGACACATGTAACTTAATTTGAAAATGAAAGCTATCATTTGAAA
The DNA here is from genome assembly GCF_014754425.2 of Oryx dammah. Classification (NCBI taxonomy): domain Eukaryota; kingdom Metazoa; phylum Chordata; class Mammalia; order Artiodactyla; family Bovidae; genus Oryx; species Oryx dammah. The sequence continues at coordinate 247,107 of NW_024080604.1, read as the reverse complement.
GCCTGATTTCAATCTATGCATGGGTGCTGAAACTGTCCTTTCCAGACCTTTCCGTCATGCGACATCCCTGTGTAGAGTTAACTGTTCATGGATTTCCTGTTGCCTGCAAACTGAAATTTGAGCACATCCCATCTTTCTCCATCATGGCTCTTGTTATTCTCATGTTAGTCTTAATGAGGGACTCAGAGTCATTGCTTTTGGTCCTGTCTTGGCCCTTCTTAAGTATTTCAGTAAAGGTTTTTTTTCCCACCAGGAAGGTTCCTTGTATTAGCATAGATTTTACTGCCATCTAGCCTTCTCTCCGTAACCTTATTTTCTTTTTCTTTTTTTAACCTTAGTTTTTCATCTCAAAGTTAAAGCATTATACACAGTAGCTCAATATTCTCTTTAACCTCTGACATTCTGTTATTTTCACTGCTTCTTGAGACACCAGTGAGCATATATCTGTGTCCAGCACACATCAGTGAACCAGGAGCAGAGGAAGTATCTGGTAAAGATTCCCTGGGTTGTGATATCCACCATCTTATTGTAATAGGTTAGAGGATCAAGGAGGTGAAAGACTCTGTGGGGGAGGTAGTCATGAAGTGCCCATTGGACTTGGGGGTGGATAAAGGTGTGAGTGTTCAGAAGAGGTAACTGGGAATATTTAGTGAAATCCCATGAATGGTTCATGAATGCCTGGAGTAACTGTGGAGACCCAAAGCAAGTTCATTAGGAGTAGGGAAGGGTAGTTGCAGTTTGGTTGAAGAAGGGAATCTTAATGTTGAATTGTCAGAGGTACAGCACTTCTAAATGGTCTAAGGAATGAATGGTAATTGCTTAGGGTAGGTTGGAACTGAAATCTTTAGATTGGTGGCAATCTGAACACTTCAATGAAAAGAGTTTTAGAAGGAAACTCGTTGGTAACGTTAGTTCAGTGGCGTATAGGAGAGGACATATAAAATTTAGTGTCATATACTTGGGTTAAAAACTGCTCATAGTGGCAAGCTTTGTGATACTGATGATTCTGTGTATGAATCTATATTAATCTCAGAGGTTATCACCAAATTAGGCAACGCTTATAAAGATTTTAGGAAAATCATTAAGAGTACTGTGCAGATATCATGGCTGTTGTTTGGCCCTTGTGTCTGTGACCTCATTCTTCAGCCTCTTTTATGTCTATACACTGAGTGTAAATGGTTTATAGAAATAGCAGGACCACCACTTGTATATCTCTTGTATTCTACCAATTTCTGTTCAATTTTCAGTCTATTCTATGCCATTGATCTCTGACAAAAATTTTTCTAAGGAGTCCCTTGATATTCCTTGACTGCAGTTGCCTCTGTGAACAGGAGTGTGTACCCAGACTTCATTGCATCTCTAAGAGACCTGAAGTTAGTAGCAACTGCATATGGCTATTGTTTGTACTTTAGGAAGGTTCTTTTGATGACCTTTCAGTTGAAGTTTTTTCCTCTATTTACTCTCATTTGAAGAGTGCTGTTTGGATTAGTGGTGGACTTTTGGAATTTACACAGAAGAAAACACACTGTTTACTGAGTCTGAGAGACTTTAAAAAGCTTCTGTTCTTCCCACAGTGATATTTAAAGAATTAAATGTTATGCCACATTAGAAAATTCTCTAAAAGAATGATATTTCCTCCAAGGAAAACAGGTATTTTTAGTTTTAATCCCCTCCAATTCAAACTTGGAATAAGGAAGAAGAGTTTGCATGCCTTCACTATATCAAACCGGGCTTTTTAAAAGAGGGTGGAGAGGAAGAAATAAAGAATCAAAGAAGAAATACTGGACAGGTATGCCCCACTTAAAGGATATCCTATTATAAAAGTTTTGAACTTGAGAGGTTATAGAGAGAGAAGGGAATTGAGTAATCTATAAAAAGACTTCCATAAATATTACCAAATCTTTGCTAGATCATTAAATTATTTAAAATATTAGGCTGGTGGCAATGAAGCTTAAACCCTAAATGTTAGAAGTGAGTATTAACTGAAAATCAATCAAAAGTAGAGATTAAACATGTCTGATAACAGTGCTGGAGAGAAAAAAGAATTTGACTTGCATGTAGTGGTTTGGGTGGGACTCTATCCATAGAGGCTTCCTGGTGGCTCAGACCGTTAGGAGTCTATCTGCACTGTGGGAGACTCGGATTCGATCCCTGGGTTGGGAAGATCCCATGGAGAAGAAAATGGCAACCCACGCCAATATTCTTGCCTAGGGAATCACATGGACAGAGGAGCGTGGTGGGCTACAGTCCACAGGGTCGCATAGCGTCAGACATGACTGAGCAACTAAGAAACTATCCGTAGAGCCTGAGGTTTTTGAAAGATGTTTACATGAGAATGGCATTAGTTACATTTTTGGGAGGGGGATGATTGATCCAATTTTCAGGCTTTATAGAGGTTGTCACTCATAGAGTATGTGAGTCCGATGTGCTGTGTAGAGAGAATGGGCCACCAAGGCAGATTCAGTATTCCCAGTCTGAGTATTGAAGCTTGGCCAGGGGAATGGTATTTAATACAAAAATGAGTATTCCTGAGTCCTCCAACTTAGTCTTTAGAGAGGGAGCTGAAATCTGTACTTGTAAACAGTTCTTTAGGACAGTGTTATGAGCCAGGCTTGGAGATCACAGACTAGATGATATCAAGAAAGGGGGAGTGGTGGGGTAGAGTTGATGAGCGCATTAACCCATCAAGTTGCTTTATTCTCTTGAGTTTTCTGAGTCTCTCGGTTACAAATTCTTTGAGTACAGTGTGAAAAGTAGTTTAGAACACGATGTCTGTCCAGATCAGACTGCCAGGTTCAGATCCTATCTCTGTCACTTGTTAGCTGTGTGTCTTTGGACAAGTTGCTTAACCTAGTCCCTTATCTGTAAAATAGAGATATTTATTAACAGTACCTACTCTAAGAATTGTTGAGTATAAATTCAGTTAGTCTTTATAAGAAGACTTAAATATTGCCTGGTACCTGATAAGCTTTCAGGAAGTGTTGGTAATACAGGGAGCGGAGCAAGGAGATGGGGATTGACACCGAGAAGGCCTCAGAAGTCCTTGGCCTAGGACGTGGTCATAATGCCAGTATTGGAGGGCTTGCTTGGCACAAGCTGCAGTTTTCAAGCAAGATGTGTTAGGAATGAACTACCTATTTGGTGAAATGGCAAATGTGTAGCCAGGTAATAGAAACCGAGCTACCCACATTGATGACCTGGCCCTTCCATTATCTAGGCTAAAAGCCTTGTGCGCTCAGTCATATCTTGTCTCTTTGTGACCCCAGGACTGTGGCCCACCAGGATCCTCTGTCCATGGAATTTATCCAGGCAAGAATACTGGAGTGGGTTGCCATTTCTTCCTCCTTCCTCTATTGAATGATCATAAAATACTTGGTTAAAACAAAACAAAACAAAACTCTCAACCCTTCTCTGTCTCCAGTTCCTGCTTCTACTGCCCTAGTGTACACTTGCTGCCTCTCCTCCTCTATCCTTGCTACCAGTCGTTCTGTTGCAGGCTTGGTGTTGCCACCAGACTGATTTTATCTAATACTGAGTTCCATTATCAAATTCCTTCTCAGGATCCAGGTTGGGGAAGGACCTTGGTGACTAGGGTGGCACTAAGGAGACAGATGCTTCTCAAGTCGCGGAATCAGGCCCCCAAACCCAGAGTTGCATGTGAATCCCCAGAGTTTAAATTTTGTTAGTGAATTGTTCACAAACAGGACGTGATTATGGACACAGGAGACCTTTCACGAGAAGTCTCCTGCTTGCCACCAGCCCCGTCTTCTTGCACTGCCTGTTTTGCACTGGAAACCACTTCTGCATCCCGTTGTTATCCCTGTGCCTCTGCCCTGGGCTAGTGAAGTCCTGGCTGCCAGGAGTGCGAGTTTTGACGCCCTCACATCCTTGGACTTGCGAAAAATATCTGAGCCCCAGGCGCTGTGCTTCAACGATGAGTGAGATGGCATGTGCAGAGCCTTTCATTTCTGTCATTGGCTCAGGGGTTTTACCCTCAGTGGGTGTTCCCTGAAGACTCCTCCTACAACCCACCCTAGTAGGATTCTGCCCCCAGATCTGATGTACATGGGTGTTTCTGCACCACCAGCCAATTCTCAGATACCAACTGAGTGTCGTGCAATTCAGCTCACTTCTGACACTGTCTACTTGGAGACAGCCTCAGACTCCACAGGTTAAGGGCTCAGCTCCACAAGACGGCCCTCTGCTCCAGATCCTAGTTGCAAGACCAGGTTTTTGTCTGTGCTTCTGATGGACAGGCCGTCAATTAAAGGCTCCCATGATACTCTCCTTGGGTTTGATTAATTTTCTAAATTGGCTCCCATGGCTCAGGAAACCAGTTTAGTCACTAATGACTGGTTTATTACAAAGGATATCAAAGAATAGGAATCAACAGCTGAATAAAGAGACAACTAGGGCAGGATATGTGGGAAGGGGCGTGGGGCGCCTGTGCTCTCTGAGCACACCTCTGTCCTTGAATCGTCATATGTTCACCAAACCAGAACCACTACACACCCACGAGGATGGCTACAGCAGAAAGACTGAATAGAATGAGGGTTGGTGTGAACATGGAGTAAACCGTGGAACTCCGATACACTGCTGGTGTGAGAGTAACACTGTTCACGACCATAGGAAACGGATTGGCAGCTAAAAAGTTAAACACGCACCTTCTGTATCATCTGGTCATTCCCGAAAACTAGACACAAATGATCAGAGCAGCTTTATCTGCAACAGCCAAAACCCGTAACTGACCCATATGTCCGTCAACAAGTGAATGGATAAACAGACAGTGTAAGAGGCACACAATAAAATGTACTCAGTAGTGGGAAGTGTTGATACATGCAGCCACATGGGTGAATCTCAAAATATTTATGCTGAGTGAAACAAGCTAGACCAGAAAAAGAGTACAGAGTGTGTGATTCCATTTATGTAAAGCTATAGAAAAGCAGACTGATCTGTAGTGACAGAAAGCAGATCAGTGACTGCCTGGGGGATGCGGGAACAGGCAGGGGACCTTTTTGAGGGTCATTGGGTGTGTTCACTCTTGATTGTGGTCATTGTTTCACAAGTGTAAATATGTCAACTTTCCTAGTCATCTGTTTGAAATATGTGCAGTTTTTTGTATCAACTATTATGCCTCAAAACTGAAAAGTAAGAGACAGAGTCTCTGTTTCTTTGGTCTTGTCCATTGTCTAGAATACATCATTGCTTTTCATAGGTGCTTCTTAATTCTTTCCCAAAGCAAATTTCTTTTAAAAGTCAAATTGAGTGTGGAGGTGAGTGGCCTAGGAAAATGTGTGAAAAACCACTGCTAGTACTATAGTCTCAGCTTTATTTGTTCAGATGAAGGCCAACTGGGACCACCTTTCCTTTTAAAACTACTCCATTGTTTATTTTCTTGTCTTCAATAGACTTGTTTTCAGAAGAAAAGGCTAAAAATAGAGCTAATTTTTAGCTCATAGTTAGGGCCTTAGGCTTACACACTTTTGTGCCCAGGCAGGCCTTAAATAATAGGAAGGCAAAACCTCACTTTTTATAGGTGAGTAAACCAGACCTGAAGAATTCTAGAACCCAAACTGATACCATAGGGTTGGTCTTCATGTGAAATGGTTTCACATTTACTAGGTTTCCTGTTCATTAATCCTATGTGGCTGATGATTTCTCCAAGTCACGTTGCCACTCTAGGTTGTTTTCCTGCCTGATTCAGAGAGAGGAAGATTATTCTTACTTTAAGGAAACCTGACTAATTGCCAAATACAAATTATTTATAGAGTCTGAGTTTACCTAATAGTGCACCTCTGTATTTTTCTTGGAAATGACCTGGTGTGCAGTCATGTACGACTCTGTAGCCCGCCAGGCTCCTCTGTTCATGGGATTCTCCAGGCAAGAATATTGGAGTGGGTTGCCATTTCCTTCTCCAGGGAAATGACTTTACTCACTTTGTTTTGGGATTTGCGTATTGCTATTTTTGGAGCCTCCAAGCAAAATGACGTGGACAGAAGGGCTCATGATCAGGTGGGCTGGGTTTATTTCAATCAGCAATCAGAAGTATGTGATGCACCGCAGCTCCTTATAGCTGGCTGGTCGGAGGGTATAGAGAACACCGGTATTGTACATGAACACCCCGTAGTTCAGAGCAGAAAAGGATGTAGGAAAAAACCAAGAGAACTAGTCTGCAGGCCAGCTTGTCCTAATCACCACAGCAGATCCAAATCTTCTGGACTATGGTTAAAAGACATGCAGTTTGGCCTTTAACTGCTTTCAAAGACTTAAAACAAGTCTTTATTGTGGCAAATTTCAGCCATATACAAAATTAAGAGGATAGACACAGCATAGCACTCTACTGTTCCCTGGCTGGGACTTATTAAAATTTTTGAAGTAATGATTGTATGGCTATCAGTAATATGGTACTAATAACACAGTGAGAAATGGTATATTCTATAAGATAGTAAGATTTTAACTTCACCTCCTTTCAAATAAACTTTTTTGAGACTAAAAACATGTTACAACTATTTCTAGGTAAGTTTATAGATAAATACAAGTGATCACTGGTGATGTTTTAATTGCTGATTGTTAATGCTGGTAACAGCTCTGTGAGTCATGGCAAGAGGTACGGGCCCTGGAGGAAAGGCCTTGGGAGTTAGTTTGTTGCCAAGGGCTGTTGCCTCAAACTTTCCTGTGCACAGACTGCAAGGCACCTTCCAAACAATAGTTTCCAGAGCTCTTTGGCACAGAACTCTTTGTTCAAATGAAATCTTCAGCACCTCAGCATTTAAAACAACCACAAAGATGAAAGCAATGAACAGGTTACCTCCTTAGACATTTTATTCTGGGTTTGATGGCAAATACCTTATTGTTTACAGAAACCTAAAAACATTTTCAAGAGGTAGAGGACAATCTGAAAACTGCTGGTTTACTGCATTTCTCTTATATGGTGATTTTTTTTTAGACTCCCCCTACTTCCGTCAACTCTCATATCATGTGAGAGTTGGATATAAAGAAAGGTGAGCACCAAAGAACTGATGCTTTTAAACTGTGGTGTTGGAGAAGACTCTTGAGAGTCCCTTGGACTGCAAGGAGGTCCAGCCAGTCCATCCTAAAGAAAATCAGCCCTGAATATTCATTGGAAGGACTGATGTTGAAGCTGAAACTCCAATACTTTAGCCACCTGATGCTAAGAACTGACTTATTTGAAAAGACCTTGATGCTGGGAAAGATTGAAGGTGAGAGGAGAAGGGGATGACAGAGGATGAGATGGTTGGATGGCATCACTGACTCAGTGGGCATGAGTTTCAATAAACTCCAGGAGTTGGTGATGTACAGGGAGGCCTGGCGTGCTACAGTCCATGGGGCCTCAAAGAGTTGGACACAACTGAGCAACTGAACTGTGAACTGATTTCCATCAAAAAAAGGAAAAAAAAAAGAACCCACAAGTTGTTATGTATTCTCTGTAATATGTTGAGAATTTCTGTGGATAATCTTAGTTTTAGATTATTTCTAAAGGTATTCATATAATGTTGCCCTTTCTATTGATAAATAGTTATTAATTAAAAATTTTTATTTGTTGACGTAGCTAAACCAAGTCTTTCTTCGTGTTTGAGTGTATTTTGATTTGCACAAAAGATACATGGAACGGGTTGTGTGCAAACCAAAGGTTTAATCATTTTAAGTGCCTGAGAGGACATTCATATTCTATGTAAATTCTGTAGTGAGTTCTTGTGTGATGTGAAAAAAAATGGCTTCTCTTATTTGAAGGTTGTTTTTTCTTTTAGCTTTTTGAACTTGTATAAATTGAAATGCACCTACACTTTGGCTTTGCGAAGTTCATTTCTGCCCTTAGGCATTTTCTTTATTAGCAGCCCACGTGGGATTTATAGGAAAGAAAAAGGGAACCCTAATGCACTTAACTGATGATTCTGCCTGACCTCCTGCCCACATGGTTGAGGGTGGTAATGTCAGTAATAGGGAGAAAGCAAAGCAAACCCGCAGGTCACACTCTGCCCTTCGCCCTTGTCTGATGCTCACTCTGCTCCTGAAACGCTGTTCCACCCCACCCCCAGCCTTTCAACTCAGGGACAAAACTACCAGCCGATCTTAAGAAGATGCAAATGTTAGAGATACAAAGAAATAAAATTAATAAAAGCAATGATAAGGATCCATCTACCCAGCACACATTTCAAAAGTCATTTCTTGCCAGCATCAGGTTGATGAGGAAGAGAAGCTGGGTAGAGGCTCCACCATCCCCCTCCCCGCCCTCCTCCTGGGCCACTGCTTAGGAGCCAGATGCTCGGTTAGAAGTTGTGGCTCCTTTCTAAGCCAAACTGTTTGCACAGCCTGGTCAACATGGGGCAGATTAGGCTGCAGAAAATACTGTTAAAGAGTTCTGTGGAACATATCTACTTCCTCAGCCCCCGAAATATGCTGAGTTGGAAGAAGAGTATGTGGGTGTGATGCACACACACACACACAGACACACACACACACAGACACACACACACAGAGACACACACACACACACACACACACACGGTGCGTGTGTCCTTTCTGACCTCCCAATAATTCTCTTCTGGGAGCAGACAGGCTAGCACCGCGATGAGCAGTGCTCCCAGGGGCTGCCTGGACTCTCTTGTTTCACTCCAAAAGATAAATGACAGGGCTTTGGCCATCCATCATACTCACATGATGCCACCAAAGCATCAATTAAAGGATAGACGTGGAAGCTAGAGCTTTTTTTCCTAATCAGCTTAAAACTCCACCCCTCACCCCCACTTAATTCCCAGCCTTTCCAAATATTTTAATATACTGGTGGGATATCTGTGTGATTCCTTTCAGTGAATTTAGTGTTCTTAGTCTCTCTTTTCATTTTGACATGTGCAGAATTTAAGTGTCTCTGTTTTAGCCTCCTAAAACAGATAAGCTTTACCTTTAAAGAAAGAAAACATTTGATATATATTTATTTATTTATTAATGTTGAAAAGCTATCTTTGCAATAATGAGACATTAAAAGTTTGATTTACACAATATTGTGTTCTGATTATCAAAATACCTACTCTTAAAATTTGCAACTGGAGTTTGAAGGTACGTCAGAGTTAGAAGAGCAAGTCATGGTGAAGTCTATCAAGAAAAAGCGAAGTTATAGGATAGTTTGTTGATGTATAAATTTAATATCAGTACTAATGGTTTTTTTTTAATTTATTTTTAATGGATTGATTGCTTTACAATATTTTGATTTCTGCCATACATCAACATGAATTAGCCATCAGTCAGTTCAGTTCAGTTGCTCAGTCGTGTCTGATTCTTTGTGACCCCATGAATTGCAGCACACCAGGCCTCCCTATACATTACCAACTACTGGAGTTCACTCAAACTCATGTCCATCGAGTTGGTGATGCCATCCAGCCATCTCATCCTCTGTCATCCCCTTCTCCTCCTGCCCCCAATCCCTCCCAGCATCAGAGTCTTTTCCAATGAGTCAACTCTTTGCATGAGGTACCAAAGTATTGGAGTTTCAGCTTTAGCACCATTCCTTCCAAAGAACACCCAGGACTGATCTCCTTTAGAATGGACCGGTTGGATCTCCTTGCAGTCCAAGGGACTCCCAAGAGTCTTCTCCAACACCACAGTTCAAAAGCATCAATTCTTCGGCACTCAGCTTTCTTCACAGTCCAACTCTCACATCCATACATGACCACAGGGAAAACCATAGCCTTCACTAGACGGACCTTTGTTGACAACGTAATGTCTCTGCTTTTCAATATGCTATCTAGATTGGTCATAACTTTTCTTCCAAGGAGTAAGTATCTTTTAATTTCATGGCTGCAGTCACCATCTGCAGTGATTTTGGAGCCCAAAAAACTAAAGTGTGACACTGTTTCCACTGTTTCCCCATCTATTTCCCATGAAGTGATGGGACCAGATGCCATGATCTTTGTTTTCTAAATGTTGAGCTTTAAGCCAACTTTTCCACTCTCCTCTTTCACTTTCATCAAGAGGCTTTTTAGTTCCTCTTCACTTTCTGCCTTAAGGGTGGTGTCATCTGCATATCTGAGGTTATTGATATTTCTCCCGGCAATCTTGATTCCAGCTTGTGCTTCTTCCAGCCCAGCGTTTCTCACGATGTGCTCTGCATAGAAGTTAAATAAGCAGGGTGACAATATACAGCCTTGATGTACTCCTTTTCCTATCTGGAACCAGTCTGTTGTTCCATGTCCAGTTCTAACTGTTGCTTCCTGACCTGCATATAGGTTTCTCAAGCGGCAGGTCAGGTGGTCTGGTATTCCCATCTCTTCCAGCGTTTTCCACAGTTTATTGTGATCGGTATACATATATCCCCTCCCTTCCACCTCCCACCTTTTCTCATCCCTCTACATTGTTAGAGCCCTGGTTTGAGTTCCCTGAGTCATACAGAAAATTCCCACTGGAATCTATTCTGTATATGTTGGTGTACATTTTTCCATGCTCCCCCTCCGTGTCACCCTCTCCTTCCTCTCCCCCACCCTTGTCTGTAAGTGTGTTCTCTATGTCTGTGTCTCAGTTGCTGCCCTGCAGATAGGGCCATCAATACCGTCTTTCTAGATTCCATACATATGCCTTAATATACATTTTTTTCTCTTTCTGCCTTACTTCATTCTGTATAATAGGCTCTAGGTTCATCTACTTTACTAGAACTGACTCAAATTTATTCCTTTTTATGGCTGAGTCATATTCCATTGTGTATCTGTACCAAAGCTTCTTTATTCATTCATTTGTCGATATACAGCTAGATTGCTTCCATGTCCTAGCTTTTGTGAATAGCACTCATGGTTTTTAACTGAAACTTTATGGGAGAGAAGGGAAAGCTCCTCTCTTAGAGATTGATCTTTTATTTTGGAGGATAATTACTCATTTTCGACTCAGCCACTTGTCTCTATAATGTAAAATGCGAACCTGGGCTCTTGGCATGAAAAATCAATAGGAGGCTCTAAGTCGGAGTTGACAGTTACAGCGACGTTCTCGCCAGTCCACTTAGAGCTTAAAGCAGAAGAACTTGTCCATAAAAATAACACTTCTGTTCACTGAGCACTTACATTGCTCAACAAGGTGGCAGACATTTTACACAAATTTTTGGTCTCACAACCTCCTGTTACGTCCATTTTACAAACAAGGCAGCTGAGACTCTGAGAACAGGCATCTTAGCTAAGGTCATACAGCTAGTAAATGGCAAGTTCAGACTTTCAACTCTTAATTAGATGAGAAATCCCCTATTCAGGGATTCTGCTTTGTCATCCGTGCCACCTATAAACAGGTCGAGACTGATAACACAAAAGCATAGAAACTTCATGCATCAGTTGAATATTTTTCCACAAGAGATCATGGCTGAACTTTTGAAACGTTTTTTGAAATGCCTTATAAACACACATCCAGCTAGCTGATATTTTTGGAGTGGCTGCCATGTGCCAGGAGCTGTAGCTAAGACACACGGGCCATGTCCTCAAGGAGCCCAGTCTGTTGGGGAAGACAAAGCAGGTTACAGATAATTCCCCTACAGTTTGTGATGGGCGGTGTTCAGGTACCTGAACCACAGTGGATGGAGGGAGAGTGTTTCAGTGAGAAGATGACAGACAGAATTCTAGGGAGCACCAGCCTCCACCTCCACTGGGCCATAGAAGACGAAAGCTTGTGAAGGTAGTCATGGAGGTGGGAAGGAAACCCACAGGTTAAAGTGACCACAGGAAGGGCAGGGCTCAGCAGACCTCTTCTATGAAGGGCCAAATAGAAGTTATCATAAATTTTGTAGGCTGATTGGTCTCTATTGCAACTACTGAACTGCCTTCATAACAGGAAAAGCAAAATCACCATGTAAATGAATGGGGACGGCTGTGTTCCAGTGAAGCTTTATTTATAAAAACAGGCATCAGGCCAGATTTGGCTCATGGGCTGTAGTTTCCAGATCCCCGAAACAGGAGAAGGGGAGGGGTTTGTTATTAAACAAGGTATGACTGGAAATGGTTTTGACTGAACAACCAAGCAGTCCATGGCTCTTTGAGGGATTATTGTGATCATTCTAGCCCCCTACTTAGCATATTTTAGGATTAGGCATTCAGTAAGTGAAGTTGCTCAGTCCTATCCGACTGTTTGCAACGCTATGGACTGTAGCCTACCAGGCTCCTCTGTCCATGGGATTTTCCAGGCAAGAGTACTGAAGTGGGTTGCCATTTCCTTCTCCAGGGGATCTTCCTGACCCAGGGATCGAACCCAGGTCTCCCGCATTGTAGGCAGACGCTGTACCATCTGAGCCACAAGGGAAGTCCCAGATTAGGCATTATGTGCAAGTATTTGTCAGATGACTAAGTGATGGTTTCTATTTGAGCTGGAGATGGTAACTGAGGCAGTTTTGTAGTGAAGGGAGAGGTAAGTGGGATGGGGATTTGATTCAAATTTAAAATGGATTGTGTATAAGTTGTTTTATTATAAAGAAAAAGAAAATGTCATGTCATTTGAAAGCTTATTTTTGCTTTTAAATGGAGTCATAACCCAAGCATCCCCAAGAAGAAGAAATGCAAAAAGGCAAAATGGTTGTCTGAGGAGGCCTTAAAAATAGCAGAGGAAAGAAGAGAATTGGAAGGCAAAGGAAAAAAGGAAAGATACATCCATCGGAATGCAGAGTTCCAAAGAAAAGCAAGGAGAGACAAGAAAGCCTTACTCAGTGATCAATGCAAAGAAATACAGGGAAACAATAGAATGGGAAAGACTAGAGATCTCTTCAAGAAAAGTAGAGATACCAAGGGAACATTTCATGCAAAGATGGGCTCAATAAAGGACAGAAATTTTGGTATAGACCTAACAGAAGCAGAAGATATTAAGAAGTGGCAAGAATACACAGAACTATACAAAAAAGATCTTAATGACCCAGATAACCACAATAGTGTGGTCACTCACCTAGAGCCAGACATTATAGAGTGTGAAGTCAAGTGGGCCTTTGGAAGCATCACTATGAACAAAACTAGTGGAAGTGATGGAATTTCAGCTGAACTATTTCAAATCCTAAAAGATGATTCTGTGAAAGTGCTGCACTCAGCAAATGTGCCAGCAAATTTGGAAAGCTCACCAGTGGTCACGGGACTGGAAAAGGTCAGTTTTCATTCCAATCTCAAAGAAAAGTAATGCCAAAGAATGTTCAAACTACCACACAGTTGTATTCATCTCACACACTAGCAAAGTAATGCTCAAAATTCCCCAAGCTAGGCTTCAACAGTATGTGAACCAAAAACTTCCAGATGTTCAAGCTGGATTTAGAAAACACAGAGGAACCAGAGATCAAATTGCCAACATCCATTGGATCATAAAAAAGCAAAAGAATTTCAGAAAAACATCTACTTCTGCTTCATTGACTAAAGCCTTTGACTATATGGATCACAGCAAACAGTGGAAAATTCTTCAAGATATGAGAATACCAGACCACCTGACCTGCCTCCTAAGAAATCTTGACATTTGCTGTCAAGAAGCAATAGTTAGAACTGGACAGGGAATAACAGACTGGTTCCAAATTGGAAAAGGAATATGTCAAGGCTATATATTGTTACCTTGCTTATTTAACTTATATGCAGAGTACATCATGAGAAATGCTGGGCTGGAAGAAGCACAAGCTGGAATCAAGATTGCCGGGAGAAATATCAATAACCTCAGATATGGAGATGACACCACCCTTATGGCAGAAAGTGAAGAGGAACTAAAAAGCCTCTTGATGAAAGTGAAAAAGGAGAGTGAAAAAACTGGTTTAAAACTCAATATTCAAAAAACTAAGATCAAGACATCTGGTCCCATAACTTCATGGTATATAGAAGGGGAAACAATGACTGACTTTTATTTTCTTGGGCTCCAAAATCACTGCCAATAGTGACTCTAGCCATGCAATTAAAAGACACTTGCTCCTTGGAAGAAAGCTATGACAAACCTAGACTGCATATTGAAAAGCAGAGACGTCACTTTGCTGACAAATGTCCATACAGTCAAAGCTATGGTTTTTCCAGTAGTCATGTATGGACGTGAGAGTTGCACTATAAAGAAGGCTGAGCACCGAAGAATTGATGCTTTTGAATTGTGGTGCTGGAGAAGACTCTTGAGAGTCCCTTGGACTGCAAGGAGGTCCAACCGGTCCATCCTAAAGGAAATCAGTCCTGAATATTCATCAGAAAGACCGATACTGAAACTGAAGCTGCAATACTTGGCCACCAAAGATGGGAAGAACAGACTCATTGGAAAAGACCCTGATTCTGGGAAAGATTGAAGGCAGGAGAAGGGGGCGACAAGGTGAGATGGTTGGATGGCATCACTGACTGTAAATAGAGTTGACTTTGAGCAAGCTCTGGGAGTTGGTAATGGACACGGAAGCCTGGTGTTCTGCAGTCCACAGAGTCGCAAGGAGTCGGACGTGACTGAGCGACTGAACTGGAGTCATAATAATGGCCACCTGTTTTGGGACCAACAGATATACTATTATTTTTGGTTTGGTTTTCATGTTTTCTGCAGAGAAGGTCAGTAAGTGGGTGAGGGGAAGGGTTGGTACTTAGTGTCTAAAGATATAGAAGTCATTGACACTGAAGAAAACTTTGATCTCTTTTTGAAAGACTGAGGTTATATATTATCTCCTGGGCACAAACAGAATGTTTCTGAATATAACCAGAGTTCTGGTAAGACTTAATCTTCAAAGTATCCATTTTTACATTGCTGTTATTAGGTGATTTTAATAACATCTCATTGATGTAAGAGTATTAATGCTTCATTTCACACTATTCTTACTTCTGAATATCTATAATACCATAACATACCAGTTTTGGTTTTGTGTTTTTTTTTTTTGAAGTATAGCTGACTTGTAATGTTTTAGTTTTTCTGGTGCATATATATAATAGCAAAGTGATTCAGTTATACATATATATATATACACACACACACGTATTCTTTTACATTATAGTTGATTATCAGTTCAGTCACTCAGTCGTGTCCGACTCTTTGTGACCCCATGAATCGCAGCACACCAGGCCTCCCTGTCCATCACCAACTCGGGATATTGAATATAGTTCCCTGTGCTATACAGTAGGACTTTGTTATCTATTTTATTTATAGTAGTTTGTATGTACTGATCCCAAACTCCCAGTTCACCCCCACCTCCTTTCTTCCCTTTGGCAGCCACAAGTCTGTTCTGTATATCTGTGAGTCCATTTCCATTTTGTAGATAGAATCGTTTGTCCCAGATTTTAGATTCCACTATATGTGATATGACATGGCACTCGTTTTCCTCTTTCTGACTTCACTTAATATGACAATCTGCAGTTACATCTGTGTTGTTGCAAATGGCATTATTTCATTCTTTTTTATGGCTGAGTAGTATTCCATTGTATATATGTGTTGTAGCTTTTTTTTATCCTTTCACCTGTCGATGGACATTTGGGTTGCTTCTATGTTTTGCCTATTATAAACAGTTCTGCTGTGAACACAGGGGTGTATGTATCTTTTTGAATTACACTTTTGTCCAGATATAGACTTGACGTTTTGTTTTAGTTTGAGGATCTGTCTAAAGTGACAGCCACTGACAGCATACTCACAGACTGGCTATACCAAATCTGAGGTGAGCCGTTTTTTTTCTTTAAAGACTCAGATGCTCCCTTCCCATAAGAAGCCTTCCACCAAAGTCTCTGGCCAGAGTTAGACCTTGCATCAATAAGCACGTGTCGGGCACTATGCTAAGGACAAAGATAAAGTCATAGTCCCCGTCCTTTTGAGCCCTTATTTTCAGCAGATATCAAGAGACTATTCTGTGTCGGTACAGATGCTAGGCCCTCAAGTGGTTTGATGTCTAGAGGAAAGAGTTAAGCTATCAAGCAACTATAGTACAAGGTGATAAGTTTTACAGGGGGACTTTAAAGGAGAGTCATCTAACCTCGCCTAAGGTGGTCAGCACAGGCTTCTGGAGGAAATGATATCTATACCCAAACTTAAAAGACTGGGTACACAAGATAAGTTAAGGATGAGGGGTTTGGAGGAAATAAGAGTCGTGTTTTGAACAGATGGGAATGCTTTGTGTGCAGAGTTCCAGGTCAGACTTGAGCCTGGTGATTTGAAGGGCTTCCCTATTGACTCAGACAGTAAAGAATCTGCCTGCAATTCAGGAGACCTGGGTTCAATCCCTGGGTTGGAAAGATCCTCTGGAGAAGAGAATGGCTACCCACTTCATTATTCTTGCGTGGAGAATTCTATGGACCGAAGAGCCTGGTGGGCAACAGTCTATGGGGTTGCAAAGAGTCAGACACGACAGACTGACCGTTTCACAAGTTTTTCAATATGGCTGAGTCAGGTGCCAGTGAAACATGGGGGGACAGAGGAGCTCCAAATGGTGTTTATGGACCTTTATTCTGGTGGTAATGAGGATCCATTGGCTAATATTTTTGAATGTCAGGGGTGGGGGGACCACATTAAGTTTGAGTTTTGAAAGCTATATCCGGCTGCCTTGTGGAATGTGAGTTGGGAGGAGATGAGGTTAGAAGTGGTGAGAAGGATCCACAGATGGAAGTAATCCAGGAGGGAGGTGCTGATGACTGGAACTGAGTGAGTGGTGGCTCAGAGGAAAAGCAGAGATTCAGAAATAAGTTTCTAGAATTCATCACGCTGGTAGTTGGACAGAGAAGCTAAAGGAGTCAAGGACAAGACCTAGCCTGCAGTAGGGCCTTCCCATGCTCACCTTTGTTCTAACAGCACATGTCCTGTTGCATTTTAAGTGTTCACTTCGTAGATTTTTGAGTTTGGCTCTGAGCTACTCAAGGAGTCACCCTTGTATCCACAGCACCCAATATTGGAGTGCAACAGGAATGTGCATGGGAAATCAAGTTTTGAGATATGAATGTGGCCCACAGGAAGGCAGCCGTAAGCAGAGGAGTGAGCCTGTGGTTGCACTTCCTGTCCCGGGCTCTGCTGTCCTTTGCAGGCTTTGAAAGCAGGCCCAAGGGAATGGGTGGGGGTGGAGGGGGAGGCTGGACCTTGGCCAAAGCCGAGGAGCTTTTCAGGACTGAAGCTTGGTGTGTGGCTTTGGGCTTTTGTGCATTCACACTACTGTGCATGGCCTTGTATTTATAGTCTGGAGCGTGGAGACGGGGTGGGAGGAGGGACACAGGAGAGACAATAGCTCTGCCAGAAAAGTGCCCATCTGACCAATTCCCTTTGGGCTACCTGGTTCCCTCGTGCTGTGTTTTGTGCCTCAGAAAGGAGCCTGGCTTAGGAAGTGGGGGTTGGGGTGGGGAATGCATGGAGCACCCTGCAGGGAAATGCTTTAGCATTCCAAAGGCCTTGAGGATTAGCCGGTGTGTCCTCTTCCGGACCCAGTAGCTCTTACAGAACTGTGAGTGACAGAAAAACAAAGGGAAGTTGCTGGCTGTGTGAGAGTGTATGAAAGAGCACGCACGTCAGGAGTTAGAAATCAACCATACATTTGAGCCAGGCAGCTTCAGCACACAGTCCCACCCTCACCCTGTCCTGAAAAGGACCTCAGCTTGCCTTCCCGCTCTTTGACGCGAGGCTGACAAGTCCTTAGGCAGCTTGTTGGGTGCAAGCCTGCCTGCCTTCGTTAGGCTCCACGCAGTCTTCCGTCTGGGTTACTGTTCTCCGACATGGCTTGTTCTGAACTGCCTGAAAGGCCTTGGTGGTTATGAGCACTTACTGAAAGCATGAATATTGGGAGACCAGAAGGCTTACATTTCACACCGCTTCTACAGATCAGATTCTGTTATCTTTCCCTTCCAAGCCTCCTTGGCTCTGTGTAAGTCTCAGGGCAGTGTTCGCATTGCTATTTCATATTTTAATACTTCATGCAATATCTTATTAGCCAACTAACTTAGCTCCTTGAGGACTCTGATTATTTTCATGTTTATTCCTAGTTCCCTGAGTTAAGGAGGCGTGAGGTTGGCAGTAAGTTACAGAGACCCTAGAAAAAATGGCCAACTGCAACAGCAGTGCTCTACCATACGACAAGAGCGATATCAGTTATAATCTTGTAGAAACAGGCTTGGTTAGATTATCCTAAAATACAGATCAAGAAACTTCTTCATTGGAAAGAAAGCACGTCGAATTTTATAATTTTATTTCTTTCTTTAATTTTGGCTATGCTGGATCTTCCTTGCTGCTCAGGCTTTTTTTTTTCCCCTAGTTGCAGCAAGTGGGGGCTATTCTAGTTGCAGTGCACAGGCTTCTCATTGCAGTGGCTTCTCTTGTTCCAGAGCAGATTCTAGGGAGCATGGGCTTCAGTAGATGTGGTGGGTGGACTCAGTAGTTGCCGCTCCAGGGCTCTGGAGTGCAAGCTCAATAGTTGTGTCACAGGCTTAGTTACTGAAAGCAACTTCTGGGATCATGTGTCTCCTGCTTTGGCAGGCAGATTCTTTACCACTGAGCCACCAGGGAAGCCCAGCACATTGAATTTTAAAATGCAAGAAGAACAAATACTTCCTTCCAGAAGAAAGAAAGAACACCACGAACTGAGAAGCAGTGTTTGGGAGGAGTTAGAGAGTAAAATGATTAAAGTAAATCAGAGGTGAAGAAACCTTAGAATTGGATGGGAAATGGAAGCACTGGTTAAAGGGAAGGTAGATGAAA
This sequence comes from Oryx dammah, assembly GCF_014754425.2. NCBI lineage: Eukaryota > Metazoa > Chordata > Mammalia > Artiodactyla > Bovidae > Oryx > Oryx dammah. The sequence continues at coordinate 228,495 of NW_024080604.1, read as the reverse complement.
GCAATGAAACAAGGTGGTTTTGCTTTTGCCCTTTCTTTAAAAAGCAACAGTTAGAGGGGGGCTGGCACCTTAGAAACCCTGCCATCTACAAAGGGCAAGAATGTCTCCCCATGAGGTCCCTGTAGGCCAGAACTGGTTTTGTTGTTGTGTTCCTGCCTGGCAAAATGTCTTGGCATACAATCAGTGTTGGTCCATGAATGGTAGGAGGAGCAGCCTTTGGAATAAGGGGCTAGGAGTTGAAAGAATGAAATTATAGGTGGTGATCACTGTTGCTGGAAAGATAGAGATTTGGGGGTTGAATACTGGCATTGTAAAATAAACGTGGTTATATTTAGAGGCTTACATTTTTGTTGTCCTTACACGCATGTGTGTAACTGAAGAACCTAAGGTACTCCATTTTGTTAAAAGAAAAACTCCATTTTGTAAGGTTCCAAGAAAAGAGCCTTTGGAAATCCCCTGACCTCACCCCACCACCCACGAGCCAATGGGACCCCAGACCAAAATCTCCTGACTTAACGCTCAGGAACTTGTGATCTACCTAGGAAATAGGGACCAATCAAGAACCAATACACAACCCTTCAAAAGAAAGTGACCAATCAGACGTCCCCCTACCTAGAAATCCTTTTTTTCCATGTATACTCCCTGTACAAGCTATGTAATCCAAGACCCGGGACTCCTCCCTATAGCCGCTGCGTCGGTAACAGTGGGAGCCCCAGCTCGAGCTTAGTAATAAAAACTCTCTTGGTTTTGCATTGGATATCGGCTCCCTGGTGGTCGTTGGGAGATTTCGCGACTTGGGCATAACAGTAACAACTGAGAATGCTGACGTTATAGTAACAGTGCCTGCAGTGTGGGATTTTTTTTTAGGTTTGCAAAGATGAGGCTACATGTTGAATGCTTTCTAAAAATGGCATGAAGCCTTTTCTGTGACTCCTGGAGTGGAGTCAGGTCATAGAGCATTGTCTGACAGAGGCTATCAGCAACAATGCCATGTTCAGAATATCTAGGGATTGAAGATCCATGAGAAGGAAAGGAAGGCAGAGGAACCAGAGATCAAATTGCCAACATCTGCTGGATCATCAAAAAAGCAAGAGAGTTCCAGAAAAACATTTACTTCTGCTTTATTGACTATGCCAAAACCTTTGACTGTGTGGATCACCACAAACTGTGGAAAATTCTGAAAGAGATGGGAATACCAGACCACCTGACCTGCCTCTTGAGAAATCTGTGTGCAGATCAGGAAGCAACAGTTAGAATTGGACATGGAACATCAGACTGGTTCCAAAGAGGAAAAGGAGTACATCAAGGCTGTATTTTGTCACCCTGCTTATTTAACTTATATGCAGAGTACATCATGAGAAACGCTGGGCTGGATGAAGCACAAGCTGGAATCAAGATTGCCAGGAGAAATATCAATAACCTCAGATATGCAGATGACACCACCCTTATGGCAGAAAGTGAAGAAGAGCTAAAGAGCCTCTTGATGAAAATGAAAGAGGAGAGTGAAAAAGTTGGCTTAAAACTAAGATCATGGCACCTGGTCCCATCACTTCATGGCAAATAGATGGGAAAACAGTGGCAGACTTAATTTTGGGGGGCTCCAAAATCACTGCAGATGGTGACTGCAGCCATGAAATTAAAAGACGCTTACTCCTTGGAAGAAAAGTTATGACCAACTTAGATAGCATATTCAAAAGCAGAGACATTACTTTGCCAACAAAGGTCTGTCTAGTCAAAGCTATGGTTTTTCCAGTAGTTATGTATGGATGTGAGAGTTGGGCTATAAAGAAAGCTGAGTGCTGAAGAATTGATGCTTTTGAACCGTGGTGTTGGAGAAGACTCTTAAGAGCCACGTGGACTGCAAGGAGATCCAACCAGTCCATCCTAAAGGAAATCAATCCTGGGTGTTCATTGGAAGGACTGATGTTGAAGCTGAAACTCCAATCCTTTGGCCACCTGATGCGAAGAGCTAACTCATTGGAAAAGACCCTGATGCTGGGAAAGATTGAAGGTAGGTGGAGAAGGGGACAACAGAGGATGAGATGGTTGTATGGCATCACTGACTCAATGGACATGAGTTTGAGTAAACTCCAGGAGTTGGTGATGGACAGGGAGGCCTAGCGTGCTGCAGTCCATGGGGTCGTGAAGAGTCGGACACGACTGAGCAACTGAACTGAACTGATGTATACTTACATTCCCCCTGACATACTCTCACTCTTGCAAATTTCATCTTCAAATTTCTCACTGCACTGTACTTCCTAATGCCCAGCTCCTTTCTGTATCCCAACCATATTGAGTGTGGGGACATGTATTCTTCAGATACACTGGCTGACTGATACTCAGTATTGGTTTTATGTGTGTGTTGAATCAGGGAGGAGGAATGGTAGTCTTCTATTCCAGAGTAAAATATAGGATTTAAGATAAGGACCTTGGGCTTCCCTGGTGACTCAGTGGTGAGGAATCTGCCTGCTAATGCAGGAGACTTGGGTTCAGACCCTGGTCCAGGAATATACCACATGCCTTGAGATAAGTAAGCCTGCCTGCACACAACAACTACTGAGCCTGTGTTCTCGAGCTCGGGAGCCACCATTACTGAGCCCACACTCCACAATTACTGAAGCCTACTCCCCCTAGAGCCCATGCTCTGCAATAAGAGAAGTCACCTGCAGTGAGCAGTCTACTATGTAGTGCAATTGGATAGTAGCCCACATTCGTTGCAACTACAAAAAAAAAAAAGGCAGCAACAAAGATCCAGACAGCCCAAAGTAAATAAATTATATAACAACAACAAAGTGTGTGTGTGTGTGTGTGTGTGTGTCAGATAAGGACATTGTATGCATTTTCTAAGGTATCCCCACTCTTGAGTTTTAGCAGAGCACAAAACTCATATTAAACACTGAATGAATACATAAGAGGGAGAGCTGGGAATATTTAAGAAGAGAAAATATGGGCAAATTATGGTAAAGTCTGTTTAGATGCCTTCTAATTCCTGATCAGTTACTTGTCTAGGCGGGAAAAATAGTCACGTTTTACTGTGGAGGTCTTAAAGGTTCACTCCTGTTTGCCATGGCCTTGTCGCCACAGTTTTCTGTCCTGATCTCTTCCTCTGTTAATACTAGAATGTGTGCTGCAAGAGCCTAATGAATGCAACAGGGTCAAATTGTGGGGACTCATAAAAAGAAACCATGACACTCAACCATAGTCCATTAAGTCAGGTGGAGACTGGATCTTTCAAATGTTATCACTGCTGACATAGATGGCTATAAGCACAAATGCAGTTTTTATATGTAAAAATGAAAGAACACTCTGGAAAAGCAATTTATAAATTTAATAAAAACACTATCCACTCCTCCCCACCACCACTTATTTTTGGGAGGTGGGGGCAGACTTGATATTTCTTTTTTATGAAAAGTAGGTAAGATAAATGTGGGACCTGAGCAAAGTGTGATGACCTGGGAAGTAGATGATTCCCTATAAGAATGGCTGCAGAAGGAGAGTGTCCATGAGTCAGCTGACATCAGGAGCTACAGGCTGATGTTTGAAAGTGGCTCCTTTCCTGTTACAAGTGCAGTGGTGTTCTTGAATGGGAAAAAACATAACTTGCTTTTTCCTTGACAACTTAATATAAGCTCCTTCCCAGAAGAAATTTCTGTTCCAGGCCTTTACAGTAAACTTATTGCAGACACAAAGGCAGTCATGTCCCCAGTCTCCAATAGAGTGTGCCCATTCTGCCATCTTTCTGTTTCCTTTGCAGTCTTTATGGGCTCTGTTTGGAGAAGCCCTGTGGAATTGCCGTAGGCACAAGCTGATGTTTTATGCTTTGCCTATGCAGAGCATGACTGATTGGGCACTGTTGATACATGGCAATTGGGAACGATAACATTTGGGGAATGAAAATAATTTTTGAAGCCTTGCTTTGTCTACCTCTGAAGCATTTTAATAAGTCTGTTCCTTATGACTTAAGGTAAACATGTCAAGCAGTCCGTAAAATCTGAGTGAGTTCTGTATGTGCAGAGTAATGAATTGCTCAGAACGTCAATCTTAGAATGTAAGAGCCTGTCAGGATACCTAGACTCAAGATACAGAATAGAATCTTGCCCTCTTGAATATACAGCTTCTATAAAAACCCTGGTTATAAGAGATGATATTTGGGGACAGCAATTTAAGAAGCAGCCTCTATCAGTCCACTTCTTGAGGTATTTTGGGATCTGTCTTTGGATGAAATTAGACCACTCTAGGAAATTAGACCATGATAGGATATTGACATGTCTTGCATCTCTTCACCTTTGCAGAGTGTCTTGGGATCTGACCTCGGTGTTAGGGCTCTGAATTTTGTGGTGAGTTGTAACATACAAGTGTTAAGAAATCTATGTGTGGATTTTTGTGGCCATGTTCTTGGTGACATTGCCTTTGGATAATGTCTCAGGGACCTCTTATGATTTTTGAGATGAGATGTCTCTTGATAGAACTATTTTTGCTTTTTACATGATATTCTTGTTAAAGTTCCAGTGACTTCCTCTTCGTCTCAGTTTGCAGAAAACTTAAGAGGATAGTGTTACCTTCTTATGGCACTGCAGTTGTACCGTCTCTTATGCTTGGAACGTTTGCTCTTTTTCAGTTTTGTTTCACCTGACATTTCGGGTGAAAATGAAAATCATATCCTATCTGAAAGAATCCAGTTAAAGAAAGTTGTAATCATTTTTTTTCTAAATACAGGGCAGCAGCCTGAGACAGGCAAAAGATGCCCCAGAGGTCAGCTATAATATCAGCAGCTGCTGGGTGTTCCTGAAGGATGGTTTGAAGGATGGTAGTTTTCCCTCCTGGAGAAGGCGATGGCACCCCACTCCAGTGCTCCTGCCTGGGAAATCCCACGGACGGAGGAGCCTGGTGGGCTGCCATCTATGGAGTCTCACAGGGTCGGACATGACTGAAGTGACTTAGCAGCAGTAGCAGTTTCCCCTCCACATAAGATTAAGAAACTGTGAAAAGGAATTAGTCTTGTTCGTCAAAGGGTAAAGGACAGGTGGATACCAACTTCCTTCTCATGAAGTTTGCCATGCAAAGGATTGATTCAGACTAATTATCCAGCTTATGAATTATCAGATCTGGTGACTTTTTTTTTCTTGTATCTTCAGTAGCAGAACTCTTTTCTTTTGTCAAAGTAAAGCTCACCAGCTGGTCCTCTGTTTCATCTACATTTGGTCCTTTGAACCAGAAACAGGGGAGTTGAAGGGTTTGAAGGGAGAGAAAGTAGAAATCATAGTGCCACGTGCAAACGGTGGGGTTGTCAGCTGTGCCGCCTTTGGTGAGTCAGCAGATACTTCCTGTGAGCAAGCATTTGGCCCCGTACATTCTCTCCTCCAAATAGAAGTCAAACATCACAAGTCTCTAATCTCTTGGCTCTACCCCTGCTATTGAAAAAGTAGGGCCCTCATTCAGCTCACTCCTCTCTGTAGCCTTCTGGGGAATGACTTTTTATATTGTTAACAAAAAGTCATTTTGTTGAGGTTCTGTTTGTAGATGTATTTTCCTTAAGCTATGTATTACCACTGGCAAGGGTCAGAGTGGACCACGGGTTTGCCCCGTTTCACCAGTGAAACAACGCTGAGAAGTCTTGTGAGTATAGCTCTCATAAATGAGCTCATATTTTAAGCATTCTAAGAAAACCCCTTATTCACAGGAGTCCTGCTGGAAATCATTTTGTAAAGTGCTGGGCTCACAGTAGGCACTGGATGACTACATGGATGGATAGATGAAAAGAAGGATCTTTTTATATGAACAGCCCTTTTATTAAAGCCGTTCTCTAAGATTCAGTCCCTCCGAAAACACTGTCTCCCAAAGCCTGGGTGTCGCCCGACCCTACTCCATAATGGCCTTCCTGCATCACCATTATTGCATTGTATTGATGCTCATTAAAACAGACCATGCTTAGAGAGTGCTTACCATGAACCATGCCCTGTACCAGACACCCTTCACCTATTATCTCATTTAATTCTCAAGGCAATCCTGTGAGCCAAGGAGAGTGCAGTTTACAGATGTTTGCCCATGGCTTGCCGTGCTCGGGCGACTAGTAAACAGTGCGGTCTGGTCTCAAGCATGAGTCTGTCTGATTCCAAAGCTTTTAACTCCTGAATTCATGTCTTTGTAATGTGTGTGTGTCTCCCCACTACATGCCAGCTCCCTGAAATTTCGAGTCCTGTTTTTTGGTTTGTTTGGTGTACCACGCAGCTTGTAGGATCTCCGTTCCTTGACCAGGGTTTGAACCTGAATCATGGCAATGAAAGCCCAGAATCCTAACAGGCCACCAGGGAACTCCCACTGAGCTCTGTTTTATACAGCTTTTCCTGCTCAGTTTCAACCGCCATGCCTGCTGTGTAATATTAACTGGAATGAATGGAGAAGGAAGACCTGGAGCTCCATCCTGGTGCTAGTACCAGGTGAATCACGGAGCCTCCCAGAGCACCACGTATAGTTCGCAGTAACCCTTGCCCTGCCTTTATTATAAAGCCTTTGTGAGGATCGCATGAGAAAGAGCTTGTGGAAACCACAAGGGACTGTGTGAATGTTAAGAAGGATTCATAAACCAAATGTACCCATTTTGTATTTTCAACATGTTTGAAGGCCAGGGTTCCTCAGAGGACCTCAAATATTTAAGTTTTTGGTGAATAATTGGCCTAAGGAAAAATAGGGAACACAGATCTTTATCAAGCCAGGAGGAGAAAATGCTCCAAGATAAATTTAAAGGCTTATGGTGTTCATATACATCCTGACAGATGGGCAAAAAAATAGGAATTCCAGTTAGATGCAAAAAAAAGCACCCCAAGCTAGTGGAATGCCCACTGGATGGGGAGTTCAGGGCTCGGTGTGTGTAGCAAGGCTTGGGTATACTGCCTTTCTTGGGGAAGTGCCTGCAGCCTGCTGCCAGGCCTCCGATCTCCCTGACTGTAAACGAGATGTTCAGCCCGAGTGTCTCCAGTAACCTGCCCCCCTAAACCTGTGTGTTTGGAGCAGTCCTGAGGTGCAGAGTTGTCAGTGTTCCTTCCAGATGCCAGCATAGGGGTGACTGCCAGTTTGGGGCCTGTCCTGTGCTAGAGAGGGCTGGCAGACCCTCCTAGGCTTGTTAGGTAGGTAGAACAGGGAAAAGGAGTCCAAAATGGCAGTGGCTAAAAGACAAGGAAGGGAAAAGCCTGCGAAAATGAAATAAAAGAAGGTCCGAGGACCGGAGTGAGGACCTCAGGTAAAACAAACAATAGTCCTGGCTGGCCCAATTTACACAGGACAGGCCCGGGGAGAGATAAACATATAAAGAGAGGAGCCAAAGCTAGCTCTCTCTCTCTCTCTCTCCTGTGCGCTGGGGCGCTCTTCTCCTCGTGTCTTTGGATTGATGTGTCCTCACGCCTCGAAGATGGATTTTCCTGGTATCTTCTAAATAAAATAGAGCTGTAACACTGAGCTGTAACACTGATTTGTCTAAGAGCTATAACATGGTCCATTCGAGACCTGAGAGCTATAACGCGGTCTATCCAAGACCTGAGAGCTGTGACACGCCCAGGGGGCTTTAACGTCCATCACTCCAAATCTCTGTTGTGACGAGACAAAGAATTGAGGAACATACACTCACGTGACAGGCTGAAGCCGCAAAGGACCCAGCCTGTGCTGTGCCTTCAGCTGTCCTGTGGAAGCTGGACTCCAAAGCCGGCGTGCGTGTGCATCAACTCCTCACTCACGCCTTTAGTGCCAATTGTAGTCAGCCTTATTGGAGAATGTTCCGTTTCCCCCATCCCCCCCCCTTTTTTTTTTTTACCCATTTCACCTCTAATCTATTGTTTTCAAACTATTAGATTAGATTTCCCTTGTTTAAAGAAAATAAGATATTTTCCTACTGTACAACAGAAGAACGTTCTCAAAGACGTTCTTACAACCTTGGAACTATTTGTGCTTTCCATACTTGGTCTTTGGATAGAAAGCCCTTTGAGACTGTTAAGAATGTGTCTTCTGATAACATCCTGTGTTTTGTAATGTTTGTTTTCAAGTGCATTGTTTAAGTGTCTTATTGCCACTGGCAGGTAAACAGGGCAGAAGTGAATACTCTTCCCAGCTGCCCCCAACCTACCCACCTGGTTTGAACAAAGACTTGAGTAAGCTTCAAGTATTTTAATACGAAAAGTACATTTTCAGTTGCTGCTTTTTTTTCATTTTAATACATTTCTAAGGAAACGAGGTTGCATTTTTCAGTAGCTATCATTGCGGTTTTAGAACTAAAAATTTTCTTTTCAAGATCACTATGTAGAGCTTTTCTGAGAAGAGAGCTGTGGTGCACAGGGCATCCTCTGTTGAGATGGCTTCATAATGTAGCATTTAGTGCTGGAAAAATCCTCTGTGATGATTTTATATATGGCCTAGCATTCTTATTCTTGCACGTAATGCTGATGAAACTGTTCTTGCAAAACCTCAAGGCAGTCTCTCCAGACGTGTATGTCAGCTTCTTGGGGAACACCCAGTTATCTCCTTGACAGTTTGTAGGCTCTGTACCCATTCCTTTTATTTATCAAATCTGCTTAGAAAGGCTGTAGAAAAGACCAGGAATAGGGATAAAAAATGCTGGAAAAGATGGAAAGGGGAGGGAATTGGTCCATTCTATTTGGTTCCTTGACACCTTCAAGTTTTGCTTCACTGAATTCTGTTCAGAATCAGTTTAGACTGTTCAGTCATAGTCGTCATTTCAGCATTCTTTAGAAACCTACCGCATTTAGTCCAAATTCATCTGAGAATCAAATACCACATTGCCTTGCCCTGCCTCTGTGGGTGGGGGGAGCGGTAGGCAATCTAATAGCAGAACCTACACATCTGGTATTTGTGAACTCGTCTTAACCTGTCTTTAATGCAGAGCCTTTATTTGTCATCTTTTGACTTGGTGGCGGTGGTGGTGCATATAGCAATGATAACTCTGCCATGGTGGGTGTGTTTCAGAGAACCAAAGAGTAGTTTTTATCACTGCGTCTGTGTAAAATCCTCAGTGCCTGGTCAAGGGGTTGAATATTGGATACCAAATTGCTTTGTTAAAGCTGCACAGTTTGGACGTGAAATCATCACACCGAGCCATTGGCTTCTGTCAACTCTTCTGTAACTAGTACTCGCCAGGGGAGCATCTCTGGCCCCATGGGGAAGGTCAGCAGAGTGGTTGTGAGGCAGAGTAATCTGGCCTGGGTCAGGCTGAAAGCTCTTATTGATATGGGATTAGTCTCGGTGGAGACAGCGTGCTGTCACATGGGCATCACTGCGATCCAGAGGACCGAGAGGGGAGGCCTGGGGGGCAGGGGGGACGCCGCTGAGTCACTGAGCTCATTCAAAGACAACTGCAGGGTGGCCGACCAGCCAACAGACCACCTCTGGGTCATCGAGACTCCACTCATGCAGGGCACGGAGGACAGCAGTGCTTGACAAGGTAGGGATCCGCGAAGCTGCTCTGGCAGAAGGCAGCTGAGCACGTTCCCGGCGGTGGAGGAGAGGGCCCCTGGAAACTCGGGGCTGCAGTCTTTGGTCCTGCGTGTTGGCTTTTCCATACCAACGGGAAGGGGGCTTGTCAGCCAGAGAGCTCCTCACCTGGAGGCTCAGAAGTCCTGGAAGGGAAAAAGGAAATCGTCTGTGTCCTGCTTGTGGCCTGCAGTCAAATACTGTCGACCCTTTTTTCTCGTTTCGGCATCATTTCAAGTCGTGTTTAAACTCGGCACTGAGCAAGCATCATTGATGTGGATGGACAAACAGGCTTGAGAATTGAAATCTGTCATTTCTTAGGTGCCACGCAGTCCATCTGAGCTTTTGCATTACTCGGAAAAGTACAGAAATGGAGGCAGGGGAGGAACGTAGAAGGTGTTTGGGGTGGGGACAATTGGGGCAGAAGTCATAATGTCCAGTAACTATCTCACGGCGCTAAGAAAAGGGAGTAGTTGTGTGGTCTTTGCCTGAGACACCCAGTCCTTGCGTGTGTGTGAGTGTGTGCTGCAGGCTGGGTGGAGACAGTGTGTGTTCTTCTGTCCCCACCACACACACACGGGAGACACAGCTCAATGACGATTACTACGTGAACGTGTCAAAAACAGAACTACAGAGGTGGGTCTATAGATGAATTGTGTGTGCGTGTATGTTGTCAGAAAAGATTGCTAATTGGTAGCAGATAAAGGGGAAAGCCTTTCAAAGTAAACTTAACTGACAGAGCTCCCCGGTGTAGGTTATTCCTCCAGGAGAAGTGATTTTGGCAAATCCAGACTAAAAAGTGACTGCTTGAACTGAATGAGTTTTTAATTTTTTTTTTTTAAGGCACTAATAGTCACTTCCTCATGATGTTTTCTGTGCATCCAGGCAGAACATAGAGGTTGCTTTATTTTTTAACTTCTTCCCCATCCCTCCCCTTTTTTCCCCTTGTGTCAAACCGAACGCTGAATTGTGTGAGTCTCAGTTTGCTCAGAGGTCTAAGGCAAGGTGGGCAGACAGTGGATGTCTGGTGGCTCCAGGAAGCGAGAGGATCAGTGACGGCGGGCCGAGGTTGTGTCGAGTCTGGAAGAAGGGAAGCCTGTTTGGTGCTAGAAGTGTTTGCCGTGTGATTGGTTGTGTTGGCAGCCAGTAAAGCCTGGGTGGAGAGAGGAAAGATGGGGAGAGTGGGGTGGGGAGGGACATTCCTTGCTGCTATTACCTCTTTTGTGGCTGGCGGGAGCGGCAGTGGAGCCTGGTGGATAGCTGTTGCTTGGAAGGCAGTCAGGAACACTTGATTCCTGCTCCCCTGGTCTCAGCGCAAGTGTGAAAACCAGCTTGATTTAACCTGTCCCTCTGTCCGAATGACTTTCCCCTTTAAAAAGAAAGGAATGTGTGTCTTGGGCATTAACGAACTGTTGCTAAACTAACCTTCCTAAATAATTAAATTCCTGACTTTGAAGTAAAAGAGAACCTCAGAGTGAAGAGTTGAAATGTGACCCAGCATGTGGTTTAAATATTTCTTTCAAATTTTAAGAAAAGTTCAAAAAATGAGATAGTCAACCCTGAAATGCAAGCAGTTTGTTTAGCAGCACTCATTACAGGGGAGAAAAACAGAAGCTCGTTGGTTCTTGGGTTTTGTAAGTTACCAGCAGGGAGCCATGGGTGAGGGTTTTGTCTAACCTGGGGCCCGAGATTTATAGAGGGATGAGAAGGCTAGATTATGGTGGGCAGGTCATTTCTAACTCCAGAAACAAGCATGTGAAAATGAAAGTCGCTTTGTTGTGTCCGATTCTTTGTGATCCTGTGGTCTGTGGCCCGCCACACTCCTCTGTCCATGGATTCTCCAGGCAAGAATACTGGAGTGGGTAACCATTCCCTTCTCTAGGGAAGCTTCCCGACCCAGGGATCCAGCCCGAGTCTCCTGCATTGGTAGGTGGATTCTGAGCCACCAGGGAAGCCCAGATACAAGCATACATGGTGGCAAGTCAATTTTAGAGGAGTAGATTGGAAGCTTTTTGCCCATTTGTCATGGTTCAATATAAGAATCTGAATGTTTACTATTAAATAGGATGGCGTGTTCCCAATAACCTGCATAGTACCCAGTGTAGAATGTTAGCTCTTTCCTGCACAGTCAAGTCAACTTGTGTTCAAGAAATGAAAATACATTGAAAGATTTAGCCTGACAGATGTCCTCCTCTTGGCTTTATTGAGCACAGAGCCATTTCCTACCAGCTAAGGGGTTTTCTAACTTTTTTCCTGGTCTCACTTACATAGTTGTGTGGGTGCCGTCTATCTTCAAACCCACTGATTGCTCTGATTTGGAAATTTCTCCTTTTTTTCAGCTTTTTGCTTCTGAGAGTAGGTAGATATTTTAAAAATTCATTAGATTGTGTCCAATATTTCTATGTATTTGAAATGAATATGAGATATCTTGTGTCAGTTCAGTCTGCTATACAGACTAGCCTAATTAAATGGAACTTAGAAGTTCATTACGGGGGAACATTTCTTCCAGTTGAACCAGTGAGTCTTGGAGGGAACCTGGCCGCCACCCTCCTTTGTGTCATCTTCTTTCTCATGGGAAGGAGGTCTGTGCATGCAGACAGCCAGTGATGTGGTCTCATGGCCACACGGGGTTCCACTCTACAGCTGTTGTTTGGTCACACGTGGTTCCACTCTAAGACTGTTATCTCGACACATGACTGTTCTCTTCTACCCTCCCCTGGATGGCTTCCGTTGGACAAGACATACCTTCCTCTTGCTCTGTCACTTCCACCAAGGCCATATTTGTATAAGATCATCTTTCCTCCAGAAGTTTAGGTCCAAAGTCTATGCATTTATGATGATATTCCAATTCCCTTTAATTTTTCCCTGTTTGATTTGAAATCCCTTCTGTGCTAACCTAGCATATTATGGCCCTCCACTGTAGCTGGGTTTTAAGTTTTACCTAAGCTTCTTTCTCCACGTCCCAAATTTCACATAAAAACTTGTTCACCATGTCATTTTCTTGCCAACAGAATATCTTTTCACCCGTGCTCAGGTGTCCTTTCTCTCTTGTTAGAAGTCGTCATTCCGGTATCTTACACATGTACCTGAGAAAATAACAATAATAAATATAGTTGCTGTTTTTCATCAGCAAGTGTGTTGCTTGTCCACCTTTATCTTGAAAAATCAATGACCTTCACCTGAAAGAAACCGGGAAAATACCTCCCTCGGGTTCCAAGACTGCCCTCAGAAAGTCCAGGATGTGTTCATGCCGTCCCTGGTTCCTGTGTGAGTTAGCAGATGGGAGAGGAGAGGGCGGGCTCAGCCTTGGCGAGCTGTCACATTCTTCTTTGTCCTGTTGATCATTTTCTTCAGGAAGTCTGCAGCCCTTGGGGAGTGATGAGCTCATGCACGCGGGGCCCCACACATTTCCCGCCCTCCCCAGCTCCTGGAGCATCTTGGGACTCAGTTTTGCAGCCCAGGCCATCAGGTCCTTGCTGGTAGAGCTGTCGCTTCCCTTCCCGCCCTTCTCCCCCTAGACTGAGCCCTTCTTGGGTAAGAAACCCTTCCCAGAATCTGAAAACTCAACGCTTCCTTCCAGAGAAGAAAGAGCTTCAAATTTGTGTCCACTCTCAGGGGATTCCACAGGTCCTCATCAAGGGGTACGAATCCAGGCTGACGACCCCTGGCCTAAATCATACACAGGTGGCTTTGAAACCTTGCAGTTTCTCTTACTGTAGTCTGTATTATGGGTTGTCTATATCTTGTGTGATTCCACTTATTGCTTATTTTTGGAACCCAGGTGCCCAGAATTGGATTAGTCACAGTCTTCGGTTCATATCATGCTCATCTCTGGGCCATGCAGGACTCTCTTCTGTCACTCCCAGTTCTGTGCGATTTGTGGCCTTGGGTTGGAGGCCCAGCCTCACAATTTTTTATGACTTTGAATGGGTTACTTAGCACCCTCCCTCTTCTTTCCTCAGTTGTAAAATGAGGAAAGGAATACAGCCTCATAAAGTTGCTTGAGAGGATTACATGAAAGAGTGTGCTTTATTTATCTCTGAAACCAATGGAATGAAATACTAAATGTGTAGTGCCCTGTAAGGAGTAGGTCCTCAATATCTGATACCATCACTAATTGTCATTTTGGCCTGCTATGGTCTGGGAAAATAGGAGGAGATGAAGTTGAAGAATTTTAGCCCTGTCCTTTGCAATCTTAGGCATGAGACTTCCTTCATACAAGGGTGTATATTGAGAACTTCTGTTAATAAGAAAGAACCCTATCTCAGCGAAGCCTGAGCCCATGGCAACCCTTCTCACTTCAAAAGGTTGAAAGTCCTATGTCCACACTATCAGCACGTGCTACCACTTCTTGCTCATGAGACGACCACAGGTGTGTCTCATGTCCAGAACTAGAGTTCAGACTCTGAGGGCAGAGACTGTCTTTGATTCTCACTGTTACATGCAGGACAGCACCCATCATGAAGAGTTGCAGAGAACATAAGTGGAGGTTCCTAGATCACAGGCCCCAGACTCACAGCTAGAACCCACAGACATGCTTATATATACCTACACAGTATTTTTGAAAAATTACTAAGTGGCCCTTTGCACAACAAAATCACAGCAAAATATTTCACTTAAAAAATCACACATTTGGGGTTTTTTTCCTTGCAAAATTATGTAGCATCTTGGAGCCTACCGTCCCACCTTATAACAAAAGCAGAGTTGAGAAGCAGATACCTGGTAGTAAACAGGGCCTGCCCTCTCCAATTTAACCACAGTCCCCACTGCTCCCTAATGTCTGCCCATCACTGTCCCCTCACATCTCACCCATCTGATCTCCTGGAGTTCACACAGGGCACTATATATTAAATACCTTATTTCATAGATTTCACTGGAGTTGGGGACCCAATCCCCATTATGGTATGAGAGCCCTATACCAGCAAGGAGGTATTCACCCAGGTAGTTCTTCTTCTATGACCCGGCACTGGGTGCTAAGGGAGGGCAAAGGAGATGGAATGGGTCCTGTGACCAGCTCACGTAGCAGGTACAGGGATAGCCGCAGTGAGAGACCACACGTGCCAAATGAGCGGTGCAAATAAAGAATCGAAAGAAGGAGCATCTGCTTCTGCCTGAGTTGCTCACAGGGGGCTCCTGAATGACACTGGGCTCTTTAAGGATGATAGGATTTCAGTATCTGGGGGAGAAAACAGCCTTCTCCCTGGGGGGGGGCGGGGAGTGACATATGCAGGAAAAGGCAGCTGTGACTTGACCTGTCTGACCCATACGTGGCGGGGGCTGGGAGACACACAGGGAGCCATTAAGAGCAGACAGTGGCATTTGGCACACAGGCTGTGGGGAGCTGCCAGAGACTTTCTGAGAATATTGAAATCACAAGAGTGAGAAATGAAAATGTTTTCAACTGTCAGCAAACACCCCAAAGGCAGAAACGGCTGCGGCCGTGTTTGCTCCGGTGTCCCCTGCACCCTCACCCTGCTTTTTCTTGGGGCTGTCTCCTCAAGGCTGCTCCGGTGGCATCAGGAAGGCCCCCCTTCCTCTGAGGTCTACGGCCATCAGGTTGGCAGAGGCCTAGTGCTCTCAGGCCCAGAGCCCACAGACAGGTGATGAATTTCACATGCAGTTTGAAGTGCATTGAAGGGGTGTGGTGACACTTAGCAAGGAGTTTAACTTGCCTGTCAGATCCAGAGATGGAAAGCGTGTCTTGGCCACTCTTAATTATTTCAGACAGAATCGGACAGTTTGTGTCTGGCTCCAACCAGATTGTACGTCTAATTATCTAAGTGAGACTCACTGGGGTCTGCTGGTTGTCATTTGCTGCCTGCCAGTGAGCGGTGGCAGAGCCTGCCTTCCTGTCGTTTGGTGCCAAGGTCTGGGTCATGGTGAGAAACACTGCTGTCCCCTTGGGAGCACATTCTACTGAGAATACTGCTGCTGTTCTAGTTCAGTTGCTCAGTCGTGTCCGACTCTTTGCGACCTCGTGGACTGCAGCACACCAAGCTTCGCTGTCCTTCACCATCTCCCGGAGCTGGCTCAGCCTCATGTCCATTGACTCTGTGATGCCATCCAACCATCTCTTCCTCTGTCGACCCCTTCTCCTCCCTCCCTCAGTCTTTCCCAGCGTCAGGGCCTGCTGCTGCTGCTGCTGCTGCTGAGTAATTACCCTCCTCACCTTCCCAAAGTCGGCCTCTGTCCTCATACCAGAGGTGACTGACATGCCGTCCCAGAGCTGACTTCCTTAGCTTCTCCCTTCAGTAAGTGCTCTGACCTGTCTAGTCTGTACTATGCCTTCAGAAAACCTGTGGCATAATCACCATCAGAAGCGAGTATGGATGCTTCTTAGCTGGGATGACCTGGTGTCATTCCTGGTTAAAACATGCCGCTCCCCACCATGGAACCACCAGCCTGGCTGGGATGTGGCCCCAGAGAGCAGAGGTGTGAGCCCCACCCCTGGAGCTCAGGGCTGCTTAGTCCCGTGTTCATTCTGTGTATTTCAGGTCTGGTTTATTTCATTTTCTGTCTGCAATGCATCTAGATTGGTTTTCACAATGACGCCTCAGAAAATGACTGGTGAAGAGGGATTCGGGATTGCAGAAGCCCTGAATAGAGAGGAGTGGTCATCACACAGCAGCCACATGGCATCAGGGGCCCTTTCAGACAACCTGATGGCATTTTCTGCAGGGCAGGGCTGCACTCCTTTTCCCTTCACGCTCCAAAAGCTTCTCGGTCCTGTTTTATGTGCCCTAAGTACCCTTTAAAGCTCTGGAGAAGTGAGTGACAGTGAGTGACCTTCGTGCATGCGTGCTGGATTTCTGGGCTTCTTTATGACAAATTTGAGGGGAAGCACTCACTTATCAAATAGAACCATTTTCCTTTCTCCCCAATCATAAAGCGAGAAATGTGATGTCACTTCATGGACTTGAGTTTAAAGAATGTATCCTCTGGACGTGAGTTAATTTTACCTGAGTGTTAGTCTGTGGTTTTGTGCAACGGTTAGCAGGTGAACCGTGGTACCTTCAGAAATGAGGTGAAAGAGGCAAGGGGCTGATCCCCAGGTGTGCAGAACTGGAAAACAAAGGAATAGCCCACAAAACAGGCTTTAGAAAAGTAACACCTGTTACCTAGGTAGTGCTTTGGTTAATCATTCTTTAGAAAAGAAACAGGTGGAAGGAGGAGTTCCGAGGTTCCCAGCTGGACTAGAGACTTAAGTGTGCACACTAGCCCCATAAATAAATGGAAATACATGTGTGTGTGAATACATGTGCAGAGCATCAGCTCTGGGGGGAGTGGACCACTAGCTATGAAGTGGCTTCCTATGCACAACAGAATTTAATCAGTTCGGTCCAGTCGCTCAGTCCTGTCCAACTCTTTGTGACCCCATGGACTGCAGCACGCCAGACTTCCCTGTCCATCACCAACTCCCGCAGCTTACTCAGACTCAGGTGCATTGAGTCGGTGATACCATCCAACCATCTCATCCTCTGTCGTCCCCTTCTCCCACCTTCACTCTTTCCCAGCATCAGGATCTTTTCCAGTGAGTCTGCTCTTCACATCAGGTGGCCAAAGGATTGGAGTTTCAGCTTCAACATCAGTCCTTCCAATGAATATTCAAGACTGATCTCCTTTAGGACTGACTGGTTGGATCTCCTTGCAGTCTAAGGGGCTCTCAAGAGTCTTCTCCAACACCACAGTTCAAAAGCATCAGTTCTTTGGCACTCTGCTTTCTTTATAGTCCAACTCTCACATCCATACCTGACTACTGGAAAAACCATAGCTTTGACTAGACAGACCTTTGTTGGCAAAGTAATCTCTGCTTTTGAATATGCTGTCTAGGTTGGTCATGGCTTTTCTTCCAAAGAGTAAGCGTCTTTTAATTTCATGACTGCAGTCACCATCTGCAGTGATTTTGCAGCCCCCCAAAATAAAGTCTCTCACTGTTTCCATTGTTTCCCCACCTATTTGCCATGAAGTGATGGGACCAGAGGCCATGATCTTTGTTTTCTGAATGTTGAGTTTTAAGCCAACTTTTTCACTCTCCTCTTTCACTTTCATCAAGAGGCTCTTTAGTTCTTCTTCACTTTCTGCCATAAGGGTGGTATCATCTGCATATCTGGTATTATTGATATTTCTTCCAGCAGTCTTGATTCCGGCTTTTGCTTCATCCAGCCTGGCATTTCACCTGATGTACTCTGCATGTAACTTAAATAAGCAGGGTGACAATATACAGTCTTGATGTACTTCTTTCCCTATTTGGAACCAGTCTGTTGTTCCATGTCCAGTTCTAAATGTTGCTTCTTGACCTTCATATGGATTTCCCAGCAGGCAGGTCAGGTGGTCTGGTATTCCCATCTCTTTCAGAATTTTCCACAGTTTGTTGTGATTCACACAGTCAAAGGCTTTGGTGTAGTCAATAAAGCAGAAATAGATGTTTTCCTGGAACTCTCTTGCTTTTTCTGTGATCCAGTGGATGTTGGCTATTTGATCTCTGGTTCCTCTGGCTTGGAGAATTTTGAGCATTACTTTACTAGCATGTGAAATGAGTGCAATTGTGCAGTAGTTTGAGCATTCTTTGGCATTGCCTTTCTTTGGGATTCGAATGAAAACTGACCTTTTCCAGTGCTGTGGCCACTGCTGAGTTTTCCATATTTGCTGGCATATTGAGTGCAGCACTTTCACAGCATCATCTTTTAGGATTTGAAATAGCTCAACTGGAATTCCATCACCTGCACTAGCTTTGTTCGTAGTGATGCTTCCTAAGGCCCGCTTGACTTCCCATTCCAGGATGTCTGGTTCTAGGTTAGTGACCACACCATTGTGGATATCTGGTTCATGAAGATCTTTTTTGTATAGTTGTTCTGTGTATTCTTGCCACCTCTTCTTACTATCTTCTGCTTCTGTTAGGTCCATACCATTTCTGTCCTTTAGCAAGCCCATCTTTGCATGAAATGTTCCCTTGATATCTCTGATTTTCTTGAAGAGATCTCTAGTCTTTCTCATTCTATTGTTTTCCTCTATTTCTTTGCATTGATCGCTGAGAAGGCTTTCCTATCTCTCCTTGCTATTCTTTGAAACTCTGCATTCAAATGGGTATATCTTTTCCTTTTCTCCTTTGCCTTTAGTTTCTCTTCTTTGCACAGCTATTTGTAAGGCCTCCTCAGACAGCCATTTTGCCTTTTTGCATTTCTTTTTCTTGGGGATGGTCTTGATCACTGCCTCCTGTACAATGTCATGAATATCTATCCTTAGTTCTTCAGGCACTCTGTCTATCAGATCTAGGCCCTTGAATCTGTTTCTCACCTCCACTGTATAATAATAAGGGGTTGATTTAGGTCATACCTGAATGGTTTAGTGGTTTTCCTTACTTTCTTCAATTCAATTTTCCAATAAGGAGCCTGCCCATCAACAGAAAATTGGATTAAAGATTAAAGAGCATGGCCCCGCCCATTAGTACAAGACCCAGTTTCCCACTCAGTCTCTCCCATCAGGAAGCTTCCATAAATCTCATCCTTATCCATCAGAGGGCAGACAGAATGAAAACCACAGTCACAGAAAACTAATCAAGCTGATCACTTGGACCACAGCCTTGTCTAACTCAGTGAAACTATGAGCCATGCTGTGGAGGGCCACCCAAGACGGATGGGTCATGGTGGAGAGTTCTGATGAAACGTGGTCCACTGGAGAAGGGGATATCAACCCCTTCAGTATTCTTGCCTTGAGAACCCCATGAACAGTATGAAAAGGCAAAAAGATAGGACACTGAAAGAGGAACTCCCCAGGTCGGTAGGTGCCCAATATGCTATTGGAGAACAGTAGAGAAATAACTCCAGAAAGAATGAAGGGATGGAGCCAAAGCAAAAAACAGCACCCAGTTGTGACTGGTGATGGAAGCAAGGTCTGATGCTGTATAGAGCAATATTGCATAGGAAACTGGAATGTTAGGTCCATGAATCAAGGCAAATTGGAAGTGGTCAAACAGGAGATGGCATCGACATTTTAGGAATCCGTGAACTAAAATGGACTGGAATGGGTGACTTTAACTCAGATTACCATTGTATCTACTACTGTGGGCAAGAATTCCTTAGAAGAAATGGAGTAGCCCTCATAATTAGCAAAAGAGTCCAAAATGCAGTACTTAGATGCAATCTCAAAAACGACAGAATGATCTCTGTTTGTTTCCAAGGCAAGCCATTCAGTATCACAGTAATCCAAGTCTATGCCCCACCCAGTAACACTGAAGAAGCTGAAGTTGAACGGTTCTATGAAGACCTACAAGACCTTCTAGAACTAACACCCAAAAAAGATGTCCTTTTCATTACAGGGGACTGGAATGCAAATGTAGGAAGTCAAGAGAAATCTGGAGTAACAGGCAAAGTTAACCTTGGAGTACAAAACAAAGCAAGGCAAGGGCTAACAGAATTTTGTCAAGAGAATGCACTGGTCATAGCAAACACCCTCTTCCAGCAACACAAGAGAAGACTCTACACATGGACATCACCAGATGGTCAACACCTAAATCAGATGGATTATATTCTTTGCATCCAAAGATGGAGAAGCTCTATACAGTCAACAAAAACAAGACTTGGAGTTGACTGTGGCTCAGATCATGAACTCCTTATTGCCAAATTCAGACTTAAATTGAAGAAAGCAGGGGAAACCGTTAGACCACTCAGGTACGACCTAAATCAAATCCCTTACGATTATACATAATTTAATCTGACTTTATGTATTTCTGTATTTTTTGAAACTGTAAGAATGAGTCAAATACAGATCTGTGCGCATGACCACATACACGAACCTGACTGGGTATGGAAGGAATTCCTAGGCTTAAAATGAAGTGGGAGAAATGACAAAAGAATAGATGGATAGGATTTGACAACAAATATGTTACTTTTATGGAAAGAATTTAGACACACTGGAGAAAAATAATTCCACTGTATTTATGTTACCATCTTCAAATGGCTTAGTCGCGTAAGAGCATCCAGTTGGTCAAATAACACACCTTCCTCCCACAGATGTCCACATCCTAATCCCTAGGCTTTATTAATATGTTACCTTACATGATAAAAGGGACTTTGCATGTGTGATTAAGTTACTTTTGAGATGGAAATGTTATCCTGGATTACCAAGTGCCTCCAATATAATAAAAAGTGTCTTTATAAGAGGAAAGCAGAAAGAGATGTGAGGGCAGAAACAGAGGGTCAGAGCCTGAGAGACTGGAAGAGCGAGGCTGTGGCTTTGAAGGTGGAAGCAGAGGCCTTAAGCCAGGGAGTGCCAGAAGCCATCAGAAGCTAGACGAGGAGAGGAAATGAATTCTCCCCCAGAGCCTTCGGGAGTCTTAATTTTGGCCTAATTGAAACCATTTTAGCCTCTGACCTGCAGAGCCCTAGGATAATAAATGTGTGTTGTTTCAAGTCACGAAGTTAGTGGTAATTTGTTTCAGCAGGAATAGGAAACAAACACAGAGCCCAGATGAATGTCACTTAGCAAGTGCTTCCGTGTCGGGACTGAATTGTGTACTTTGTCTGTATCATCTCTCGTAACCCTCACTGATCTATGGGGAAAGTGGTGTAACCCTCATTTTTGCAAATAAGTAAATTATAGGGTTTAAATTGTTAAATTGTATATCACACCATTACTGTCAGAACTAGGATTCTATATGCCCGTGTGACTCCAAAACCCATACATATATATCTTTATGTGTCATTTATGAGTACATTCAAAGGATATATGCTAACTTGTAAATAGTGGTTGGGGTTATAAGTGATATTATCTGCTTATGGTTTTATTTTAATTTACGCACATTCTATAGAGAGTATATAACGTCAGGTTCAGAAGAAGGGGGAAAAGTTCTTCGTGAAAGACTGGTACCTTGCTTCTCATGGTTTATCATCCTTGATGACAAAGTCTCCTAGAGAATGTTCTTTTCTGAATGAGAAGCCCTCTAGAAAGCACTCTCAAAGGTGGTTGTCAAAGTGTGCCTTGATCTAATAGTTGGCCTTATCACAGCATCTCCAGGGATTGTCCTCAGGGGTGAGCACATGTTCAGGGTCAGGTGGATGGATGCTGTGGTGAAGGCGGGTAATGCCGAAGGAGGTGTTGGAATGTTTGCATCTGATGGTCTCTGCCCCTTTAATGCTGTTCACGTTTGCCAGAGGGGCAGCTGTCCTGGCCACGCCTGTTCTGAGCTGGCACCTAGCAGTGGCTTCCGCTTCACCCCCTCTTCCGCTTCAGGGCACCTCCATTTGGCCCTCAAGACAGTTGCCAGTGCGGTAATGGGCTTGTTTTTAGGGCATCTATTGTTTTTTTTTGCCTCTCAGCCTGGGGCAGGCCCCCGGGGAGAGAAATCAGCATGGCAAATATCTTCATGCCCTCTTCTCACTCCTCCTTGTCCAGGCTTCCTCTGTAGGGCCTCGGTGCATCTCTGGATGCTCAAACTGTTAAGTTATTTCTGTACCGCTGAACCAGCTCCTAGTGGAGATTCTTGCAGCAGCCTCTGCCTTTCACTTAATCCCATCCTAACTTTTGCTGCTGTTCAGAAGGGAGCATAATACTGACTAGCGCTTCACTCCAGCTGTGACTCAGGAACAAGTTTTCCTCCCTAAAGGTGGGGCTTTGCTTTGTTTTGATACAGAGCCGCGTGTTTTCTGTGCTCCAAGCCCCTCCTTTTCCTGCTGAGCACATTGTTTAAAGTTTGCTAATACTGGAGACTTCTAAGTTCTTAGAAGAGCCCTTCCCCACTTAGATACACATGATCATGGAGACCACGTGGCCTGTCAAAGCCTTTG
This sequence comes from Oryx dammah, assembly GCF_014754425.2. NCBI lineage: Eukaryota > Metazoa > Chordata > Mammalia > Artiodactyla > Bovidae > Oryx > Oryx dammah. Next base: position 206,239 of record NW_024080604.1, on the reverse strand, counting down.
TGACGTGGAGCAGCCTTGCAAATCTGGTCACCTGACCTGTAAGCTTAGCAACTTGATAACTTTATAACAGTTTGAGCAAGAGTGTCACAGCAGCTGCCCAAGCAGGAAATATGAGGACCTCATGGGCACTTTAACTCCTGATTGGATGCTAATGGAAGAGCCTGGTGGAAGCAGGGCTGCAGGTGGCTTGGCTGGGTCGGCCCTGTCACAGGCCCTTGACTGGCCATTGAGGCCAGGGCCCGGGAGGCGTATGTGAGTGTAGTAGCCCATTGCTAGGAAGGAAGCCTGGAACTCCTCCTATAGGGACATCACACAGCTGGGTTGCTGGTGGTTACAGGCTGCCTCTTTATGGGTGACTGTTTCATTAAGATTGTGGCTAATAAAAAGTGAGTGAGCAGGCTTTTAAATTAAATGTGGTAGTACCCACCCGTGTACTTGAACATAAAGTACATCTCTTTCCAAGCTTAGACAGATTTCACCAAGCTCTGGTTGGACCTCTTGGTTGCTTAGCTGATTTGTGTTCACTTTGATTTATTCTCTGACTGTTGGGCAGCATGACTGTAGAGGGATATGAGAGGCAGTGCACCATAGTGATAGGCAGAGTGTGGGTCTTGGAGTCCGTGAGTCCTGGCTCTACTTTAGCAAGTCAGAGTGACGCTGGAGATCCCTCCAGTTAACTTCTCAGTTTCACCATCTGTAAAATGGATTTACACCCAAAGGGCAGGCTTTTACATTGACTGCTTTTTGATGGGGAAGAGGATGATGATAGAAATTAACATTGATGAATACTTGCTGTGTGCCAGTGGAGAAGGACTGGTAACCCACTCCAGTACTCTTGCCTAGAGAATCCTGTGGACAGCGGAGCCTGGTGGGCTGCTTGCTGCCCATGAAGTCGCACAGAGTCAGACACAACTGAAGCGACTTAGCCTGCATGCATGCATTGGAGAAGGACATGGCAACCCACTCCAGTATTCTTGCCTGGAGAATCCCAGGGACAGAGGAGCCTGGTGGGCTGCCATTTATGGGGTCACACAGAGTCGGACATGACTGAGGTGACTTAGCAGCAGCAGCAGCAGCTGTGTACCAGACATATTGAATTAGGCATTTTAAGCACATTATTTAATCATAGTAATGCCTCTAAGAAGATGCTCTTATGCCCACATTTTTATATACACAAAAAGCAAAGTTTGGTGAGGCCAAGGAGCTTGACCAGCGTTACATGAACTACAGATTACAGAGCCAAGATTCTGACTCAAAAGTGTAAATTCCTCATCACATTGAAATATGAATGGGAATAAATATTAAAGAAAAATATTCATACCCATCCATTTATCAAAAGTTAAACTCTAATTGTGTGATTTATATGAGGATGAGAAGCAGTTACCACTCTCATATGATGTAAATTGGTACCACCATTTAGAAAAGTGTGTAGTCAGCTTCCTGGAAAACTGAAGGTGGTCTATCAGTTCCACCTCTGTGTGCCCTGGAGATGCCCCTTCACACATACAAGGAGACAAGTAGAGGATTCGACAGCACAGCATTGTTTATGGTGGTAAATAAATGAAGCGCAGCTGAGACTTTCACCAGCAACTGAATTGTTGGAATCCTCATATGATGGAATACTGCACAGCCGTTAAAAGGAACACTTCTTAAAGTGAAGTGAAGTCGCTCAGTCGTGTCCGACTCTTTGCAACCCCGTGGACTGTAGCCTACTGGGCTTCTCCATCCGTGGGATTTAAAAGAAGCCGTTAAAATGAATACTTCAATAATATGGCTGTATCAGTATAGATAACCTTGCAATGGTGAATGAGTGAGAAGCAACATATCAGAGGTAATGCAGAAGAGAATATTACAGAATTTAAGAAAGAAACACTTTTTATGTGTATGGAAGTTTAGGTTGTATAGTAACCTGGCAGGGCAGGTTCACAGCAGCTTCAGTGGCGTGATTGTCTTTGATGAAGAGAACGGGGGCAAGGATGGATACAAATGGGAGCTTCAAGTATAGCTGTAACCTGAGATTTCCTTTCAAAATATCTGAAAGCAACTATGAGCAAAGGTTGTCATTTATTAAATCGAGGTAGGCAGTACACAGTACAATTCTCTACTGGTCTGTGTGTTCTAAATCTTTTCTGATAATTGCAGAGGAAACTACAGAGATGACCTTTGGGGAGCTCTCCATTTGGAATTCCTGGCAAAGATGGCCACACATTCTTGTGACCTTTTCTCAGTGGCCACACATCTTCATCCTTTGGGGGCAAATTAGATTTTAAAAAAAAATAAAAGGCAGTTGCATTGAATCTGAGTGAGGTGGGTAATAAATCAGGAGAATGCTGATTCTTAACTGGAATTTGGCATGGCAGTCAGAGAGACAAGGAGGTAGAGAGACAGTAGGGTCATGGGAGACAGTGCCTGTGTGGCCGAGCTGAGCTGGCAGGAGGACAGTGCATCTGCGTGCATGTGTAAGTTGGGTCCACTTTTGCTCACAGGTTACCCTTGCTGTGGACCTGTCTCATAACCATGTGAGTGTTTTGTGACAGACCTGGGTGGCTCATCTCTGTTGCGGTCAGCTTGTCCTGCAAGCACTGCAGGCAGGCACATGTGCAATTAGGCGAACACATCAAAGTTTCTTTTTCCTGTCCTGTGAAATCAGGAGATGGTCTACGAAGGGTCCTACAGCTGAGACTCTCACACTCCAGGGGACAGTTGACTGTCAGTCACCATCTGGGACGTCAGCCTCTTCCAGAGAGGATGTCAGCGCCAGGTGGGGCCCCTTGGACACAGACTCTACTGCTCCGTGAGTGCTGGTGGACGCCTTTGGAAGCAACAAGCTGCCTCGGGTGATAGAGAGTCTCCTCTTCTTTGGGCCCCTGGATGCTCTGCACCATGACTGCTCTGCACCACTCGGCTCAGGGCTCAGTGGCCACTGGCCTCCCCAGAGGAGAAGCTGGCTCTGGGCTCTGCATGCAGCAAATCTGTTGTGAAAAGTTCAGTTTTTTCCACCGAGAAACAAGTGTTTCTCTTCTCACATTTACTTTTCCTTGTTTCATATCCTATTTTCATTTGCACTGTCTAAAGCTGGCTTTCAGTGTTCTTTACTCTGCTTTCATCATTCATGGAGCTCAGCATTTACCAAGTAAAAGGCAGGGCCTTGGAGTCAAGTAGACATTTCAGTTCTTGCCTCTGCCTCTGCCTGACTAGGTGTATGGCCTTGGACACATTGTTCAGCCGCTGATACATAGTTATTTCACACTCACATGAGCCCATCAAGGGCAGCTGTGATGATTAAATGAGGTGAGGAGTGTACAGGACCTTGCCTTTGACTTCCAGGTTAAATGTGGGTTGACATCTCCATACCATACCTTCTTAAAAGTGCATTCATCCTTAGTCTTTTTTTAAAAAAATTAATTAACTGTTTAATTAATTGCTTTGGCTGTGCTGGGTCTTAGTTGCAGAATGTGGGTGTTTTGTTTTTTTAAAGTTGTGGTGTGCAAACTCTTAGTTGTGGCATGTGGGATTTGGTTCCCTGATCAGGAATCAAACCTGGGCCGCCTGCTTTGGGAGCACAGGCAGGCTTAGCCACTGGACCGTCAGGCAGGGCCTGCACCCCCAGTCTCAATTTCCCTTTTATCTGCTGCTGTTGTGTTTTACATAGTACATCTTTATGATTATGAAAACAGAAAGCCTTCAGCCTCTTAATCACATTTACTTACTAAGTAAGCAGCAGCTGTACCCCTGCAGTCACTGTGACTGTCCTTTGAAACTAAACTCAGACTGTAAGGCATTTTGTGGCAGAGCACGTGAATGTCTGTTTCTTGTTTACCTGTTTCATGACGGTGCTAGAATAATTCTATTTTGCTAGAATAATTTTAGCCAAGAGTCGGTGATAACTGAGCAACTGAGTGCACAGAATAATTAAGATCTTTTTTACCTCCTTTTGGCAAATCATGAGATGAATTTAGTTTGTCAGCTGGGTTTTGTCTTTTCATGAAGCTTGACAACATCCCATCTTGGCTGCAGTGAATTTATAAAGGAAAATGGAACATCCAGGAACAACCAAAGGCTTGTGTGTGATCTGGACAAGCTAGCTCTGATATAAACTATATCTGTTATTTCCATTTCCATCTGAGATCCCCACCTACCTAACTCAAAATAATTCATGGCTGCTGTCACATGCCCTTTGCAAAACTCTGGGAGTGAAAGCAGCTCACTCATTGCTTGGTTTGCTTGACCCTACTTTCCCATCTCTAGAATGATAATGGGGTCACACACCAGATCTGCTTATACCCCTGTTGTTATGGCTGAGTCCCTCAGTTGGCTCCACGTATGCAATATGGCTGTAAGGAACTTGGTTGTCATGTGGGTTCTGTCTAACCCGACGGGGCTCACATTTGTGGTAACCTCTTTTTTTTGTTGTTAAATATATATTTTATTGGTGTATAGTTGACTTACCATGTTTCAGGTGCACAGCAAGGTGATTCAGTTATCCATATACACATATATTATTTTCAAAATTAATTTCCATTATAGGTTATTATAAGTTATTGACTATAGTTCCCTGTGCTGTACAACAAACCTTTGTTGCTTGCTGCATATCTGTTTTTTTCTTAAGTAGAAACCTAGCATTCTATTCATACTAAGTCTAACAAGTAGAATCAAAATGTAATAACTTTTTTAGTTAGGCAAAAATTCATAAGTTTTCTAAAATATATATACTATACATGTTATTTTTATATATGTACACAAAAGGTTTTCTACTGTGCTTGATAAAGGTTCGAGAAAGGACATCAAACAAAGAGATGAGAAACTGGAAAACATCAACTAAATGGAACGGGAGCACTGAATATGAAATAGAAAAAGTGAAACAAAGTAGACGAACATAAGAGATAATCTTATAGTCCATTTGTTTTTAAACACGGTGGCTATTAGAATCATCTAGAGTTCTGGAGAATAAAAAACAATGCCTAGGCATTTGTATTTTTCAAGAAATTTCAAGATAATTTGATATGCATCTGGATTTTAACAAATGATTACAGATATTTCTATTAAATCATAGTTTTGGTGATATATCATTCTGTTATTTTTCTGTTGACCAATCATGATGCAGTGGTATTGAGTAATAGTTATATAATCATAATAGCCATGAAATTAAAAGACGCTTACTCCTTGCAAGAAAAGTTATGACCAACCTAGATAGCATATTCAAAAGCAGAGACATTACTTTGCCAACAAAGGTCCATCTAGTCAAGGCTATGGTTTTTCCAGTGGTCACGTATGGATGTGAGAATTGGAATGTGAAGAAAGCTGAGCACCGAAGAATTGATGCTTTTGAACTGTGGTGTTGGAGAAGACTCTTGAGAGTCCCTTGGACTGCAAGGAGATCCAACCAGTCCATTCTAAAGGAGATCAGCCCTGGGAGTTCTTTGGAGGGAATGATGCTAAAGCTGAAACTCCAGTACTTTGGCCACCTCATGTGAAGAGTTGACTCATTGGAAAAGACTCTGATTCTGGGAGGGATTGGGGGCAGGAGGAGAAGGGGACAGAGGATGAGATGGCTGGATGGCGTCACCAACTCGATGGATGTGAGTCTGGGTGAACTCCAAGAGTTGGTGATGGACAGGGAGGCCTGGCGTGCTGCAATTCATGGGGTCACAAAGAGTCGAACACGACTGAGCGACTGAACTGGATAGTAAAAGATGTTTATCAGTTTTCACAATCAATAGCCAGACAAAACACAAAAGATAATTACAATTGCAAGCCATAATGGGAACATGAGTAACCTAACAATATAAAACAATTACAAACAATCTGGGGGAGTCAAGCAGAGTGCTGTGATAAGTGGAATGCATACACGCACATGTTTTCATCTGCTGAGCCAGTCTGTTTTTGGTTGGTGCATTTAATCCATTTATGTTTATGTGTGATCTTGTTACCTTTTTCTTAATTGTTTTGGGTTTATTTTCTGTAGGTCTTTTCCTTCTCTTGTGTTTCCTGCTTAGAGAAGTTCCTTTAGCATTTGTTGTAAAGCTGGTTTGGGGGTACTGAATTCTCTTAAATTGATCCCCTGGAGAAGGAAATGGCAACCCACTCCAGTATTCTTGCCTAGAGAATCCCATGGATGGAGGAGCCTGGTGGGCTACAGTCCATAGGGTCGCAAAGAGTGGGACACGACTGAGTGACTTAACTAACTAACTAACTATGCTTGTCTAGAAGACTTCTGATTTCTCCATCAAATCTGAAGGAGACTCTTGCTGGGTAAAGTATTCTTGGTTGTATGTTCTTCCCTTTCATCACTTTAAATATGTCATGCCATTCCCTTCTGGCTTGTAGAGTTTCTGTTGAGAAATCACAGGATAGCCTGATGGGAGTTCCCTTGTATGATATTTTTGTTTTTCCCATGTTGCTTTTAATATTGTATTTTTGTCTTTAATTTTTGTCATCTTGATTGCTACATGTCTCCAGGTATTCTTCTTTGGGTTTATCCTACCTGGGACTGTCTATGCTTCCTGGACTTGGTTGACTATTTTCTTTCCCATGTTAGGGAAATTTTCAGCTGTCATCTCTTCCAGTACTTTCTCAGGTCCGTCTTCTCTCTCTTCTCCTTCTGGGACCCCTATAATGTGAATGTCGGTGTATTTAATGTTGCTCCAGAGGTCTCCTAGGATGTCTTCATTTCATTTGAGTCTTTTTCTGTTTTCTGTTCTGTGGCGATGGTTTCCATCATTCTGTCCTCCAGGTCATTTGTCTGTTCTGCCTCAGTCGTTCTGCTGTTGATTCCTTCTACTGTATTATATATCTCTGCTTGTTCTTTGGTTCTTGTAGGTCTTTGGCAAACGTTTCTTGCATCTGCTCCATTGTTTTCCCAAGATCTTGGATCATCTTTACTATCATTCTGAATTCTTTTTGTGGAATATTGCCTATCTCTGCTTCGTTTTTCTGGGGTTTTGTGTCCCTTCATCTGGGACATAACTCTCTGCTTCTTTCATCCTGATTAACCTTCTGTAATGTGGGTTTTGCTTTAGCCGCTGTGGGACTGTGGTTCTTCTTGCTTCTTCTGACTGCCCTCTAGTTGAGGAGGCTAAGAGACTTACATAAGCTTCCTGATGGGAGGAACTGGTGGTGGGAAAAACTGGGTCTTGCTCTGGTGGGCAGAACCTTGATCATTAAAGCTTTAAACCAATATCTACCCATCATTAGTGGTATCTACTGTATCAGTAGTATCTACTGATGGGTAGATATTGGATTAACTACCTCCCTGGTGGCTCAGACAGTAAAGCATCTGTCTACAATCCAGTAGACCTGAGTTAGATCCCTGGGTTGGGAAGATCCCCTGGAGAAGGGAATGGCGATCCACTCCAGGACTGTTGCCTGGAATATCCCATGGACAAAGGAGCTTGGTAGGCTACAGTCCATGGGGTCACAAAGAGTCGGACATGACTGAACGACTTCACTTCACCTCTCTGGTAGTTGTTTGGCCTGAGGTGACCCAGCCCTGGGGTCCACGGGCTCTGTGATAGGGTCAGTGGTGACCTCCAAGAGAGTTGACACAAGGGGGCCTTCCTGGACTGCTGCCAGTGGCCCTGGCCCTGGGGAGAGCCCCTGCCACCCACACCTCCACAGGAGACCTTCCAGACTCACAGGGAGTTGTGGTTCAGTCTTCCGTGGGGTTACTGCTCCTTTCCTCTGAGTCCTGGTGTGCACAAGATTTTGCTTGTGTCCCCCAAGACTGCAGTCTCTGTTTCCCCCGGTTTCCCTCATAACTCATTTGGTAAAGAATCTACCTGCAATGCAGGAGACCCCAGTTTGATTCCTGAGTCAAGAAGATCTGCTGGAAAAGAGATAGGCTACCCACTCCAGTATTCTTAGGCTTCCCTTGTGGCTCAGCTGGTAAAGAATCCGCCCACAATGCGGGTGACCTGGGTTCAATCCCTGGGTTGGGAAGATACCCTGGAGAAGGGAAAGGCTAGCCACTCCAGTATTCAATCTCTGTTTCCCCCAGTTCTGTGGAAGTTCTGTGGTAGTCCTATATTTCTGTGAAAATCCCGCTGCCCATCATGGCCATATTACTTGTGGATTCCCAGCTCCTCTGTCAGATCCTCATATGGGGAAGCCTGATGTGGGGTTCAGAACCTTCACAACAGTGGGAGAACTTCTTTGGTTTTATTGTTCTCCAGTTTGTGGGTCACCCACCCAGCGGGTATGGGATTTGATTTTATTGTGATTGCACCCCTCCTACCATCTCACTGTGGCTTCTTCTTTGTCTTGGACATGGGGTATCTTTTTTTGGCGGGTTCCACCGTCCTTCTGTTGATGTTTGTTCAATAGCTAGTTGCAATTTTTGGCGCTTTCTCAGCGTTTGTTACCACATGGGAGACAAAGTCTACGCAGTCAGCCTAGACCCTAAAGGGAGTTAGTACTGGAATGGTATTCAGGGGTCACAGTAAAATGTGAAGATGTATTTTAAGAATTCTACAACAGACACACAAATGAGACTAGGCTCTTACTGTGGACGTAGGTGGGTGGGTATATGCTTAGTCGTGTCTGACTCTTTGCAACCCTGTGGACTGCAGCCCACCAAGCTCCTCTGTCCATGGGGTTTTCCAGGCAGAAACAATGGAGTGGGTTGCCATTTCCTCCTCCAAGAAGGTGGGTGAGTATTTAATTTCTATTTTAGGAATAGACACCTTCTCAGTGTCTTACTGGACCGCCGGAGAATCCCAGCTCTGGCGTCAGGCAGCACCGTTCAGGGGACACGAGTGCCTCTCACGCCAGTGCTGTCTCTCTTCCTGTGCAAACAGGGTTCTACAGAGAGCCCCCGTCTGCTGTGGGATGTGGAGTGGACCTGCCCTGGGGGCATCCTCAGGCTGCCAGAGACACCCCCCACCTTAGGTCTCATCGTCCTGACAGCCCAGTCCCCTGAGGGTGCTCTCACCCCTTTTTAATAAAGAAAAGTGGGGAACCTTGCCTGTGATTGCAGCACAGAAACCCAGGACCCTTGCACCTGGGTGCAGAGCCCAGGCGTTTGACTATGTCAGGAGCATCTGCTCTCGCTGCCTCAAACGGCAATGCTATGAGTCCTAAAGGAGATGTATACACACAGATGGGACGACGTGAGACAGAGACTGTCATATTTGTGATATTATCAAGGCGGTGTTTTGTTTTCTTATTGTTTTCACTTTTAAAATGAATTTTTTAATTTAATTTTTAAAAACACAAGGAGGGAATCTTATGTTGGCAAGGGGATTTGGGGGTCAGCTTCTAGAAGAAGGTAATATTGAGGGCAACCTTGAAAGACAAATAGGGTTGGAAGGGTGTGGTGTTAATACATTAGGGGTGGGGCCAAGCTGGGTGCGTTGAGGGTAGAAGAAAGGCTGGTAATGCCCAGACAGGTGGGGAGTGGAGGAGGGGCCACAAAGCAGGACGTTTCGATGCCTCCAGGGTGGCTGAGGAGCCTCCAAATACTCTAACTGCTACAGACCAGCCTTTCTCCAACAGTCCCCTAAGGCAGGGTTTCTCAGCCTTTGCACTTTCAGCTGGGCTGATTCTTGGTCTTGGGGGCTGTCCTGTGCAGTGTAGATGCTCAGCGGGGACCCTGGCCTCCACCCACTAGTTACTAATAGCACCCCTTGTCCCCCCTTCCAATTGTGGCAACCAAAAACATTTCCAAACATTGCCTGGGAACACAATTGCCCATAGGTGAGAACCACTGCTCTAAAACAGGCAAGATGCTTCCCCTCAGGTAGCAGAGCACAGCCTTTGGCGACCTTTGGAAGAGTGCCTACCTTAGAAGTCCTTCCACACGTCAGGGCTAGCAGAGGTTTTTCTCTGAAAAGTGCACATATGTTTTACTTTGCTCCATGATATGTCCCTGTTTTAAATACGAAAATGTCTTATTATGTTTAAGTCAAGTAAAAGTGTTACTCTAGGGCAGGCATTGCAAACTCAAAATGCTGAGGGAGGTAGGTTATATCAATGAAGTGGGCTAGGAGGTGTGTTTGTTTCTGTTTAAAAGGAGGTATGTGAATTATGGAAGCTAGTGGCCCAGGGAAGTGTAGGGGAGAAGCTGCCCTCACTTCTAGACCATTGTCACCATGCCTGCTGAAAGCCCAGCTGTAGGTGGTTTAAAGAAATCTGGGAATATTTTTGCCTGTTAAATCCATTAATATTTAAAACCAACTCAGAGGAGGGAGATTGTGCAAACCACAGACCAGGTGTTTGTATGACCAGTTTGTAAACTCCCCACCCGACGCCCACCAGAGCCATGTACCTTGTTGCTTCGGGTGCCCACTGTCACCCACTCTCTGGGTTCCCCTAGTTTGAGAAACAGGGCTTCTGAGCCTGTGATACTTACAGATGTGGTCAGATGTATAAAAACCTCGTGAGGTTCATTTGTAGGATACAGATGTGTATCACACCCCAGGAATCCCAGGATACCTGCTACCCTGCTTCAGCGGCTTCCATTCAATCCTGCATGCCAGGCTAAGTTTACTTACCGCCTGCCCCCGTCCCCGTACCGTCCCTCTACCTCAAAACAACAGCAACCACCAAAAAAATGCTTCTTGTATTACTTTTTCAAATCTCAGGGTTCTAGTGCCTCTCATCTGAATGCACACTTATTTTTTGTTCTCAAAATGAGTCCAGAAATGGTTGCATCTGACCAGGAGGTTCAGAGGGGTTATCTCCCCACCCTCATACCCACCCCCAGCCTCTGTTCCCATGTTCTCAGACTGCAGCTGCCCCGGGCAGCCCCAGGCACGCTTAATTCACCATGAACTTAGCGTGAACTAGAATTCCTAAATCTCTTTTATATGTTCTGCTACCAAACCATATTTCTCTCCTACATTTGTAATAAATTATTTTAGCGTGCTCAGAAAACGGTAATGACTCAAGAGCAACTGAAGTTTGTACAGCCGTTCGTCCCTCTCAGTGGCCCCAGACTGTGGCAGAGTTTTTAAATGGGCTGTCTTTTTAAAATAATTGTCTTTCTTACCTTTTTGGTCAGCTGTCAGTTCTTGCTGTTATCTGTGTAGTTGTCTCCGGCCTTTGAATTTGCTGCTTCTCATCTCCCATGAGTTGGGAAATCACATGTCCGGGAGGTCAGAATCGTGTAACCAGAACTTTTAGGACAAGGTGGATGGTCTGTGTGGTGGACCCTTCTTATGGGCCAAGGTTGCACTTGACGTCTCCTTCACTGTTCATTTATTTTTTGACTTATTTTAGTTTTATATTAGAGTATAGTTGATCTACAGTTTTGTGTTAGTTTCAAGTGTAAAGCAAAGTGAATCAGCTATACGTATATCCACTCTTTTTTAGATTCTTTTCCCATCTAGGTCATTTACATGGTATTGAGAATAGTTCCCTGTGCTATACAATAGATCCTTGCTGACTGTCTAGTTTATGTATATACTAGTGTGTATATGTTAATCCCAACCTCCTCATTTATCCTCATTTAATCCCAAACTCCTCCCACCTTTCCTCTTAAGTAACCATAAGTTTGTTTTCTTTGTTTGTGATCTCTTTCTGTTTGTAAGTTCATCTGTGTTATTTTTTTTTTAATTTTCCACCTATAAGTGATATCATATGATACTTGTTTTTCCTCCGTCTGGCTTCCTTACTATGATCTCTTGGTCCAGCCACACTGCTGCAAATGATAGGATTTTTCATTCTCTTATGTCTGAGTAATATTCCGTTATATATAGGTACCACCTCTTTTTTATCTATTCCTCTGTTGATGGATATTTAGGTTACTTCCATGTCTTAGAGCCATTGCTTTTTCCCTCCAGTTATTTCTAGCTTGTTAGGTAAACTTTGCTGGCATAGAGTAGCCCCGCTCCATGCGTGCAGGCGCTCTTCCCTCCTCTCCCTTCTCCCCTGATGGCCTGAGAGCCGAGCCCTCACCTTGGAGACAGCTGAGACCCTGAGGATGCAGACTGGGGGGAATGCAGCCCCTCAGGCCCACTCTCTCTTCATCAAGAGGCTGCTCACACATGGAATAGTTACCAGCCGTTCATCCTGTGTTTTGAGACCCATTTTAATGTAGTAGATGCTGTTGTACACTGTCATTAGACCCCCATGGACTCCCCTGGGTGCCTTTCCATCCTTCTCTCTTGTCCTATGCAGTTCAGAGGTGGAGGAGATGTAATGTGGGTTTGAAGACAGAGATTCTCAGAGTAACTTCCTCTTTCTCTCACTGCATTGGATGTTATTGGGTCTTGTATATAAAGTTAAGATTGTCTGTCTGTTCCAGAGTATAATTCTAGAATTGCAGCTGTGAAGTTGAAGCTCTTCCCTATCTAGTACAACACTGTCTGTGGAATGTAAAGATTTTACACAGGTTATGTGTTCTAGAGTTGCAGGCTTAGTTGTTTGACTTACACATGTCCATTTCTTCTTTTGATATTTTTAATAAAAGCAGGCTGGTTGACCCCTGTTTGCCGAGAATTATAGAAACTAAACTACTATAGAGGAAACCCATGTGCTATTCCACAAATTAGCAAAATTAAATTTTGCAAGTTGCTCTGATTTTCCTTTTAACATCTTTCTAACCAGCCCAAACAAAAAGTTTAATTATACCTAATGATTAAGGAAAATTTATTGAGCTAGTGGGGGAGTGGGTGGCAGAGAATTAGAAGCTGATGTTGTAGCTTTCTCAGACTATCTTAAATAGAAACAGAGCTTTGGTTTAAGGACCTAAACTATCCTATTATGTTCTGCCAAAGTATTTATGTTATCCAACTTCATCTCAACAATCCCTGGTGCTAATAAGTGGGAAACCACTCCTATAAGAGCAGAGTCTAATGTTAAGAGATGACAGTTTTGGGACTATCACTAAAAATTATTAAATGCCAGCTGTTTCCTCTCATGAGCTTTGGGGAGTGATATGATGTGAAATACTCATTCTACCTACCAGCTTTGTGACTTTGGATGGCTATTCTAGTCTCCATGGGCTTCAGTTTGCCCAGCTGAAAAATAGAATTGGGAATTGTGAGATTGGGGGGTGCAGGAGGGGGTAATACAGGAGGGAGTCAGTGGCAGGCATGTGGAAGGAGCAAGAAAATGGTAGTTCCTAACCCCCTACCCCTACTTCCCAAAGTCATTCTTCAGATAGAACCTCAGGGCATTCTGACAGTCATTCCACACTAGTCATGGCTTCCAGAGAGTTCCTGTCCCTCTTGGTGGTCCGGCCTCCCTGTGGTGCTCTGAGGATGGGCCTTTGCGTCAGCACTTCCCATGAGGTGCCTGATTGGCCGGGGGTGTGGTTAGACCCGCGCCCTTTGGTGTACTGCAAACTGTATCCTGTCAGTTCAGCGAGGTGGAGCTGTTGTTGGGGGGCACTAATGCAGTGTCCCCTCCAGACTTCATTGGAAGTGAAGGCAGGCTGCTCCTGAGGAGAGGTATCTGGGAGGAGGGAGGTGGCTGAGTGTAAAAGGTTGCTTTAATCAGGGCTACACTCCTCTTTCTTCTGAGGTAAGAAAGAAAATAATGTTTTTAAGAGTAATTTTACAGGTTTTCTCCAACTGGCACCTAAAGGAGGAGCAAAAGATATTTGATAGATTTGAAGAGTTATATACTGAAAACATTGAAACTTAGAGAAGCTTGGTATACTGTAAAGGAAAATCTCTCTCTTGCTCTCCCTCTTTCTCCCTCTCTCCCTCTCTCTCGCTCTCTCTCACACACACACACACTCACACTCACACTCACACAGCTTAAACTTTTCAAATCTCTCTAGTTGGAATCAGAGCCTTTCTCTCAGGAGTGTAAGGAACCCGCATCTTGTCTACTGGAACAGCTTCTAGCCTTGTCAATCAGTAACTGTCAGGAGCAGCTGGGACCCCTGAGAGGTCCAGAGCCCGCTGCACAAGGCCTGTCTCCTCGTAGCTGTGTGCCCAGCATCAATCACACACGATGCTTTCACGGAAGCCGTTCTGCCCACCTGGACACTCCCTCCTGTTGAACTCCTTCTTCCAGGCTTACACCAAAAGCCCGCTCTCCAGTAAGCGCTTTGTAAATCATCGCAAGTGGGAACTGCACAGGCCTGTCTCCTTCTGTCTTGTGGGAAACTGTTGGGACTTCCACTCCGTCCCTGAACACAAGCTTCCTGTGACAGCACGGTTATTCAGTATGCACCTCTGTCTTCTGTATTGTCAGCTCCTCCCCGGCTAAGCATGCGCAGAGTTCTGGCCGTGGGCCAGGCGTTGGGCTGGGAACCGGAAACAGGTAAATCTAGGCGCTCACTGTCACGTCTGGAGACCGCCACATGCATGCAGACTTCACTGTGACATACGTTGTACAGAAAAAGGAGATGTCAGATGCTTTCATATTTTCGTGTGCATGCCTCCTTGTAGCTTTCTGAGGCCTGACCTTTTGAAGTTGAAGAGCGTCTTTGACTTTTATTCCTAACAGAATGCCTGACGTATTGACTGAATCACTTAGCATCTGATTAGCAGCAAGGTCGCGTGTCGGTTCACCGCACGAGAGCAGTGGCTCTGGCTTCAGCGCCCTGGTGGAAGCGGTGCAAGGCTAGAACCCCCTCAGGGGAACGGTCGCTACAGGCTGAGAAAACGACGACATTCTGGGTGGTGTGTAGGGCAGTTTCATCCTTCCCTGTGAAGAATGAAAGGCGTTTCAGCCCTAGGGAGCTCCCCTCTGTAGAAACTAAGCTGATGGATAGCAGTCACCCCGGGGAGGAGGAGCGCTGTGGCTGTTCCCTGGTGAACGCAGGAGGAGGCTTGAGCTGGCGTGGAGCGCAGGGCGGCCCTGCCCTGGAGCTGCCAGGGTTGTTCCGGGGAACAGAGAGTGAGCCGCCGTCGATGGGGACGGCCTGCCGCACTGACTGTCCCAGCAGGGGCAGGGCTGCGCCACCGGGAACGGACGCGCCTCCTCTCCTCCCTGAGCACAACGGCCAGTTCCAGTTTCACTGTCTTCTTGGTTTCTTTTTTTTTTTTAATTGAGGTAAAATTGATGTACAATAATACTCAGGTGTACGATATAGTGACACACAAATTTTAAAGGTTATACTCCACTTGTGGGCGTCCCTTGTGGCTCAGCTGGTAAAGAATCCGCCTGCAATGCAGGAGACCTGGGTTGGATCCCTGGGTTGGATCCCTGAGTTGGGAAGATCCCCTGGAGAAGGGAAAGGCTACCCACTCCAGTGTTCTGGCCTAGAGAATTCCATGGACTGTATAGTCCATGGTGTCACAGAGACACGACTAAGTGACTTTCACTTTCACTCTAGTTATTATAAAATGTTGACTGTCTACTGTTGTGTTGTACAATAGATCCTTGAAGTTTATGCATAATAATTTGTATCTCCTGTTCCCCTATACCTATACTGCCCCTCCCCTCTCCCTCTCCCCACTGCTAACCGCTGTTTATTCTCTGTATCTGTGAGTCTGTTTCTTTTTTGTTATCCTCACTCACTTGTTTTATTTTTAAATTCTACATAAAATGATGTCATATGGTATCTGTCTTTCTCTTGTCTGCTCTCTTGCACTTAGCGCAGTAACCTCCAAGTCCATCTCTGTTGTTCCAAAGGGCAAAATTCCTCCTTTTTTTTATGGCTCAGTGGTATTGTTTATACACCATGTCTTCTGTTAATGGGTACTTGCTTGACTGTGTCAAGATACTGATACAGATCTTGGCTATTGTCTGCAGTGCTGCTATGAACATTGGAATGCATGTATCTTTTTGAGCTAGTATTTTCGTATACCTCAGGTATATACTCAGGAGTGGAATTGCTGGGTAATTGGTTGTTCTGTTTTTAGTTTTTGTTTTCTTTTTTTTTTTTCCTTGAGAAATCTTCATATTATTTTCCATAGTGGTTGCACTAATTCAGATTTTCACCAAAAATGTAGTACTCTTTTCTCTACATCCTAGCCAACATTTGTTGCTTGTGTTCTTTTCTATGATAGCCATTCTGAAAGGTGTGAGGTGATATCTCCCTTCTTGGTTTTTTGTTTTGTTTTTGATGCAGTTTTGTTTTTGGTTTAGTTGCTAAGTTGTGTCCAACTCTTTGGACATGGGCTGTAGCCTATTGGGCCCCTCTGTCCATGTGATTTTCCAGGTAAGAATACTGGAGTGGGTTGCCATTTCCTTCTCCATGGGATCTTCCTGACCCAGGGATCAAAGTCATCTCTGTTGCATTGGCAGGCAGATTCTTTACCACTGTACCACCTGGGAAGTCCCTGTTTGGGGAACTATGACTTTTATACAGGAAGAATATGATCTTCAGATTGGTTTGCCTTTTATGAAGACCACTATAAGCCCAAGGAGAAGGCAATGGCAACCCACTCCAGGGTTGGCTGCAGTCCATGAGGTCGCTAAGAGTTGGACACGACTGAGCGACTTCACTTTCACTTTTCACTTTCATGCATTGGAGTAGGAAATGGCAATCCACTCCAGTGTTCTTGCCTGGAGAATCCCAGGGACGGGGGAGCCTGGTGGGCTGCCGTCTATGGGGTCTCATAGAGTCGGACACGACTGAAGCGACTTAGCAGCAACATAAGCCTAACACCTTATACTTGTGACTCTGTTATTATTTCCATTCTTTCTTGTGCGTCCTCTCATCACATCACCTCCAGGGGGCTGGTTATCCCATTCTGTAGCTGAGAAAACTGAGGCCCTGAGAGTAAAGTCAGATTTGACACCACTCTTCCCATAGCAGTGCACGGTCAGAATGTAACCAAGGCCACTGTGCATCCTCTCTCATTTATATTCTGTTTCATAGAGATGCAAGGTATTTTCACTGAGTGCTACCAGTTTAGTCTTTAGAGTACACATGTTCTCTTTTCTTTTCTTAAATGTTGACTTCAGCCATTACAAACAACAGAACAGCCAGGGTATGCGATTCATGGGGTCGCAAAGAGTCGGACACTACTGAGCGACTGAACTGCACTGAACAGTGTAACTCACTAGAATCCATTTCTAAATCCTAATCAGGACACATCAAGGCTGGTCATGGTATTCTGACAACTAATGCTGGTCTAAGTTTGCCCGATAGGATCTTAAAGAAGCCTGTGCTCATCAGCCGATTTGTTAGCAGCAGAACCAGGAAAACTGCTTCTTGGGAATCAAAACTTCCCATCAAAATCCATCTTTGGGGATTGTCTGAATTTGGCAACTGTCTAAATTGTCTGTTTCTGGTGATTTAAACTAAATTGTTCTTAATGGGTGTCATCAGTTTATATTGGCATTTCTTGGTCTCAGTATTATACTTGGAACTCAGAAGAATACATGTAGGTTTTTAGGGTGCTGCTGCTGCTGCTGCTGCTGCTAAGTCGCTTCAGTTGTGTCCAACTCTATGCGACCCCATAGACTGGACTATGCAGCCCACCAGGCTCCCCCGTCCCTGGGATTCTCCAGGCAAGAACACTGGAGTGGGTTGCCATTTCCTTCTCCAAACATGAAAGTGAAAAGTGAAAGTGAAGTAGCTCAGTCGTGTCCTACATTAATATAATTTAATCAGTTTGGCAAGTCAGAGCTTTTGCTCTGCAAAATCGCGTTATAACATAAGAATGTCTCATGTCTGTGAAAGGACTTTTTGTTAAGCAGCTGATCATGGGCCACGCCTTACCTGGCAGTTGGAGAAAAAGCCCAGATCTAGAAGAATATTCTCTTGTCTGTTCACTCTCCTCTCACCATTGCAGACTGAGCAGGTTGAAAAGCAGAGGATGAGGGACAGGAGAAGGCCATCAGGAGTCCTGCGTGTGAGGGACAAGAAGTGCATTTTGAGGGTGGGTTCTCTCTGCTCTCTGTCCTTCACTTCTGACTCCTACCATATCTGTTTCCCTTCTTTGGATTTCTGAACTGAAAGCACTGTACTGAAAACTTGAAGTGTATAAGGTTGTTAAATTGATAGCATGGGAGACAGGATGAAATTGAAGAGGAAATAGAAATAAGAGCGACTGAGTCATTAGGAAGGAGGAAACAGCAAATTCCAAAGCACATGCGGGATAAGCAGTGAGGAGGGGCCCGTGGAGGAAGGGGTGACCAGCTCCGTCTGTCCTAAAATTGGGGGAGGAGGGTGTCAGACCACTGTATTCACTCTGAACAGGTCCTCCTTGATGGACTTCTGGCGTGAGGGTAGAAATAGCTAAGAAATATTTGGCAGAGTATATTAAGCTGCTTTTTCAGGTAATTAAAAACCAGGATGTAGGTACAATGGCTTAAGGGGACAAAGCCAAAGCCCTTGGCTGGGAACGGCATCCCCCTGGGTGTGAATGTGCTCAATCATATGATACTGTATCCACGGGACTGGGGGTGGAGGTGACAAACGGTGGAGCTGGGGCCCAGGTCTGCCTGTATTTAAGGCGCACACCGTTGCCCACACTGGCAGGCCTGGGCTCCAGTGCTACCCAGCGTGTCCTGTAAAACAGGTGGCACACCCCTTGGAAAATGCAGTCAGTTCCTAGTTGGGTTAGAGAATTTCATAACCGATGAGATTCGGACATAACCTTTTGTCTAAATTTTAGAGAATTTGCATAGGATTAATTAGTCCATGAGAAGACACACTAGCAATGGAAAAGAAATCAATAGAGATTGATATAATTTGTCTACATTGAATAAAAATCCTACCGTCTACTGTTGTTAAAGGATCAAAACACAAGCATAGCGGCAAGCAAGAGACCTTGGACTGGTTCCGGGACCCGCTCTCCCTCAGTCCAGTTCAGTCCAGTCGCTCTGTCCTGTCTGACTCTTGGCGACCCCGGACCGCAGCATGCCAGGCCTCCCTGTTCATCACCGACTCCCAGAGCCTGCTCACTCCCTCTGTAGGGAATGTCGAGGCAGTCACTTAAGAACACTGAGCACTGCCCCGAGGTAGCTCTCGTGTTCCTCCTAGCCAGTGTACTTGCCTCTAGCAGCATTCAAGAAGATAAATGTAGCCAGTGCTAGGCTGCAAATGGATTAAAGCAGTGTTGATCCTCATCTGTCAGAACAATTAACATGAGTAAAATACTTGCTCTACTTAAAGCAGATGGAGGGAGGGGAGGGGAGGGTGTTTCATAGTCCTGTTCATAAGATTAATGTTTCCGTACGGGCAGCAGAGAGCCCTGGATTTATTTCCTGAACATTACATGGATTTACAGGGATGTCATTTATTGCTGAAAGCACAGACTGTGTTTTTAAAGGGTCTCTGTAGGGTATTGAATGAGGCACAGAGGAGGCTTGGGGGTGGGGATGGTGCATGAGATATGCAGCCTTCCTAACAGTAAAGTACGACTTGTGGACCATTTTTTTCCCACTGATTTTTAAGTTCTGCTAAATTCTAGGCTTCCTAGCACCCTGGCTTCTTAGAGGATGTATGAATGTTACATGAATGTTAAGATTTTTTGATCAAGTCAATGGAATAGGTAGAAATAAACCTGCAGTGACTGGAGACCACGGCGCTGTGTTTGCAGGAAGACTACAGATCCCCTTTGCCTTCTGTGGGAGCTCAATTTGTGTTTCTAGGATGGGAGGAAGAGAAAACAGCATATTAATTAAGAATTCTCTACCAAGGAGGATTTTAGTATTCTTTGACAGTGGAACTGGATTGGGGAAACTGTTGAGCTTATTAGCACAAGAACAATAGAAGATGAGAGTTGTGTGAGAAATAATATTTACATGAGTGCTGAATCAAATTTTCATTATAGGAAGCCTGCTGAGGGAAGAACCGGGCTGTTAGTAGAAGCTGAACTGACCCTGCAAGGGCTCAACTTGGGTGCAAGGAGATGGCATTATTGGTGACCACTGGTCATGGCAGAGCCAGTTGAGATTCCACCATTCCTTCAGACATGCTCCCCCAAATCCCTCAGAGATATATTTTTTGCCCTGGTAGCCAAAATCACAGCAGATGGTGATTGCAGCCATGAAATTAAAAGATCCTTACTCCTTGGAAGGAAAGTTATGACCAACCTAGATAGCATATTCAAAAGCAGAGACATTACTTTGCCAACAAAGGTCCATTTAGTCAAGGCTATGGTTTTTCCAGTGGTCATGTATGGGTGTGAGAGTTGGACTGTGAAGAAAGCTGAGCACTGAAAAATTGATACCTTTGAACTGTGTTGTTGGAGAAGACTCTTGAGTGTCCCTTGGACTGCAAGGAGATCCAACCAGTCCATTCTGAAGGAGATCAGTCCTGGGATTTCTTTGGAAGGAATGATGCTAAAGCTGAAACTCCAGTACTTTGGCCACCTCATGTGAAGAGTTGACTCATTGGAAAAGACTCTGATGCTGGGAGGGATTGGGGTCAGGAGGAGAAGGGGACAACAGAGGATGAGATGGCTGGATGGCATCATGGACTCGATGGACGTGAGTTTGAGTGAACTCCGGGAGTTGGTGACGGACAGGGAGGCCTGGCGAGCCACAGTTCACAGGGTCACAAAGAGTCGGACACGACTGAGCGACTGAACTGAGCTGAACTGAGCCAATTTCCTCTTGTTTGCTCTTCCCCTTCTTGCCTTCTAGTCCCCTAGGTGTGAGAAAAAGGTCAGACTCCTCAGGTGTCAGCCATGGCTTTCTTGTTTAAATGGGATAAATGGGATACCCAGTTGTTGTTCAGTCACTCAGTCGTGTCCAACTCTTTGCGACCTCAGGGACTGCAGCATGCCAGGCTTCCCTGTCCTTCGCCATCTCCTGGAGTTTGCTCAAACTCATTTCCGTTAAGTCAGTGATGCCATCCAACCATCTCGTCCTCTGTCGTCCCCTTCTCCTCCTGTCTTCAATCTTTCCCAGCATCAGGGTCTTTTCTAATGACGCCCAGTATGTGCTAGGAAAGCTGCTGTGCTCTGAGATACCAAGATGGTCCACCTACCCCTGGGACATCGTGATATTGAGTAGGGACTGAGGCAGGGTAGACTCTTGTCTGAGAACTGAGCGTGACTCTAGAATTGCTTCTCTCTGGTCTTTCAGGAACATATTCCACTTGGACCTTGCCTTCTGAATTCCTGCTTCTCCTGTTCTACTTCAGCAACATGTCTTACCTTCTCCTGTGTTCTCCATCACCTCTCACAGCTTGCTTTCTTGCTCCTTCCTCTACCAGGCATGTGTTTTGATCTGCAAGCCCTTTCTTCCATAATTACAGTAGCCACTCTTTAGAATGTTGTGAATGTGGATGGTGTCCCAAGCATGCATTCTTTTCAAGTTCCTTCCAGTGGTACAGTAATCCTTTAAAATGAGAAAAAAAAAATCTGTACCAATTTAGAAAAATTTTATGTATTTTTATATATTTTTACAGCATTATTTACATTAGTAAAGATTAGAAACTACCTAAGTGTGATTGAGAAAATTATAATGTGTTTTACTTGATAGCATTTATTCCATCATTAAAATTATCAATAGGAAGACTGTATACCCACTTGTGAAAAACTGTAAAAATAAAACTAAATTAGCAAGATATGTATGCTGTGCTTATAGCTATTTAATGAAAAGCACAAACATACAGATTAAAAAAATGGAAAGACCAGGGAGAAATCTAATAGCTGTTACAGTTGTGACTTTGGGGGTGTATAGTTTCTTTCCTTTTTTTTTTACAAGGTGCTTCCTTTTATTTGTCTATTTTTGTTACCATCTTCACTTTTTTAAAATTGAAGGATAATCTCTTTACAATATTGTGTTGGTTTCTGCCATAGATCAACATGAATCAGCCATAGGTATACATATGTCCCCTGCCTCCTGAACCTCCCTCCCACCTCCCACCACATCCTACCCCGATACCCTTCCTTTGTATAAAGTAAAACCAGGTTTTAAAGGTAAAATGCGCTTAATGGGAACATTGTTTATGATCATAAGCAGCCTTACATAACTGGCCTGAACCCTCACTCTGTTTTTAGATTGTGTAGCAGAGGATCATGGGATGACTTTCCAGCTGTAGCTTTTCCATTCTTTGGCACCTCAGAGGCTTATGGTTTCCTCGCCACTGGAAGTGCGTCCACGCTGTGTTGTGCAAATCAGCGATGACCTCCAAGTGCTTGGTTTGGCTTTTTCATGGTTCCCATTGCCCCGGACGGAAGAGCTGATTCGTCTTTAACATGTATTCAGCGTTGATGTGACTTGGCAGCAGCAGCAGGAGCAGCAGCATTTGCTTTGGGCCAAGCACCGTGCTGGGTGTTGTAGACAGTCAGACAGAATCCCACTTGTCAAGGAATTTATAGACCCAATGGAGGAGATGTGAAAGCAAGCAAGGAGCCCGTTGAGCAGTGTGATAGGTGCTGTGATCGGGATGAGGAGGCATGGGGGTGCTGTGCCCACCAGGGTCTGAGAAGTCTTTGCAGAGGGCACCTGAATGTGATGAGGAGTTGAGTGGAAGCAGTCGGGGCAGGAGGGCATTAAACTTGTCTGCAGTTCTGCAATTTCTTCTATATGACAAGAGAAGATATCTTGGGGGAGGGGTTATTAGGCCATATTGAGGAATTTGAACTCTACCTGAGGGCAAAGTGCAGCCATTGACGTGTTACGGTGATTTATATTTATCTTTTAGTAAGAGAAGTGATATACTCAGTATTCCTTTTGGAGTGTTGCATTTTGGTTATGGATTTGGAAAACCATTTGGAGAGAAAGCAGGAAAACCAGTGACAGCACTGTTGCCATAATCCAAGCGAGCAGCGGTGTCCTGAGCTAGAGTGATGGTGGGAGGCACGGGGTGGAGTGAAGTTTCCAGAAAGATTTAGGAGGCAAGCGCCACAGAAGCTGATAAGAGAAAGAAATAGGGAGGAGGAACTCAGAAAGGATGTCCGTCTCTGCCTTAGACGAATGGGCATGTGGAACCTGGCTCCTGGAGCGCATTCGTTTAGCTGAAGTAGCACACAGAGAGCACGCTGGATGTGCGTGCAGATGGGGTGGCTTGAAGGGAAGAAGACAGGTTGAGTTTGGAGTATGTTAAGTTGCATCCCTCTGGGTACAGAGGTCTGGTAGACAGCTGGATGTGCAGGTCTGGGGTACAAGGGAGCTGTCCCCCATTGCCATTGGGTTTGTGATCAGTGCTTTATTTCTGGGTGTGAGGCACATGCTGGAGTTTCAAAAGTAAAGCTGAGGATTCTGCTGGCAACAGTAGTCTTTGGAAGTTCCAGTACCCACAACCTAGCTGAAGAGGTAACATTTCAGATTTAAGGGTTTACTACTGTTGCAGTTATTGTTATTACAGTAACAGTAACTTGTTATTACAAGTTCCCCTGGTTCTGTAGCTTCTGGTGCTGAACTGTGAGTACAGTCCTTAGGAACCTCACTAGATTCCAGCATTCCATCTTTATTTGATGTAACCTTCCTATTTTTATATGACATTTTAATATACAAGAGAAGGGAATTTATGACTTTTTCTCAGGAAGAAGTCCAAAGGCAAAGCCTCTTACCCATTATGACACACACTTTGTTGAGAGGTGGAGAAAATGGAATTATCTCTTGCCTTTTCTAATGGATACTTGAACTTGACTTTCTTTTTTTTCTAAATGGAAAAATTAGCTCCTTGAAAATCAGCACAGGATGTGGCCTTACCAACTGGTGGGAAAGTGATTTGCTCGTGCTGGTTGGAAGTAGGAGGTATAGGGATGAGGGCAGGAAAAAAAAAAAAAAAGAGCAGTATTTAAGGCAGTTTAAAGTTTAAGGTTTTTAAACTTTTTCTTCCTCATCTAGACCCACGCTGATTACAGTTCACTAAATTTATTTCTAGATTCGTTCGGGGGTCATGACCGAAAGGTTGAAAACATGCCTGAAAAGTACTCTAGGGATGGTTGACTGAGGACTGTTTTATCTCTTCCTTAGAGTTGACTATAATTTAGACTGTATTCTAAGGGATATCATGTGGTTGACCTTTAGTTTATCCCCTGAGGGCCCCACAGCAAATTTGCCATCTCACGCAAATCTCCTACAGCCTCCTAAACACTTTCCCAAGCAAGGGTTTCCAAAGTCAAATAAATCACATCAGCTGTAACAACGTCTCTACTTACCTGTTACTGCTTCCCCTTCCGTTTGAGTGGCTAATTGAACATTAACTTCAAGTATCTGATTTGCATTTTCCCTGTCAAATATGCCACTGTATAAATAGCTGAATTAACTTAGTCTTTCTGGAATATGCCCAAATATTGAGAACCATTTAGGACCTTTCAAAACCATTTGGTTTATTAGCTCTGTCTTGAGATAAACAGAATAAGTAAGTCCCTGAAATCAAAGCAAAGCTAATTGTTGCACCTCATTCCAGCTTTGAGTCATCAAAGCTTGACTATCTTAAGTGTCTTCTAATGAGGTTCATTATTTCATTTGTTCTGCATTTGATAATTTTGAGATAATTTTATGTTTGTGTTGTTAATATTCATTTTTGAAAATTTGTTGACATGTCTACTTATTTTATATTAGCTTTTCCTTTCAAGGCACAAAATAAATGAATGGTCATTGTAACAGGTCAAATGACATAGAAGTATACAATTGTTCCTCAGTTCAAGGATGCTTGCAGATACCAAAGTCTGCAAATGCTCAAGTCCCTTGTCCCATAGTACAGTGGTTCCTCAGCATCTAGCGGTTCTTTATCCCCAGATACAGAGGGCCAACTGTACCATGCAAAAGCCAGCTCAGCCCCTTTTCCTCCATATATTCCATCTCCCTCCTTAACCCATGTTACCAGCTTGGTTTATTCTTCAGTACTCATCTGTGCTGACATATAATATACAAATGTGTATATATGTGAACACTTTTATAAAAGTAGATCAGACTGTATATACATCCAGAAAGTGAAAGTCGGTCAGTTGTGTCCGACTCTTTGCTGCCCCATGGACTGTAGCCTGCCAGGCTCCTCTGTCCATAGAATTCTCCAGGCCAGAATACTGGAGTGGGTAGCAGGTCCTTTCTCCAGGTGATCTTCCCAACCCAGGGATCGGACCCAGGTCTCCTGCATTGCAGGCGGATTCTGCAATGAGCCACCAGAGAAGCCATATATACATTGTAGTTTTTTTTTTTTTTAAACTTTGCAGCATATCATAGATTTTTATTTTTCACAGCCACAGAATGTGGATACGGACAGTTTATGCATTTACTTCCCTATTGCTGAGCATTTATGTGTTTCAAGTTTTTAGTTTTTGTCATTATTACAGTGCTATAATCTTCATAAACATACCTTAAAACTAGTAAATTGTTAAGAGGCACTCCACTGATGTCATAAATAACACAGGAAATCCTTCCTTACCAGCAATCTGGGTGTGATTCACCATCATTCATCTCAGTCTCTACCCCAGCTGGTTGATTTTTACTAATTGAGTCTCTTCGCCAAGGTGTTGGGAAGAAGACAGACCAGGAGTGCTCATTCAGGCCGTCTTTCTGAGCCAGGATTCTTCACTCT
This sequence comes from Oryx dammah, assembly GCF_014754425.2. Lineage (NCBI taxonomy): Eukaryota > Metazoa > Chordata > Mammalia > Artiodactyla > Bovidae > Oryx > Oryx dammah. The sequence continues at coordinate 180,942 of NW_024080604.1, read as the reverse complement.
CTACGTACCTCTGTCCTGGGACATTGCTCTTTAAATGTCCGAAATCTCTCTTAGACTTTTAAAAAGCATGTAGCTGACCTTTACTTCTCCATGGCAGTGATACTAAAAGGACCTCAGACTAGTCAAGTTTCTGTAATTCTAAAGCCTGATTCCTAATCTGTTGATTTTAGCTCACCTTTACCAAAGTGTTGCCCTCCTCTTTCTTTTGCACATTGTAGTAGCTTAGGGAGGATGCCATCTTTGGAGCTGGTTTTGCCATTGGCCAGCATTGGGCACAGTAGCCTATAAATCCCTTGCACACCTTTGTTCCGCTTTCACACGCCAGCTGTGTTCATGGTTACCTTGCTAGTGTAGCTATTTTGGGTTAGAGACACTAAACGAGATATTTAGGACGAAAACAGTTCTAGGTCACTTTGATTTCATTCGGTGATTGTGTGTGTGCTCACATTGTACTCAGTGCTAGGAAAGGGATACACTGAGGAGTAAAGCAGACACTGTGTTGGTCCTCAAGGAATTTGTGTCTCCTGTAAGGAGAGACACAGCAATGAAAACTATAGTTGGTGGATGAGATATCCGTGTTGTAAGATGGACTTGAGTCTGACACATGACTGCACCAACTGGGAAGAGAGTGGAAACATAATGCTGTTCTGATCCAAAGTCCTTGAGAGTTTTCTAAATCTTCATAGTAACATCACCTGGAAAATAAACAAATAGCTAAAATATTTTTGAAAAATAAAGGAGATATTTTATATTAATGAAACATTAAAATTTGTAATACTTTAAAAGGGGTAGCTATGTTATAATGGCTGCAATAAGAGAAATTTTATTCAGCAATGCTAGAATACCTACAAATATATAAAAAATAGAGTTAGATTTGTGATTTATATACACAATGAAATTCCATATGGAATGAAAGTTTTATAAAAAATGACCACATTTTTAAACATCACAATGAAGAAAATGTAGGTAACTGTCTGAACAGAGTGAAGAAGGGCTTTCTAAACAAAAAGCAGAGGGGAAAATCTGTAAAGGAAAAAGATTTATGGAAGTAACAGAAAAATATAAAATATACAGATGTCCAAAAATGCTGTATAAATTAAAAGGTGAATAGCCAACTGGGAAAGAATATTTGCAATACATATGGCTAAAGGTTAATATTTATAATACATATCAAATTCTGAGAAGTCAACATCTTGCCAAAATGAGCAAAGAATGTGAACAGGCAATTAAAAAACAAAGCCACGTGTCCAGTAGATATATGGGAAAAGTTTAAACTTGAATAAGCAAGGAAATGAAGTTCAAAAGTCATCTTGGAACCATATTGGTAAAAAAATATTTATTTCAGTGATCTATGTAGATTTGTTGGGAGTAAAGCAAAATAGAGCAGACAGAAGTATATATTGCAATAGCTTTTGTGGGGGAGGCAATTTCACACTCAGAAGCTTTGGCCAAATACTGATCTCATTTCTTAGTTTGTCCTAATGTTCTTTACTGCAGCATTATTTACTGAGGAAAATTGGTTCCACACCCAGTGGTTGATGATTAAATTATGGTACCTCCAGCCCGTAGGTATTATGTTAAGATGGACAGATTGCCATAGCGGGGGTCTTCTGTCTTCTGAGGTGGTTTGTTCTGGGTTCTGTTAGTATTCGAAACGTACTAATCTTAAGTTGTTCAGTTGCATTCAACTCTTCGCAACCCCATGGACTGCCACATGCCAGTCTTCCCTGTCCTTCACCAGAGTTTGCTCAAACTCATGTCCATTGAGTCAATGATGCCATCCACCCATCTTATCCTCTGTCGATCCCTTCTCCTCCTGCCTTCAATCTTTCCCAGCATTAGCATCTTTTCCAATGGGGCAGCTCTGCAAATCAGGTAGCCAACGTATTGGAGCTTCAGTTTCAGCATCAGTCCATCCAGTAAATATTCAGGATTTCCTTTAGGATTGACTGGTTTGATTTCCTTGCAGTCCAAGGGACTCTCAGTTCTTCAGTGCTCAGCCTTCTTTATGGTCCAACTCTCACAGTCATACATGACTACTGGAAAAAACATAGCTTTGACTATGTGGACCTTTGTTGGCAAAGTGATGTCTCTACTTTTTAGTACACTGTCTAGGTTGGTCATAGCTTTTCTTCCAAGGAGCAAACATCTTTTAATTTCATGGCTGCAGTCACCATCTGCAATGATTTTTGGAGCCCAAGAAAATAAAGTCTGTCATTGTTTCCATTTTTACCCCCATCTATTTGCTCTGAAGTGATGGGACTGGATGCCATGATCTTCATTTTTTGAATGTTGACTTTTAAGCCAGCTTTTTCAGTCTCATCAAGAGGCCCTTTAATTTCTCTTCACTTTCTGCCATTAGAGTGGTGTCATCTGCATATCTGAGATTATTGATATTTCCCCTGGAATCTTGGTTCCAGCCTTGTGCTTTAGCCAGCCTGACATTTTGTATGATGTACTATGCATATAAGTTAAATAAGCAGGTTAACAATATACAGCCTTGACGTACGTACTCCTTTTCCAATTTTTAACCAGTCTACTGTTCATGTCCGGTTCTAACTCTTGCTTCTTGACCTACATACAGGTTTCTCAGGAGGGAGGTAAGGCGGTCTAGTATTCCCATCTCTTTAAGAATTTTCCACAGTTTGTTGTAACCCACACAGTCAAAGGCTTTAGTCAGTGAAGCAAAAGTAGATGTTTCTCTGAAATTCTCTTGCTTTTCTATGATCCAACGGATGTTGGCAATTTGGTTCCTCTGCCTTTTCTAAATCCAGCTTGTACATCTGGGAGTTCTCTGTTGATATACTGTTGAAGCCAAGTTTGAAGGTATGGGAAAAAGCAAAATCTTTTTATCTGTGACCCCTATCCCTTTTTATTCAAACAAGGTTATGTATGAAGGGGAAGAGATATACCTGCAAAGGCAGCATCTCCCAGCTATAAAGCTGTTGAAAAAAAAAAAAAAAGGTAACCACATATAGTGCAAAACAGAAATGAAGCATATTCTGTATCCAAATGAATTATAGAAGAAGCTGCTGCTGCTGCTGCTGCTGCTGCTGCTGCTAAGTCGCTTCAGTCGTGTCCGACTCTGTGCGACCCCATAGACAGCAGCCCACCAGGCACCCCATCCCTGGGATTCTCCTGGCAAGAACACTGGAGTGGGTTGCCATTTCCTTCTCCAATGCATGAAAGTGAAAAGTGAAAGGGAAGTCGCTCAGTTGTGTCCGACTCGCTGAAGAAGCTAAGTAGCTGTAATAACTTCTGAAGTCTTACCTCACCTTTTAAATAACTTCCAAGAGGTGATTTAACACCTAAAGGTGCTTCCTTGTGTTGTTCCAAGGTCAAGTGGACAGCAGCTGTATTTTTAAGTGGGATTTAGTCATTAGCATGAAGTCAGATACCTGGATTGTTTGAGCTGAATTATATTCATTTTGGTCTGTGCTCTCCTTAATATGTGTGTCTGTTGTCTTCAATTCAGATGGAGAAAGGTGCCTCTGTGTTCTTACATAGAATCTTTTCCTTTAGTAATAGTCCTTTTGTTCCCCAGTGCTCCCACAGTGCCTGAAGTTAGCCACAACTGGATAGCTTTCCATTTCACTTTTTCTAGGTCAGAATGTTTCACTGTTAGTAGATGGATCATGGGGGCAGGGACGGGCAAGCCTTTCTTTGAGAGGGCTTGCTGCAACAGTATCAATTACTGATGAGTTCTAGGACTTCCTGGTTGGAGCAGACATCTCTGAAACTTTCAGTGCCTTGAAACTTCACAGTTTCTGGAGAATTCCTTTGCCTTAGCTGCTTCTTTTCTTGGAGGCTGCCCAGTAACCAACGTGAAATGATACGGGACACAGAGCCACCAACTGGGTTTTCTGGGTTAAAGGGGCTTCCACCTTCTGCTGTCTGTGCGTTTTTGCCCTTGTCAGCTAATTGCCACAGGAGCTTAATACGTTTTGGTGCAGAAATGCAGGCTGATCTTTACAGAGTGATGAAACAGCTTTGTTGTCTGTTCTTCCTCCGTTAGTCTTTACAGTCAGAAAAATGGCTCCCTTCTGATGGGAAATGATCCTGTAGCATGCTGCAGTTGTTCTCTGCAGAATTAGTCTCTGAACTCCCTTGGGATTGTATGCGTTTGCGATCAGATGTGTTCTTGTGCTGAAGGAAGACATTTGAGTGAACTTCCTGGAACTGACCTTCTGTGATTTGATAAGGTCATGGCCAAACACCCCTACAAGACAGAAAATGGTTCTCAAGAACACCTAGCATATCTGGAGCCAAAGCTTTAGGGATGTTCATACCCAGGCTTCCCTGATAGCTCAGTTGGTAAGGTAAGGTTGCAAAGCAGAAGACCTCGGTTCGGTTCCTGGGTCAGGAAGATCTGCTGGAGAAGAGATAGCTACCCACTCCAGTATTCTTGGGCTTCCCTTGTGACTCTGCTGGTAAAGACTCTGCCTGCTGTGCAGGAGACCTGAGTTTAATCCCTGGGTTGGGAAGATTCCCTGAAGGAGGGCATGGCAACCCACTCTAGTATTCTTGTCTGGAGAATCCTCATGGACAGGCTACAGTCACCAGGACTTCAGTGAAGCCTCAGTTCAGGATGAAAAATATCCCAGCATGGGAGCTAAATACCCATCTTTTACTTTAGGAGATTCCTGTTAATGTAATGATATTGAAAGTGATTTGGCAGTATATGGAGCCTGACCCTCAAATTTCAAGTCTTATCCTTAAACATTAGGGCTCCTTAAGGCTCCTTTTTGGGAACGGATCATGCTGGGTGCTTGCTTATGCTGTCACTACTGACTCCATTAGCAGAGAGCCTATAGGCCATGACATGACTTCTAGGCAAACTTTATCAAGTATGTGAAAGATGAAACTTAAGGACCCAAGTAAGAAGGGTTACATATAAAGGTCAGTAAATCTCATTTTGAGCTGAGTCATATATTATAACTAATGTTTTTGTAGTACTTACACCATATGACACTTAAGTAAACATTTCCCCTTTTCTCAGTATCCCTGAGGGGTGGGTAAGCTAGATACTAGCTTCCGAAGAACAGGTAAGAAAAACAGGAGTGGGTGGAGATAGAGGTTGAGCTCTGAGATACTTTAATTACAGGCATATCTGCATACACACACACAGACACGGCAACATTCATGCCGTTGTGGTTTATCAGAAGTTTTCAGAAATGTGACTTTGTGTCTGAGAGGTGGGCAAATGGTATATTGTTCAGTTGTGCAAGAGAAGGATGTGTCTGCCATGGCGTAGAAATAAAGTCCACTGAAGAAAAGGAAAAAAAGATGAAAGAAATAATCCTATGACTCCGTACATCCTTGTTTAAAAGAAGTAGTTGCTGTAAAGAAAAAAGGAATTTAGTTTAGACCATTATGTGTGCATACTAAGTCGCTTCCTTCATGTCCAACTCTTTGAAACCCTATGCACTATAGCCCACCAGGTTCCTCTGTCCATGGGATTCTCCAAGCAAGAATATTGGAGTGGGCTTCCGTGCCCTCATCCAGGGGGATCTTCCCGACCCAGGGATCAAACCTGCATCTTTTATGTCTCCTGAATTGGCAGGTGGGTTCTTTACCAGGCACCATTAATTACTTCTTTCCGTGAAAACCACATCTGCTAATGATCTTATCCTTTCAAAAAAAAACTGTGCATCTTATTAAAAATCTTGAGAATTTTACACTGCAGTTGAGGTGTTTGAGGTAGATCCATCTAATTCTACTATAGTAGCTATGGCCATAGTATCATATACTTTCCATCCCCAGGAGAAAGTACTTTATTTAACCAAAGTGAAATTGGGCAGTGCATAAATGCTGGTGCAGAATAGAAACATATCATTTATGCCTATCTCCCAATCATTGTGCTTTGCTGACCATTTCTGAATTGCCTCTTGCTGCCTGAATAGCTACTATTAAAGAAATGAGGCATTTTGTTTTCTAGACAGCCCTCTGATTGTTCCCTACATTCACACAGGAGTGCCTGGCTGCAAAGCTTTCTATTTTTCTCCCGCTTCATCCCCTAGCAGTTCAAAAGGTGACCTGTCACAGAGTGGAGGGCAAGTCTTTGCATTTTAAGAAACCCGCCCTTGTGTCTCCTCGGAGCCCAAATATGACCTGCACAGAGTTTCTGAACTTCAACGTTAACCCCTTGGCTCTGTACTTGAGCACATTGAGCAGGTCTGAATGAGAGAGTTCTCTTTTGAGAATAACCTCAAGCTGTTTCTCGGTTCACAGCTCATCTCTACCCAGTTATCTCAGCGTGCATGCTCCTCCTTGGGAGACTGGCTGTAAGATTGTGGGGGTGGCATTGTAGGCGATGATGTGAGAGAAGACCCTATAACATTTAGGTGCAGGAATGTCCTGCAAAAAGATGTCTTTCAAATGTTCTTTAAAAAAAATTGAGGTATGATGGACATATGGTGGTAGATTAGTTTCAAGTGTACAATGTGATGATTCGATATTTGTATATATTAATAAATGATCACTGCAATGAATATAGTTAGTATCCATCACCACAGAATTTGTTTCTTGTGATGATGACTTTTAAGACCTCTTCTCTTAGCAACATTCAAATATGCAATACAGTGTTATTAACTGTAGGCACCATGCTATACATTACCTCCCCAGGATGTATTTATTTTATAAGTGGAAGTTTATACTTTTTGATCCCCTTCACCCATTTTACCCACCCCCCCAACCTCTGGCAACCACCAGTCTGTTCTCTGTATCTATGAGCTTGTTTTTTTCCCCCCAAAGGGTCCATTTTTTTAAAACCTATCCTGCTAATTCCTATATGTAATTATTTTCCCCTTGTTTTCCTTTCTCCTTCTGGGTTTCTTCCTTTACATTGAGTGGCTGCCTCGATGTATACAGCATATCCATTCTATGTACCTTTCACCCCCGCCCTTTAGATTGACTCCCTTCCCTCTTTATCCTCTCCGTTTTCCTTCTTACTCACAAAACAGCAAGAGAGCTGCAAACAGCATCTCCTCTTCCCCTTTCCCAAGGCAGAGGAATGCGGGCCACGGCAACTGCAAAATGTCTGTACAGAATGCTCTAGGGCAGCAGATTGGAAAAGGAGAGGGCACAAGGAGCTCGTCTTAAAGCTCTGCTTTCTTAGCCAGGGTCGCTGCTGTTGGATGCCTGCAGAGGAGCTGTGGATATTATGGAAGCTGAAGCTGCCTAAGCTGTGGCTACTGGTCTAGCCCAAATTCTGGAGATCTTTGCTGTACTGACTTGAAGGGGCAAAAGGCAGTGCATGGTATTAGCCTTTGCCAAATCTTCTTTCCTACCCTGCCCATCTCTCCCACCTCCAATCTGTTTGCCCTCTTCTCCCCTACCACCACTCACCAGGAAAGCTTAATTAAAAAAAAAAAAAAAAAGTAGACACATCAGGAAAGCTGTGACCTGCACCCACTATTCAAACTTGGAGACTCAGAGTCCCGTAAGCTGCAGGAGTTTTGTGCATATGATGCATTCTGGAATCTGAACTCAACCGTAGGCGAGGTCTGCTTTCTATTATCTTTCATAGCATAGATTTATCATTCCATATACTCCATCAATGTGTTTCTTTGGAAATCATTAAACTTATGGGGAATAACTATTTCTTTCAGTTTAAGTACGTGAATAAGTGCATTTTTGTCCATAAAATGCAGTGGGAGAAAGAAATGCAATTACATTTTTTTTTTCCAGAAGGTTTTAAATAACAGATTATGTAAAGCGCTGATCTCTAGATGGATATGAAGCTAGTCTTAACATCTGGAATTTATTAGGGAAAAACAGGGTATGTTTTCAGCCAAATTCTGACACTCCTCATTTGAGTTATCAGTTCCTTAAGGCTGTCGGGTCGCCACGTTGATGCGAGCATGTACAGCGCAGGAGCTCTGGGTAGGCTTACCATGGCGTGTGCATGGTCTAATACTGTACTTGGTATACGGGGTGATGAAGAAAGCTCAGCTTAACCTTGCTTTATAAGGATGCTCTCAGGCTCTGTGCTTCCCCAGGAAATGATTTGATAGATTCCCACCCTTCCTTGGTGAACATAAATCTATTGTCCAACAGAATCTAATGTCTGGAATGAGATGTGGTACTTTTTTTAAATATGTATTTAATTTATTGATTTGTCTGCACCAGGTCTTACTTGCAGCACATGGAATCTTCAGTCTTCTGTGCAGCATGCAGGAGGGAGGGATCTTTAGTTGCGGCTCACGAACTCTTAGTTGCGGCATGTGGGATCTAGTTCCCTGACCAGGGATTGAACCTGGGCCCCCTGCATTTGGGAGCGTGGAGTCTTCACCACTGGACCACTGGGGAAGTCCCTAAATTTTTAATTTTTAATATCTTGAGACAGTAGGCAAGTTTTGAATAATCTTCCTTTCTTTTAAGATGGCAAATGAAAGGGCAGTTTGGTAGCTATGGATTAGGTTTCTCTGCCCCAGCAAAGAAAGGGAGTCAAGATCTGCAAGGGTAAGGTGGTGGCTATCTTTCCCTTTTTAGCTCTGGCCTGGTGTCTGAGGGGAGGTGGAGCTGTTCCTTTGTGGATCAGTCGCTTTAAATAAACATTCAGTTCCATCACTGTCCTTTTCTGGCAGTCCTGGCCCTACTGGTGTGTAAATGCCACAGCTCTCAGGGCCATGTGCAGTGTGGCGGGAAGGGCCCCCTCCCGCACCTCCATAAATGTCGCTCTGTTGGCCTGAGCATGATTGCCAGGACTCTGAAAAGCTGAGGAACCAAAGCAAAAAGTCCTACTCTGAGGAATCCTTGCCTCCCTTGCAGCCACTTCTGTTTTTTCTCTGCCCCATGAAAAGAAACGTCCTCCATAACCACTCTGTGTGTTGACTCACCTTTTTCACCCAATGCATCTATTGGTATAAAATGAGGGAATCATCAGATTGGAATGAATTTCAAGAGGCTGTAGACTAAACTCCCAAGCAGGATTGTACCCACATTATCCCAAAGAGAGGAGGCTGGCCCCTGACTTGAAAGGTTCTCCAGAAGAGAAATTCCACAGCCACCACTACAGCTTTGAAGACACAAAGTCCAGTGTCAGGAGAGGTGTTTCGAGCAAGCCTGAGCACTGCAGCTGACGTGTAAACCCAAGGTGATGGTGACTGCCCCCAGGGCAACAGCCCGTCATTTGCCTGCGCGGCTGCTAATCTGCCTTCATCCATCTTGCCTTAGAGCTAAGTAATCCTGCTTCACATTTGTGATATTTTTCTGGGAGCTCAAAGCTAAGCTCAGTTTTTGTTTTTTGGAAATGATGGCCTAGATTAAGACCAATGGGAAGACTGTCTCATGGAGTCTTTGGGTTTTGTCATTCTGTCTGTTCATTTCAGATGGTGTTTGTGCTTAAAGTGTATTAACACGCACACTCGCATTCAGAATTTTGACAAGAGTCGCTCGGGCCTCTGAGGAGATGGCCTCTGTGTATCAGGCAAAAGCTTGCTCACCGTTGTTTCCAGCCATGTGCCTGGTGATTGACAGTGTAAACTGCTTCAGTTGAAGCTTAGCTTTAACAATTTGAGTCAATGTGGGTTTTGTGTTGTTGAAACTGCAGTGTTTCTAGTAACTGCCAGATTTAAGCTTTGCTTTGGTGTTTTCATGAAGGTTAGAAATGTTTCATTCTTAAGCAGCCTTTAAGAATATTTAATACTTTCTCTGCATACTGTCTTGCAGAAAACAAAATTAGGCTCCTTTAGGGAACTTTTGGTTTGCATTCCAGTACTGTGTATATGGGTTTCCCAGGTGGTGCTAGTGGTAAAGAACCCACCTGCCAATGCAGGAGACCTGAGACTTGGGCTTGATCCCTGGGTCAGGAAGATTCCTTGGAGGAGGGCATGGCAACCCACTCCAGTATTCTTGCCTGGAGAATCCCATGGACAGAGGCGCTATGGTCCATAGGGTGGCAAAGAGTCAGACATGACTGAAGCGAATAGGGGAGGTAAAGAGGAAGGGAGTGTTGGGGAGAGGGTGGACAGTGCAAGAAACTAAGGATTAGGTGTCACCTCTTTTTCTTTGGTGTGTTGGGACTTCATGAGCTTGGGAAAATTCTGTGGTTCGTCCCTTACAAGCAGAGGAGGAGTTCCGTTTACAAAGGAACCTAAATGATGGGAAGAAAACAGTGCCACATCAAACATGTGTGCTGAAAGAACACCTTCCTTCTAAGAGCTGTGTGCTGTTTGGTCACCCCGAGACTCCCCACCCCGCTGAGGGCCCAGCTTGTCCCTTCCTGCCTGCGTCCACACCGTGCTGGGTGTGCTGGAGACTCAAAGCTGGTGCCTCCCCACTTGCAGCTCCTTCCAACTCAGAGCAAAAGTCAGAAGCAACTGATGAGATCTGCATCCAAAGGAATGTGTTTCATCAGCCATCCTCTGTGGGCTCCTCTTCATCCTTCCTGCTGCTTCTCTCGAGAAGCAGGCCCACGACAGCAGGGGTGGGTCAAGGTGAGCACCCACGTGTTACAGGAGGCCACACAGTGTCAGCTTCACCGGCTGCTGCCAGTGAGTTCTGTCACGCTCCCTGCTGTACTTAATCATTTCAGTTTGCCTGATGGAGGGGGCCGGGGAGGGGAATAAATCAATTTGTACCAAAGAAAATTGTGAAGGTGTATGTGATAAAAGGTGTTCTTTGTAGGTAGGGGGAAGAAAGGGAAGCTTTGTTTATTGAAATAGTGCTGAGCTGTGAGGCACCTTTTGAATTCGCATTGTGAAGACGGGGTGCCTCTGAGGGACTCTGAGCCCCTTACAGGAAAGGCGCCGGAATACCGTCAGGCTGGACTCAGAAGCCACAGCGCTTTGTTCTTGTTCTGGGCGCACTTGCTGGCATTACATCTTCCATCTGCAGCTCCGATATCCTCCTGATTTGACAAGGGCTTGTGAAACCCTCCACAGGTGCTGGCTGGGCAGGCGCTGACAGAGGGTGGGGGGCACACGCTTGGGTGGGTTAATGGCTCACTTGCAGGAGCGGGGTTTCTCCGGGCGTATGTGGCCCCAGAGTTCTCCCCGCCCTTCTTCTGCACTTCCCTGCTTGGCCCCCGTGCTGGGCACTGACAGAGCTCCTGCAGGGATCTCACCGCCGCTCCCCTCTGCTGCCAGCGGTGTTTCCAGTTTGCGCAGCACGGGCTGTAAACCATCTGGTGCTGGGCGCCATCCAAGTCCGCAGTCTTGGCGCCTCAGACTCAGATCATGTGATCGAAAACATTTGACCCTGGATACCCGTGGTGAACGCGGGGCAGTATAGGTGACTAGGATAGGTCAGCTGTGTGCTGGAGGCTCAAAGACGGTGCTGCCCCACTTGTGGCTCCTTCCACTTAGTGAATTATGTGGAGAGTTTGAAGTATAGAAGAGAGTACTTTGTTCAACGGAGAAGGCAATGGCACCCCACTCCAGTACTCCTGCCTGGAAAATCCCATGGACGGAGGAGCCTGGTAGGCTGCAGTCCATGGGGTATGGGAGGGTCGGACACGACTGAGCGACTTCACTTTCACTTTTCACTTTCATGCACTGGAGAAGGAAATGGCAACCCACTGCAGTGTTCTTGCCTGGAGAATCCCAGGGACGGGGGAACCTGGTGGGCTGCTGTCTATGGGGTCGCACAGAGTCAGACACGACTGAAGTGACTTAGCAGCAGCCGCAGTACTATGTTCAACATTGTCTTTATAAGCCATTTCCATTTACACACAGAAAAATACCTGACATATCTGTAGGTGGTAGGGGTAAAGGTAATGTAAGGTTTTATTTTCTAATTTTCTAAATTTATCCATTCAACAAATCTGTGTGAAGTTCCCCGTGGGCCAGGCACAGCTCATCTTCTCCATTGGCTATTGCCCAAGTTCCGTGACATGCCTGCCTTCTTGGAACTCATAGCCTCATGGGGGAATGAATTAATAAAAAACTCATATGATATATTGTCAGGTAGTAGTAAGTATTATAAAAAATAAAGAGGAGTGAAGGGCTAGAGGAGCAGTAGAGGAGAAGGGAAACTGGCTCTGGGTGGTTGGTGGGGATAAGTGAAAAATAAATGAAATGAATTGACTCAGCATCCATATGGGAAATTAAGATTACCGTGCTAATCATGTGTTTCTCTATTTTGTTAAGAATTCAGTGTATCAGGCATATCATACAATTTACGCAACTACTATTTTTCCATTTTTGTTCCCGTCATGAACAGATCTTTGTGCATATCCTTGCTAACAGTAAGCTCCTCTGTCTTCAGATACATTTTTGTGGAGGTTCATTTGGGGTCACTGTCTATGTCCCATTTGGGTCTTGACCCTCTCTTACCTTGTGAGGAGCCAGGAGGTTGGCGGTAGAGACCGGGCGTGAGGCGCCTCCACTTTCTAGACTGTTGAGGGTAAGTGTGTTTGCCTGCTTACCTGCAGGCCCTGCCAGGATGCAGGGAGCAGCTGATGCAGTTGCACATTTTGGAAGGCAGGCAAATTGTAGGTTACTCTGACTACTGTGACCCAGGTCTCAAGGTGATGATGAGCCATTCTGATTGCTTAGTCAGTGTTTGTGTAAACAGATAGGAGAGCAACTCATCAATGCTTTCAAGGCCCAAAGTCGCCCTGATACTTTTTAGCAAGCACAAAGCATGCCATGATGACGATGATAATCAAAAGGACGATAGTTATTGTGGCTGACCTCCTGTCAGGCATCATTGTGTTAGGCGAGTTGCCTGTAGTAACATTCATTGAATCGTTACAACTCTTGTGTGGTTCAATATCGTTGCCATTTTACGAGTAAACAAAGTCTTGGAAAATGTTAACAACTTAACAAGCTTGAGCTAGCACTCAGGTCTGGAGTTTCTGTTTTGTTGTAAGGCCTCTGTCCTTAACCACTGGTTTTCCCATCATTTTCTCCCTCTCTCACTTTCTTCCTTTTCAGGGAACAAGTCCTAGTTGGGACTGGTATTGACTGGGTTAGGTGGTCCGGAAGGGAGGGAAGGTTCAGACCTTCTCTTCTATCTAAACATACTGCTCCCTGAAGCAGTCAGCAGGGCCCCTGGTGGGGGAGAACACTGAACTGGTTGGAAGTGTGTTGTCTCCTTTTTCCTGGTGCTTTGGATTTGATGCAGCAGTTTGTGGTGAACCGGCCCAACAGTTAGCCACCAGTGGTGAGGAAGGCGAAGCCAGGGCCCCACTGAGCTTTCCTGGAAATGGGAGCTTGTTATGACATCAAGTGTTTTAAAGGAATTTTCTTTAAAAGAAATAGTGCTTGTGGAAATATCTCCCAAATTTGGGGAATGCATTTGAAGATGATTGTACTGAACTATCTCAGTAGTTGACATCTTGGCTGTCTTCTGTACTCGAATGAAAAGACTGGGAACATGTGCCTTAGGTTTTGTATACATAGAAAGTACATACGTATATATGTGTGTGTTAATATATGTATGTGTATATAAGTGTGTGTCTGTATACACATACACACACACACACACACACACACACGTCTCTAAATCTGCAGTTGTTTTCCCAAAGGAAAAACATTGTCCTCTATCCAGTTAAAAAAGGGCACTTCCAAAGCGTTCAACTATTGCTGTAAAAATACCTCGGTTTTTCCTGATATGCTGAGTTTATCAAATGTTTCACCATTTAAAGGTACTTGGTTTCTTTAGAATGGGGAATTCAATACCTACTAAATTGGATCAATATAAAAATTTATGAACAATGCAGACCTTGTCAGGGAAGTCCTTTACTCGTGATCATATAATTCTCTGTGGGAGCTTCTGCCGCAGGGATCACATCAGTATTAGCACATACTGAAATATTCATGTCCTCTGATTAGCAGGATTTAATTGTTACATCTCAGTCTCCTTCACAACGTGTCATTAGAATGCAGCCCACCTTGAAGTTTAAGTGGGTGCTGTCACTTTATTGCCGTGTCTTTATTTTGTCTGTACTTCTTTCCAAATTTGTATTACATGTAATTTTGGTTTCCCTTGAAAATAACACCACAAAAAAGTAAGAATTTATTAGTGGAAAATGCTGTGACTTATTTTTACTAGCAACTGCTGTATAATAAATTTTAAAGTATATACATACATATATATGTAAATTTTTCTGTTTAGATTTTTTAAGATCTTTCAGTTAAAGTAACTTTTCCTCCCACATACTATTTAGTTAGCATAATTAAGAGCTTTTTTCTCCTAAACTACAATATTTCCCTCTTTAATTTTCCCTCATAGTATGGAAATGGCTGGAGATTAACTTTTGTCTGATTTTTTGCTGGGTCTGATATCAGCTGAATGGTCTTTTGTTTCTCAAAATGTTGGACATTTTAAAGAAACTTTTCATACCTTTCCATCATTCTAATTTTGCAGATCTGCTTTCTCCTCTCTGATAAAAAGACCTTTCTGAGACTCTATCTTCTCAGCAGTTTCATGCAAGGATCTGAAAGGATCTCAGGAGTGCTAGGATATTCTGTTGCAGAGCACGAGGTGTGGTGATTGTGAACAGAGTCTGGGGTTAGACAGACCTGGTTTTCATTCTAGCTCTGCCACTTACTCGTTTGACAAGTTACTGAACTTCTAAACCTCAATTCCTAACTCTTTAAATTGGGGTTAACAACAGTATTTATTCCAAAGGCTATATGAAGAATAACTGAGAAAGTGCATGTCACATGGTTTAAATATAGCAATAGCAATAGAACACATCCACATAATAGCTAATGTTATTTCCAATAAAAATTGTGATTTTTTTTTATTGAGCACTCACATAGTAATGAAGTATAGTTGATACATAATGTTATATAAGGTATACAGTGTAGTGATCCACAGTTTTTAAAGGTTATTCTCCATTTATAGTTATTATAAAATATTGGCTTTATTCCCTGTATTATACAATATATCCTTATAGATTGTTATACCTAATAGTTTGTACCTCTTAATCCTCTACTGCTATATTGCCCTTACCCCTTTTACTCTCCCCAGTGGTAATCACAGATGTTCTCCATATTTGTGAGTCTATGAGTCAGCTTCTTTTTGTTCTGTTCACTAGTTTGTTTTATTTTTTAGATTCTGTATATGTCGTATATATTTGTCTTTCTCTGTCTGACTTACTTGATTTAGCATAATCCCCTCCAAGTCCATCCACATTGTCGGCAAGTGGCAAAACTTTGTTCTTTTTCATGACTAAGTAGTATTCCATTGTGTATATGTGTGTGTGTATAAGAAATAGATAAAGAAGATATATATACATATCCATTCTGTTGATGGACAGTTAGATTGCTTCCATATCTTGGCAATTGTAAATAATACTACTATAAACATTGAATTACATATATCTTTTTGAACTAGTTTTTTTTTTTTTTTCAGCTGTATGCCCAGGAATGGAAGTGCTATGTCCTTTGGTAGTTCTATTCATATTATTTTCCACAATGGCTGCACTAATTTACATTACCACCCACGGTGTACGAGGATTCCCTTTTCTCCATGTCCTTGCCAACATTAGTGTTCTTTTTGATGACAGCCTTTCTGAAAGGTGTGAGATGATATCTCACTGGGGTTTGGATTTGCCTTTCCCTGATGCTTAGCGATGTTGGATATCTTTTCATGTGTCTGTTGGCCATCTGCGTTGTTCTTTGGAAAAATGTCTGTTCAATTCTTCTGCCCATTTTTTAATTGGGTTGTTTGTTTTTTTGATGTTGAGTTGTATGAGCCATTTATATATGTTGAATATTAACCCTTTATTGGGCATATAATTTGCAAATCTTTTCTCCTGTTCCATAAATTGTCTTTTTGTTTCGTCAATGGTTTCCTTTACTGTGAAAAAGGTTTTAAGTTTAATTCGGTCCCACTTGTTTATTTTTGCTTTTCTTTCCTTTGTTTTAGGAGAGGGATAAAACAAATATATTGCTAAAATGTATGTCAAAGAGTGTTCTGCTTATGTTTTACTCTAGGAGTTTTAGTGGTTTCCAGTCATACATTTAGGTCTTTAATCCATTTTGAGTTTGTTGTTGTATATAGTGTTAAAGAAATTTCTAGTTTCATTCGTTTACATGTAACTGCTCAGTTTTCCTAGCACTGCTTGTTGAAGGGACTGTCTTTTCTCCATTGTATATTCTTGCCTCCTTGTCATAGACTAATTGATCATAAGTGTGTGCACTTATTTCTGGGCTCTCTCTTCTGCTCCATGGGTCTGTGTGTCTCTTTTTGTGCCCTTACTACACTGTTTTGATGACTGTAGCACTGTAGTGTAGCCTGACGTTAAGGAGCATGATTCCTTTAGTTTTCTTCATCTTTCTCAAGATGGTTTTGGCTATTCAGGGTCCTCTGTGTTTCCATACAAATTTTAAAAATGTTTTCTCTAGTTGGTATGCAAGGATTTTTAAATATCTGCAGATCAATCAATGTGATGCATCACAATAACAAATTGAAGAAGAAACCATATGATGGTTTCAATAGATGCAGGAAAAGTCTTGGACAAAATTCAATATCATTATGATAAAAAGTCTCCAGAAAGTGGGATTAGAGGGAGTGTAATTCAGCATAATGAAGGCCATATATGACAAACCCACAGCTAACATCCTACTCAATGGTGACAAACTGAAAGCATTTTCTGTAAGATCAGGTACAAGTCAAGAATACCCACCCTTGACTTTTATTCAACATAGTTTTGGACATCCTAACAATAGCAATCAGAGAAGAAGAAAAAAGAAAAGAAATCCAAACTGGAAGGGAAGAAGTAAAACCGTCACTGTAGATAACATGATACTATACATTCTGGAGAAGGAAATGGCAATCCACTCCAGTACTCTTGCCTGGAAAATCCCATGGACAGAGGAGCCTGGTAGGCTACAGTCCGTGGGGTCGCAAAGAGTCGGACACGACTGCTAAAGATGCCACCGGAAAACCACTTCAGCTCGTCAATGAATTCAGTGAAGTTGCAGGATACAAAATTAATATACAAAAATCTGTTTTTCTATGTACTAACAACAAACTCTAAGAAAGAGAAATTAAAGAAATAATGCCATTTACCATCACATCAAAAAAATAAAATAAAATACCTGGGAATAAACGTACCTAAGTAGGTAAAAGACCTGTATTCGAAAAACTATAAGACACTGATGAAAGAAAATTGAAGACTAAGCAGATGGAGAAATACATTGTGTTCATGGATTGGAAGAATTAATACTGGTAAAATGAGTATACTACCCAAGGCAATCTGCAAATTCAATGTGACTTATTTTTAGAGGAGCATATTTTTGCAGATGGAGTGGGATTGAGGGTTATCTTCAAAGTTGAGAGGATCAGTCTTGGATACCTCCTCTCTTTGACAGCCTTCTCCCACAGCTGTTGATTTGAAGCAAGGGAAGAATGGCCTTAGGAGGATCCCAGGAATGATGATGTGTCTGTATTCACAGTTAGTACTTGGTTCCTGCTTTGTGATTTGGCATCGTCACCTACATCAGGTACTCTTGAAGGTGATCAGTTTTTCTATCAGATGGTATTTTAGCGCTACCATGTTGAAGGGGACAGAATGCTGTTTTCGACAACTGAATTTCAGTGTAGATTTATAAAGTAACTCAGGGATCACTGGCCAATGAAATCAGGTAAAATGAAAAACAAAAAGCTGGTGCTCTCTGAGTTAGTCTAGGACAGCAAAAAAGTGATGAGCACGCAGCAGGGCAATCTTGTAGATGGTGTTTAATGAGTTTTAAGCTTCAAGGCTATGAGCATTCTTTCTTGAAATATTACACAGCAGGTGCCCCTAGCTGGAATTCTGGCAGTAAATAGGAATCCTCCAGTCCTGGAAGCCACTGAACAGGCCTGATTGTGTCCATCTGTCAGGGAATGCTCCCCTTTTGCGAGGGATTTTGTTCTTTCTGTATCTGAAGTAGAACGTGCGGGGTGTGGGGAGTCTCACAGAGGAGGCTGAATGAAGCTGCTCTCTCATGTACAGATGTCTCCTGCTGTCTTCAAGGACAGGGCTGGGATGTTGATGTAGACGTTTACCCAAGAGCTCCTGGATTGCCATATGAGAGAGCAGGAAGCCTCCGGAGAGGGAATGAGGAAATCTCAATTTGGTGAAACTTGCTTCTCTGCCTCTGTTTAATGTCTTTACAATGAAGGAATTGAACTAGACATTTTTGAATTCCCTTGCCAGCCATAAGGTTGTGTGTGATTCTGAGCACTCTTTCAACTTCTGGGGAAAAGATTATTAGTGATTGGTTCTGTATATAATGAAGCTTCCTTGGGCAGTTGCTTCAGCAAATCCATTCTGGGACCATTGGGCAAATAAAGTATGCAAAGCCCCAAGCACAGAACTCAGGACAGGGCCCTCTGATACAGACCAAAGGATGAAAAAGCACCTGAAGTTAGAGACCCCAAATTCACACTGTGTTGAGCCGACTGCAGCCCCAAGCTTCATCACTGTTGCTAGAGGGCTTGCCCTGCCACCTCTGCCTGCCCTGATTCTCCGCATGACCCCACCTTGCCAATGTGCACACCTGCCCTCCCACGCACACACGCACACACATGTGTATCCTGCAAACCAGGAGAGCAGTGGCATGTTGAGTTGGAAGTGCCAGCAAGGCACACAGCAGAGACAGAGCATGGAGTGTCTCTGTTATTGTCTCTTCTACTTTTCTCAGTTTCTTGCCCTTGGGCTGATTTCCTATGTCTGCTGTGTGCCTTGATTCCTCATTTGTCAGAAGGAGGTAATAATACCTAAATGCAGCGAGGGTTAAATGAGATACTACATGAATTGTGCTTAGCCCAAGTGCCTGGTACCCAATAAACATTCAGCAAATGATAACTATTAATGTTATGACTTACTACTATCACATTGCCTGGGATTCTTAAAATATTCCCAGAGCTTGGCATTGGAGTTGTGACAGTGCCTTTTTTTTTTTTTTTGAAGGACCCTGCAGCTGATTAAATTAGGTAAAATGCAGAGATCACTTAGTGACTTAGTGTAGAACCTGTCAAAAATATGTGTTCAAGGATACTCTTTCTGCCCCCTTCTGATGCCAATGTCAGAAGCTTTCTCTATCTCCTTTATACTTTAATAAAACTTTATTACATGAAAGCTCTGAGCGATCAAATCTCGTCTCTGGCCCTGGATTGAATTCTTCTCCTCCAGAGGCCAAGAATCCTGGCATCTTTGCATGGTTCAGCAACAACCTTTCATCTTGGGGGCTTATCCAGGATTCTTGAGGACAAGGTAAGGATGCTTGGAGCTCTAGTTCTTTGTTCTCCTAGCGAACACGTTTTCTGCTGTGCTTTACTAACTCTACGGTGTGCTTGTGTGAATGAATGACATGCCCTACGTGAAGCAAGTGAGGAACCCTGCTCTGCGGTTCCATGGTGACCTCATACGGCTTATGGCAGAAACCTGTCGGGGGTTTAACCGACCTGCCAATGCCAAAAGGCACCCGATGTCTCCTTTGGCCTGAGCAGAAATGGGCAAAGCGTGTGGACCGAACTCTCCTTTCTCGGTCAAACTTTTCAGTCTCTTGACCATTTCATAACTTCTTGGAAATTAGAGACTTGTGATCTATGCTGTTACTGTGTCCTGGGACTTAGGTCCCAAACTTGGATTGGTAGTCAGGAAGCACCTAGCCTTGCTAGGAATCGAAAGTTCGGAAGTTAGATGGAGCTTTAGCTACAAAAGCATCTCTGAGGTTAAAGGTTACTCAGACTGGAACTACAATGGGTTTTTTGTTTTTTTGTTTTTTTCCTTTGTAACGCTGGCTCTTAGTGGACCAGAGGAGGCTCTTATACTGGTGTGGTGACATTTAGAAGAAACATCTCAGTTTTATATTTGAATCGGTCTTACTGTGGTCAGGAATATACTCAGGGTCATGCACAGGCACTCAGGTGACAAATGTTTTCCCCGGCAGCTTAGCCTGGGAGGCATTCCGGAAGGTTACTCTGATTGCACCCCAGGTGGCATCAAAGGCTAGCAAGGTTTTAATGTTGAGGAGCTGGATGTCAGTCAGGGATGCCGTCAGGTCTACCCCTGGTGCATCTCCACCCCGTCTCATTGGTAGAACTGGGAGGAACAAGTAGGTCACCTGCATCAGTAAGGGACAGACTGAGTCTGACCAGGGAAGGGAAGCTTTGGTGTAAAGTCTGTCTACACCCCCATCTAGAGCAGGGAGGGATGCCTCCAATAGAAAGATGGTGCTTGTTGCTTTTTTTCTCTCTTACAGATGGGAGTTAACAATTCCAGCCTCACTCCTTTGAACTGTATCCTGAAAAACTGGGATAGATTTGATCCCCAGGGTTTAAAGAAGACACACCTGGTCTTCCTATGTGATACTGCATGGCCACAGTATCCATTGGAGGATGGTGAACGGTGGCCAGTTGGAGGGTCTCTTAAGTATAATACTGTTTTACAATTAGACCGGTTCTGTAGAAAACAAGGGAAATGGGTAGAAGTAGCATATGTGTTGCCCTTTTTCTCTCTGCAAAATATGCCAGACTTATGTCCTAAGGGTATAGATTTGGGTGTGACCCCTTCAGCTCCCTCCTGTCCTCTTATTTTGCTAGATGAGATGGAGGACAGGAGACAAAGCAGGTTTCTCCAATCTATCCCTGGGATCATATGCGCAGAGCAGCCAGAGAGACTGAGGAACAGCCACACAAGCTGTTGCCTCTTCATGAAGCACCCACCGGGAGAAATAATCAGTCTATGAGAGTTAATAAGCCTTTTTCTTATCAAGAAATACAAAGAATCAAGGAGGATCTGGGAGACTATTTAGAGGACCCAGAAAAATATATTAGCGCTTTTAAAGGTGTTACTGTGCTTTATGACCTTACTTGGAAGGATGTGATGTATATCTTGGGACAAACGCTGACTCCCAACTCAAAAACTCGGGTTTTGGAAAAAGTGGTTGCTTATGGAGATGAACGGTTTGGTAATGAATCAGTAGGGAAGAGGGAGGATGAGATAACCACCCTCCCCACTGGAAATCAGGCGGTCCCAACTATAGAACCAGACTGGGACTACAACACAGCTAAAGCAAGATGTGATCAGAGTCATTTTGTCAAATGTATTCTTTTTTTTTTCCCCCATCCTGAACCCCACTCCCACCTCCCTCCCCATACCATCCCTCTGGGTCATCCCAATGCACCAGCCGCAAGTATCCTGTCTCATGCATCAAACCTGGACTGGCGATTCGTTTCACATATGATAATATACATGTTTCAATGCCATTCTCCCAAATCATCCTACCCTCACCCTGTCCCACAGAGTCCAAAAGACTGTTCTATACATCTGTGTCTCTTTTGCTGTCTCGCACACAAGGTTATCGTTACCATCTTCCTAAATTCCATATATATGCATTAGTATACTGTATTGGTGTTTTTCTTTCTGGCTTACTTCACTCTGTATAATAGGCTTCAGTTTCATCCACCTCATTAGAACTGGTTCAAATGTATTATTTTTAATGGCTGAGTAATACTCCATTGTGTATATGACCACAGCCTTCTTGTCCATTCGTCTGTTGATGGACATCTAGGTTGCTTCCATGTCAGATGTATTCTTGAAGGACTCAGGCAGGCACGAGCTAAGCCTTTAAACTATGTCAAATTGGCAAACATAGAAAAGGAGGAGAAGGAAGCTCCTGGTAAATTCCTAGATAGACTGAGAGAAGCCCTTTGCAGATTCACTGAGATTGATCCTGAAAGCGAAGAGGGAAAAGTGATCTTAAAGGATAGATTTCTCACTCAGTCGGCTCCAGATATCTGCCGTAAACTATTAAAATGGCATATGGACCAAATCAGTCTTTAGATTCTCTGTTACAACTGGCTCAGACAGTCTATTATGGTAGGGAATATGAGGAAAAGAAAGAAAGGCAGAAAAAGACAAAGGAACAGGCAGAAACCCTCGCAATGCCATGAGAACCACTCTTAAAGAGCCTGAGAAAAATGCCCACAGGGACCCAGGTGAAAGGGATGGCTTGCTATTACTGTGGAAAGGAGGGCCATCTCAAGTGGAATTGCCCTCAGGCATCTAAGCCATCCCCAGCTCCATGTCCTGTCTGCAAAGGACCACGCTGGAAGAGAGACTGCCCCCAGAGGTGTAGATTTCAGGGGTTGGACTCTCACGACAATCAGGACTGGAGGTGCCTGGGGGTCCCCACACAAGCTCCTGTCCTAATTTCACCTGAGGAACCCCAGGTATCAATAACTGTAGGGGGCCAATCTGTTGATTTCCTTTTAGATACTGGGGCAACTCACTCCATGCTTACTGAAGCCCCTGGCCCACTTTCTTCCCGATCCACTTCCATAATGGGACTGCCTGGACGAGCCAAAAGATGGGCCTGATAATCTGTGTGAGCCTACTTCTGCTGACCCCCAAAACCCTGAGTCTGCCGTTTGATCCTCAAGACAATGCCCTCCTGTCCTGGGCTCACTCCTACACTGAATTCCACAATCAGTCTAACTGCTGGGTCTGTGGAGTGCTCCCCTTTCGTCAGTGGAAGGCTTCCCTTGGTGGACATCTCCACTTCAAGGAAAAGACATTCTCCAAGTCTGCAAATACCTTCAACAACAACCGCATGTGATGCCTCTTCTTAAATGGATGACATCTAACAACCTTAAGATGGACTGATGTAACTATGGGCATAATGTGACTTTTCATTTTGATTTTAACTTGGTTTAGTGACTATTTTGCCTTATATCTGTAACTGTATAATGGGGTTTTCTAACCATCTAACTGTGGTGTTGGAGAAGACTCCTGAGAGTCCCTTGGACTGCAAGGACATCCAACCAATCCATTCTGAAGGAGATCAGCCCTGGGATTTCTTTGGAAGGAATGATGCTAAAGCTGAAACTCCAGTACTTTGGCCACCTCATGTGAAGAGTTGACTCATTGGAAAAGACTCTGATTCTGGGAGGGACTGGGGGCAGGAGGAGAAGGGGACGACAGAGGATGAGATGGTTGGATGGCATCACTGACTCGAAGGAAGTGAATCTGAGTGAACTCCGGGAGTTGGTGATGGACAGGGAGGCCTGGCGTGCTGTGATTCATGGGGTCGCAAAGAGTCAGACACGACTGAGCAATTGAATTGAACTGAACTGAACTGAACCATCTAAAAGCTTTTAAGTTACCAATGGTTGTCCAAGCTCCTATGAGTGCCACAGCCTCCTCCAACTATTACTTGGCGCCCCTGGATCAGAGACCCTCAATATGAGGGTTAGGAGATTATGTTGCCTCAACAATTTAGGGACTACACCCCTAAGCAGCAGGAAGTAGTTATGGAATGAAAACGATGCCCCTTTCCCTTGGCAACATAATTCTCCTAAAAGAAAAGGGGGGAATGAGTTAGTCATTTCCTAGGCAGGTTGATAAATTTAGGGGTCCCCAAGAAGAGAGGAAATGGCAACCCACTCCAGTATTCTTGCCTGGAGAATTCCATGGATAGAGGAGCCTGACGGTTCTTCTACAGTCCATGGAGTCACGTAGAGTTGGATATAACCTAGCAATTGAACAACAACAATAGAAAATGTAGGTTTACTTTTGTATGAAATTGCCAAACTATTTGTCATGGTATCTGTATCATTTTGTATTCACACCAGAACTGTATGAGGGAACTAGTTCATTGCATCCTTCCCAGCATTTGGTAATACACTTTTAAAAATGTTAGCTCTTATATTAGGTTTGTAGTGATAGGCCAGTGTAATTTTAATTTGCATTTTTCTAATCGCTGATTATGTTGAAAGTCTTTTAAAGTGTTATTTGCCATTTGTGTGTCCTCTTTGGTGAAATGTTTCTTTCCATCTTTAGTCCATTTTCTAACTGGATTGGTCTTTCTTTTTCTTAACCTCTGAATTTTGAAACTTCTTTACACATTCTAGATACAATTCCACTGTTAGATACTTGTTTGGCAGATATTTTATCCATACTGTAACTTTGCTTTTCATCTTCTTAACAGTGTCTTTCACAGATAAAAGTTTATAATTTTGATGAAATCTGTTTATTGATTTTGTTTTGTTGTGTGGGTTGTGCTTGTGTTGTCACCTGTAAGATTTCTTTGTTTAGCTCTAGGATCTGAAGATTTCCTCTGATGTTTTCTGTTAGAAGTTTTATTGTTTTACATTTTACATTTGATCCATTTTGAGTCTTAATTTTTGCTTAAGGTTTGAAAGGATTTTTTTTTTTAATTCCTTTTTAAGGAATCACTTTCATCTTTAAACTCTGACAGACATATTGGGGAGCCACCTTATCAAAAAAAAAAATTAGCCTTTAGTTAGGTCTCACTGAAATATATAAATGATGACAATTTTTATGTATACTCTAGATTCTTAAAAGCAGTGGGAACTAATTAACCTGTCAGTTTTCTTATTTCTAAGATCTTGTTTTAACTTTTGCTTATTATCATATGGCAGCCCCTCAAACTTTAGGAAGCAGGAGAAAAATAATTCATGAAAGATAATAATAATTTATCCTCAAGTAGTTACTTGAGAGGAGACGGCAATGGCACCCCACTCCAATACTCTTGCCTGGAAAATCCCAGGGACGCGGAGCCTGGTGGGCTGCCGTCTATGGGGTCGCACAGAGTTGGACACGACTGAAGCGACTTAGCAGCAGCAAGGAGAGAGGAGTCGAATTCTCAAGGAAGAAGAAAGGATAAACCTTTTTTTCCCTCTACATTCCTTAGGATTATATAACAATAATATATCCTGCCTGAGGACAGTGTCTGGATTAAACCTTCTGGCTAATTCTGTTATCTTAAAATGTAAATTATAGGAGTAGGTCTGGTCTTTACAGGCTTCCCTGGTGGCTCAGAGGTTAAAGCGTCTGCCTGGAATGCAGGAGACCCGGGATTCAATCCCTGGGTTGGGAAGATCCCCTGGAGAAGGAAATGGCAACCCACTCCTGTACTCTTGCCTGGAGAATCCCATGGAGTGAGGAGCCTGGTAGGCTACAGTCCATGGGGTCGCAAAGAGTCAGACACGACTGAGCGACTTCACTTCACTTTCTGGTCTTTACGAGGATTATATAACAGTAATGTATCCTGCCTGAGGACAGTCTCTGGATTAAACCTTCTGGCTAATTCTGTTATATTAAAATGTAAATTATAGGAGTAGGTCTGGTGTTCAGTTCAGTTCAGTTGTGTCTGACTCTTTGTGACCCCATGAATTGCAGCACGCCAGGCCTCCCTGTCCATCACCAACTCCCAGAGTTCACTCAGACTCATGTCCATCGAGTCAGTGATGCCATCCAGCCATCTCATCCTCAGGTCTGGTAAGGTCTTTATAACCGCCAGACATTCTTTGGATTCATTGGAGAGTATATAACTCCATTGCTAACACTAGCAAAAGGTACTCTTTCTGCCCCTTTCTGATGCCTATGTCAGAAGCTTCCTCTGTCTCCTTTATACTTTAATAAAACTTTATTACACAGAAGCAAAAAAAAATGTGTTCAGCATATAGTGGGTTAACTATTGATAGCTTTAAATAAATTTTTTTAAGTCTGTTTCTTTCAAAAAGGAATGTGTGTTCAATAAAGGTCAGTTGCCCTTACTTCTTCCCCTTTAAGGAAGAGAAGAGTTCACTAAGTCAAAGAGATTGGCACTACCCACTGTCTTCATTCGCACATGAACAAAAATTGTAAATGCCTTGTAGCTGGAGGGCATCTGGCCCAGTTAGAAGGCCAGGGTGGATGCTCCCATCATCACTGGTGGGAAGGAAATCGATTCCCCGGCAGTGAATGGCTTACAGGAGCGTGTCACGTCGGCAGACCAAGTACGGGAGAGAGAACAAGCACAGTTTGCTCTGAGTGAGCTGACTGCCCACGCAGTGGGGGCAGGCCAGCCCAGCCATCTCACCGTCAGTGCTCTGAGGTCTTTGGATGGAAACTGGGGAATGAGCTCATTCCTCTGTTTCGGGTGAAACTGTGGAAGCCTTTGGTCCCTTTGACGGCAGTGTCGTAAAAGAGCAGACCCAAGTCCCAGAAAGGTGGATAAAATGTTGACCTGGAGTTTGACAGCCTCAATCCCCATGCTGGGACCCTTTCACCCACTGTGGTCCTTGGGGAAAATACTTGTTCCTAGCACACAGGGAATCATAGCCTCCTTGGAGGCCAGAGGTGGGATGTGATGGAGACCCGGTGGGGTGATGCTTAGGAGGGTGCCAAGTGATCAGGAAAGAGCCAGCATGTGTTCTGTTGTTTTTACTGCCAGTAGTAGCAAGATGAAGAAGCACTGTATAACCATAAATACACAGCGAGGCTCCTGGGGGCTCATTAGAGTCAATGTGTTGCTGACTTAAAAGGGCGTTTTAGGAAGTGGGAAGCCCTTTGTTTCTTGGCTAATGGCTAACAGGAAGCACATCTATCCACAGAGCCCAGGAGTTACTAGGAGAGGCTGTCACCAAGGCGCTGAGCGCTCCCCACTCAGCCCCCGGCAGCTGGACACCTTATCTGTCAGAGGCTACGCAAGCTTGTCTTTACCACCAGCTGAACTGTGAAGTATTAGTCAAGTAATGTTTCATC
Source organism: Oryx dammah (assembly GCF_014754425.2). Lineage (NCBI taxonomy): Eukaryota > Metazoa > Chordata > Mammalia > Artiodactyla > Bovidae > Oryx > Oryx dammah. Next base: position 154,502 of record NW_024080604.1, on the reverse strand, counting down.
CAAAAATAACAACCATTTTGACAGTTGTCTTGAAGCCAGATTTCCAGGTGGTTTACTTTCCTTTGGATACACACTGTAAAATGAATGTGAAGCTGGGCTCAAAACAGCTTAGGGAATCAGAATCTTTTCTCTCCAGAAATATGAAGTATGTGTGGATCTATATCCTTCACGTGCTAGACCCAAAATTGTATAAGGAAGTATCATGATCCCATTGCAGTACTACTGAGAGGCCTTGGGTTAAAATTTCAGAGAATTAGGAGGCTTGAGAGTCAGCTCTTTAAGCCTTAGGATTTCAGCAGAATCCACAAACCAGCTGCTGCCTCTCGTTCCTGTGCTGTTAACCACTGGGAAGTGTGCCTCCAAGACAGGACTGTGTTACTTCCTCATCTGAATGTACCTCTCACTACCTAGAGTGAAGCTTAGTCTGAGAAGATTGTTAACTTGAAACGTGGTGACTTAGAGGGTGGAGGGAAAGAGGAAGTGTGTGTTCGTCGAGTGCTTACTTGATTCCAGACACTGCTGGTCACTTGTCTTCACATGCTATGCTGGTCATTTTATGGATGGCATCTTCTTTGCCGGTTTGACAGCCCCATCACAAACTGATGAAATCAGCTATTCAAAGACAATTCAACAAGTAACAAATGAGATGTGAACCCCAGTTTATCTGGTTCTTTGTAAATTAATCCACTTCATTTGCAAGGATATCTCCACATAATAGTGGTCTATACAGCAGAGGTTCTGTTCTTGCTATTGTGTTATGAAGTCTGGAGTTAGGCAATTCAGAGCTGGTAGGGTCCACACAGTTGTTTAGGCACCTTCCACTGCCTAGACTACGGACCTCCTCTTTCTGAAACAAGATGGCTGCGGGAGCTCCATCCATCATGTTAATATACCAAGCAGCAAAGCTGGAAGAAGAGAAAAACATGACCTCCCCCAAAAAGATTTTCCGAGAACTCCTGTATACCTCGGCTTCTGTCTCCTTAGCTAGCACTTTGTCCCATGGCTACACCTAGTTCCAACTGCAAAGGAGCCTAAGAACTGGGATATTTTAACTGGTCAGGAGTGTGACCAATCAAAAAGCAGGATCTTGTTCCTGAACATTAAGAGAAAGGTGTGTTGGGGAAGAGACTAGCACAGACTCCAAATATCATATATTTTCTTGCTCTCTGACGCTGGGAACAGAACTTGGCCCATACTCAGTCATGGGGGTGAGAGAGGGGTCGGTCAGCCTGATCCTTAGCAACTCTTCTTGCAACTTGTAGGCAAATTTTTTTCCCCACTGCACCTCCCAGCCTTTGTAGTTAGCTTCTGCTAAACACATGTCAGTGACAGCAAGCAGTGTGTGTCTGTTCTACCTCATTTAAGTTTTGCCTTCTTTCAGAATTGCTGGTGGACAGGGAGAGAAAATTGCTGGTTGCCATTTCCTTCAGTTTTGTATTGGGGCATAGCCAATTAACAGTAGTGTGATAGTTTCAGAGAAGGAAATGGCAACCCACTCCAGTGTTCCTGCCTGGAGAATCCTGTGGACAGAGGAACCTGGTGGGCGGCCGTCTATGGGGTCGCACAGAGTCGGACATGACTGAAGCGACTTAGCAGCAGCAGTGATAGTTTCAGGCAAAGGGACTCAGCCATACATAGACAACTGTCTATTCCTCTGCAAACTCCCTTCCCATTCAGGCTGCCACGTAACACTGAGAAGAAATATTTTAAGTAAACTATTAATTCAAATTAAACTGAACATTACTGCCACGTACAGCACTGTGAAGTGAGGAAAGGGTACCCATGGCCTCAGTTCTCATGCTAAGCTCTCCATGAGACTTGAGGTCAGCAAGTCGGTCTCTGGGTTTCAGATCCTCACCTGCAGATGTGGGAGACGTCTTGTGTCAAGGACCTGCCCCACCCAGATGTCTGCGGCCGTGACATATGACACTGTCTGCAAAACAGGTGGGATCACAGATCTAGCATCTAGTCCAGATGGTTCTTAGTGTGGAGTTCATCACGTTAATGAGGGGAACGCTGCGTAAACACCAAGTTTATACTCCTCTCTAGAAGAAAGGCCTATCCCATTCATGAGCTTCTTAAGGAATCTTCAAGTTAAGAACCACTGATCTAGCCTCACTTCACAGATAGGCATTTTCCAACCAAGGAGGTGAAGAGACTGTCCACACAAGCACATCTGATGGATCCTCTGGCCATTTGGAGAGCTGGTGTTATTGTCTCTAAGTCCGTGACTCTCCTCCTCAGCCATGTCCCACTGAACCTCCTCTTCCCCTGTACTGTGGTGCAGGTAACATCTCTGTTGATCTCCCCATCTGGGCCCAGTTCATAAGGTATCTGTGGACTATATAGTCTTCTCTGTCAGCTTTTCCCCTCTGAATCTCCCCCACAATTCCTGTGTGCAGCTCTTTGGCCCAGAAGTAAGAGGGGAGATAGACAAGAGAGGAGGTCTGCCTAGGCTCACATAGTTGGGATTCTTGTTTCCACTCCCTTATTTCTTAAAGAACACATGAGCTCTTCATGTATTTCATCCTTCTTGTCAAAGGTGAGGAGGTGAGTCTTCTCTCAAGACAGGACGTAATTGCGTAACACAACACAGTGTCTGTCGCAGAAGGAACATTCTCAGATTGACAGTTCAAAGGCAGAAGGGGGAACCCAGCTATGTAAGGGAGTGAATTTGTGTCCCTCTCCCCACACCGGGAGCCAAGCTGCCTCCCCAAAATTGTACAATGGGAACACTGTGGTATCTGTGCTGAGATTTCATCACACAAACCTTGTATCTGAAACCTAAAGTGACCTTTTCTGAGCAGCCTTAGCCCTGCATGAAAAGACAAATAACCACCAGATGGCCTGACATTTCCTTTTTTGAATTTCAAGGATTCTTGATTTCAACCCTGTTACTGATCTGTTGGTTTGCAGCCCCCATGCAATTAAGTAAAGTTGCACTCACTGTTGTGGTTGGTCGTCTCACAAACAACTGCTATGAAACCCTAGCTCTGCCCTACATCTTCTTCTCAGCTATGCACTCTCCCCCAAGCCTCCCAGGCCACCACATAGTGTAGAGAGACAGGCTGCAGAAAAAAGCCTCTTTCTAAACCTGAAGTTAAGATCTTTGAAGTGGAGTTGTATACCGCTGCAGTATCCATCTTGTAAGGTCACATTTATCTACTCACTCTGTACTCTAGAGCCTCCGGGCAGAAGCTACAAAATTCCCATAAAGAGGGAGTGTTTGCTCTGATTGTCCTCACTTACTCAAGTGTCCCATGGATTGAGCTCCACCCAGGATCGACAGTGAAGACAAAGAAGTGACTCAGGGCAGGGAAGATGGGAAGGTGTTGCTCGGGAGCATGGTTGAACAGATGTTAGAAACGAGCCCAGCCGTCCGCCTGCATAGCACAGCGGGTACGTGTGTGGTGAGCGTGTGTGCTTCCCAAGCTCAATGAACAGAACCTGAAAGCTGAGCAGGTTGAGATCCTGGAAGTGCATGGTGCGCTCGCTCATCTGCTGAGGAACGTTCTTTCTCACTCTGCTTATTCTGAGAGGGCTGGCTGGGGAAAAAAGGTACAGCAAGGAATTCTCAGCTTCTCTCGCCGTAACATGATTTATCAGAGCTCTGGTTGTGCTCTGAGAGGCCAACCATCATCTAGTCTTCTAGACTGTCTGGGGTCAATGAGGAAGGAGGAGCTGGCCAGAAAGTTAATGGGTCAACCTGAGGTGGAGAGCACCGGAAACAGTGAGCTCTCGCATTTTTTTCTTACTACTCAGCCCCTTGGGCTGTCTGGATACATGGCAATATCAGTGATTGAAGTTGAAAAAATTGAATTGCTCCGTTCAACTTGCATATTTTCCCAAAGGTAAAAGTTAATTTGATCCTGCTTTTGCCTTGCTGCTTGAGTATCAAGCAGTCCACACCAGTGCTTAATCTCGTCCTTGCTGAGTAATTCAGGGAAAGCCCATAGGACAGGCAGCTTTGCTCCCTGTTTAATTAGACCACCCCAAATTAGGTCCTACCGCCCACACTTAATAGGGTCCTCTCTGGTACATTCAGGGTGACCAGATAACCCAGCTTGGCGGGAAGACTCCTGATTTCTGTCCATTGTCCCCTGAGATTAATATCACCCAAGGTGTCTGGCTGCAGATGACACCTTTTCTTTGTGATCACACTAATCACAGGGAATGAAGGGATGGAAGTGAGTTTCTGCCGAAGTGTCTAACCTTGCGCTCCTTTCCTCCTGTCACTGCAGCTCCACTTGGCAGCCCTGGCGTCACTCAAGGGAGATATAGTGGAGCTTAATAAACGTCTGCAGCAAACGGAGCGGGAACGGGACCTTCTGGAAAAGAAGTTGGCCAAGGCACAGGTGAGGGATCTGGAAAGGGTCACTTTGTTTTTTGTGTGTTTTTTTTTTTTAATTGTTTAAGAAAAAACAGATATGGAAATCCCCACAATACAAATATTGCTTAATGATTGAACATCCTCATAACCACCGTCCAGATAAAGAATTAAAACCTGCTGGTCATCCCAGGAGTCCATCCTTCTGCCTCATCCCCACCCGCTTCCCCTGCTCCCAGGGTGACCACTACCATGGCGTTTACAGTTGCGTTTCCTGCTGCTTTACAGTCTGCCGCAGGAGTTTGTACGTCCCTAGACGGTCCAGTTTCGTCTGGCCCATTTGAAAACTACGTGTTTATTTTGAATCTCTCAGTCCACAGGTTTTCCCTCCATTCTTTATTGGCTTTACACTTAGTCTGTTAAAAGTGTCTGACCTATGGAGTTTCTCACAGTCCAGATGTTGCTGATTGCTCACCCGTGGTGCAGTTCGCTGTGTTCCTCTCTCTCTATTTCCTGCAAAATGGCCCTGCATCCCAGAGATTCAGTCAGATTCATGGTCAGTCCCTTTGGCGAGACTGTAAAAGGCATTTGTTTTTCCACTGGGACGCACGTCGTAGTAGGTTGGCCAAAAAGTCCATTCAAGTTTTTCCACCTTAGGGAAAACCCCAAACAAACTTTCTGGCCAACCCAATATCTGGTTGTTTTGCCTTTAGAGATGTTAGCAGCTATATTGACACTCAGTGCCAAAGTTCACCAGTGCATCAGGACTTCGCAAAATCATAGTATTTTATTTCTGCCATTTCTTTATCAGTTATTAATTGGAATATTTTTATAGAGCTATTTCCCATCATCTATGATTTATTCAAACAGTGGTGTAGTTCATAAAGGAGAAGTAGAATCAGTCCTTCATTCTTTTTATTTAATATTTTTCAAGATAATGAATTGATAACCTACGATCTTCTGAAAGTACCCAATTATTTTTTAAAAAATATGAACTTAGGGGTTTAAGCATATTTGGGTCAGTCCTTTGTAATTATTTTCCTTGTAGAAACTGAAAGTTTACTCCTTGGCCAGTAAGAACCTCTTCACGTGGCTCCTGAATCTTTTGACACTAGCCTAGTAATGATTCCAGGATTATCTAGTAGATTCCCCCCCTCAAACCTGGAATTAAGCATTCTGCAAATAGACCTGGCTTTTCTGTGTGGAAAAATGTATTTCAAGACTGCAGTCTGGGCGCTAAGGGTGCTTACTGCTTCCAGGCTGGTCATTGTTTTTAGGCTTCTTTTATAGACATAGCCAGGGAATTATTTATTTATTTATTTATTTGTTTATCTATATATGTAAGTATTTATAAATTTTAAGATAAAATTAAATTATTTATCATATTAATTATATTAATCATATAATATATATTAATCATATATAACATATATTAATCATATTAATCATATCATTATTATTTATCATATTAATCTCTCCAATTTAATTTCAAACTGCAGGGTTCTTCTACGTGGATTCCATACTTTATTTGTATCTCCTTTCTTTCACACTCAAAATGTTAGTTCGAGAGACTTCCCTGGTGGTCCAGTGGTTAAGACTCTGTGCTCCCACTGTAGGGGGCATGGTGGTTGGGGATCTAAGATCCCATGTGCAGTATGGTGCAGCCAAAAAATACATAAACAAGAAATAATCTTAGTTTTTAAGTTTACAGAGGATGATTGGATAAGAATATTCCATAATTACTGGTTTACTTTATTCTGTATTATATACAGTCGTCTCAAAACAATAATCATATTACCATAACAAATATAGTTACTGAAAAGCTTTTTGCTTTATGCTTCCATCATTCCCACAATTTTTTGCAATTGTACTATATCCACACCTTCTGACCATATGCTGGTTACGTCTTTCACGTTTTCTCCTCTTAGTCCTCATTTAGTCTTCTACAAGTAAATTATATATTTAATGTTTATGATGGTCTTAATGTCAACATCCTTCTGTTTGTTTAATGCCTGAAACTTACTTTCTAGTAGAGTTCCTCAGGGAGGACTCACAGGAATAATCTTCACCAGCTTCTTGCTTTTTAATAATGATTTATCTCTGCCCTTTATTATTGAAAGGCATTCCTCTTGGATATAAAACCTTTGACTCATCGTTTCTTTACCTGAGTATGTTTCTTTGCTCTATTTTGACACAGAGCGTGGCTCTCAAAGTTTCCCAGTAATTCCCCTCTGTTTTCCCTCAGAAGACACTTACTGTAGACATTCATAGCATTTCTTTCTCTTTCTTTCTCTCTTTTTCTTTTCATTTCCCTTCTTCCCTCCCTCCCTTCCTTCTTCCCTCCCTTCTGGTAATTTTACTAGAGTAACTCTTATTTTTAGTCATTCTGGTTTGGTATTCTCACATTTTCTGTGTTTTCTTCAGCTTATATTTTGTAGTCTTTTCTTAATTTCAGAGACTTTTTAAAAAATTATAATATTGAATATTTTGTTCCCTTACCTTTTTTTTTTCTTCAAGGATGTTTACTGTTTATATCTTAGATCTTCTTTGCCTGTCTTCAATATCTGGCGCTGTCTCAGATTCTCTTCATCTCTATCTCCATCTTCTGTTTTCCTTAGGCCTTGTATGTTGTATTTATTCTCTCCTGTCTGCCTTCTGGCTTAGTGTTTTTTTCTGCATTTTTATTTTATTTCTTGTGTGTACTTTATTACTTTCTTTCTGAGTTTTTCTAATTTTGAATTACGTTCTTCTGTGTTTCATGTCGTTTCATCTTTTTGAAGTCTTTTGGCTAATTTTGAGATAGTAGTCTATTGTTTGAGACTTTTTGTGACAAGAGAGGTTCTCTATTTTGTGGCATGCTTTCATGGTTTATAGAGAAGTTATTTTGCTCTTTTTTTTTTCCTTCTTCTTTCTAATAACTTGATGTAGAATTTGCTCTCAGTACTGTTCTGTTTTTCATTTTTACATGAAAAATAACTTTTTATTAACTTTTAAGAGGCAGAGTTGAAAATGGCCGTTTTAAGTTTGTAGGGCTTAGTCTTCTGTTGTTTCCTCATCTTCACAGGTCATTCTGCTTTCTGGTACTGCCTAGCTCTATCCCCTCTCCTGCTTCTTTCTTGTTCTGTTCTTTCCTTTTTCTCTATCATGCCATCCTGTTCAATTTTGATCCTACTCCCAGCAGTTTCTCCTCCTGGTAGGGAGTCCTGGGGCCAGTCTGGAAAGTTCATAGGGAATAGTGCTTTCGGCCCTTCCGATCTTACTGTGGGCCTCTTGCTCACTCCCTCTTGGCTCAGGCAAACCCCTCCCATTTGGCCCCCATCACTTTCTGGTGTATCTGTTGTTGTTGAGCTGCTAAGTCATGTCTAACTCTTTACAACGGACTGTAGCACACCATGCGTCCCTGTTCTCCATTATCTCCTGGAATTTGCTCAAATTCATGTCCATTGAGTCGGTGATGCCATCCAAGTATCTCATTCTGTCACCTCCTTCTCCTTTTGCCTTCAATCTTTCCCAGCATCAGGGTCTTTTCCGATGCGTTGGCTCTTCACATCAGATGGCCAAAGTATTGGAGCTTCAGCTTCAGCATCAGTCTTTACTGAGTATTCGAGGTTGATTTACTTTCAGTTCAGTTCAGTTCAGTCGCTCAGTCATGTCTGACTCTTTGCAACCCCATGAATCATAGCATGCCAGGCTCCCTGTCCATCACCAACTCCCGGAGTTCATTCAAACTCACGTCCATCGAGTCAGTGATGCCATCCAGCCATCTCATCCTCTGGCGTCCCCTTCTCCTCCTGCCCCCAATCCCTCCCAGAATCAGAGTCTTTTCCAATGAGTCAACTCTTCGCATGAGGTGGCCAAGAGATTGACTAATTTGATCCCCTTGAAGTCCAAGGGACTCTCAAGAGTCTTCTCCAGCACCACAATTCAAATGCATCAGTTCTTTGGTGCTCAGCTTTGTTTATGATCCAACTCTCACATCCCTATATGGCTACTGGAAAAGCTATAGCTCTGACTATATGGACGTTTGTCAGCAAAGTGATGTCTCTGCTTTTTAATATGCTGTCTAGGTTTGTCATAGCTTTTCTTCTAAGGAACAAGTGTCTTTAAACTTCTTGGCTGCAGTCACTGCCCACAGTGATTTTGGAGCCCAAGAAAGTTTTGTCACTGCTTCCACTTTTTCCCCATCTGTTTGCCATAAAGTGATGGGACCATATTCCATGATCTTAGTTTTTCTAATGCTGAGTTTCAAGCCACCTTTCTCACTGTCCTCTTTCACCTTCGTGCTGCTGCTAAGTCACTGCAGTTGTGTCCAACGCTGTGCGACCCCATAGATGGCAGCCCACCAGGCTCCCCCATCCCCAGGATTCTCCAGGCAAGAACACTGGAGTGAGTTGCCATTTCCTTCTCCAATGCATGAAAGTGAAAAGTGAAAGTGAAGTCACTCGGTTATATCTGACTCCTAGCAACCCCATGGACTTGCAGCCTACCAGGCTCCTCCATCCATAGGATTTTCCAGGCAAGAGTAATGGAGTGGGGTGCCATTGCCTTCTCCTTTCACCCTCGTACTTACTGGTTATTTGGGGGGTTTCCAGTTCTCAAGTCCAGCAGTGTTGTTTCTTCTCTCTGCTTCTGCCCACACAGACACCATTCAGGTCTTGTGGATGCTATTGGTTTGTCCCTACCTGCTTCTGTTTCATTGTTCAGAGGATACCATATCTCCAAGCATTTATCTTTGATGTATAAGTTCTTTATTTTTGTGTGGGCATTCAGAGAGATTAAAAATCAGGTGGTCATCAGTCTAGAATGACCTATGGCAAGTTTTGAAAACTCATGTCTCATAATCTTAGACTGTTCAGGTAATGAGGAAAGACCCTTTGTACTTGAGATAGTCTGCTTCCACATTTGACAGGCAACCCAGAGAGGTTAACTTGCTCACCCAAGGTCAGAGGAGCAGCCCAGCCCAGAGCCGAGACAAGGCCAGCAGTGTTCTTTTCTCAGAGAAGATGGCACAGGGACAGAAATTTTCAATTTTTACTTTGGCAAAAACTTTACTTTAAATATTTTCCTTCTGATTATAAAAGTAAGAAATATGTGATAGAAAAAAAAGAGAAAGACAGTATTATAATTTTAATAGTGAATTCTGATGAATTAAAACTTTTTAAAATCCTTTTTCTGTTATCGTTTCTTAAGGTTTCTTCTTTTGAGCAAGTGGTGTTTTGTTTGTTTGTTTGTTTGTTTGTTGCATTAAAGAAAAAAGTAGGATGATGTAACACCAACCATTATTAATGGTCTTTATTGGTGAGAACTTCTTTTTGGAAAAAAAAGAAATGGTGAATGCTTTTAACTGAAAGCTGGACTGTACCCCAGTCTTGAATTTTAAAAGATGACCAGGAAGGTTTTTATTAAAATTTAAGTCTCAACGACAGAGCAGCTTGTGCAGAGGATGATAAGAGAAGCATGGGACATTTTTTGTCTGCTGTGTCAGAGATTGCTTCCTATGTAATAGTTTTGATGGCTGGTTTTATCCCTGATAGTCACATCAAAGCACCATTAGTTGACTCTCACTTGCATTCTTGCAGTAAATATATTGAAAAGTTACTCCTTATTCTCTTCACTGGAAATGTCTTCCCAGTTCAGATATTAGGACCCAGGAAAGAACATGGGGAGAAAAAGATCAAATTTGCCAGGCTCATACCTTTTTTAAAGATGAGATTTATGCAAGAAAAATTAAGAACAAGGAAATGTTTGTGCTGTGCTTTCTGTGTTACACACCTTGGCAGGTGACTCACGTTTCAGGCTTTTTACCAGATGGTAGAAGAGTAAGTCTGTGTATAAATGTCTATTCTGTGGCTTTCAAAACTTTTACCAGCTCTAAATATTATAGAGCTATGATTAAAATGTAAAATATAAATGGTGCTTGTGTTCACCAGACATAATCAAAGCATCATCTGTTGACTAATTACTAATGGTGATACTAGAACTAGTTGAAGAAAAGAAGGCTCATTGTACATGGTCATAATTTGGTAAAGTTTTAAGAATATCGATGGAAAGGGAAGAGCTGATAAAAGGAGCTCAATACCAATATGATAGAGAAGGCAAAGTGTGTCTGTATTAGTTTTTTATTGCTGTCTAACAAATTGCCCTAAATTTACTGGCTTAAAATAACACACATTTATTCTATCCTGTGCATCAGGATCCCAGGCATGGCTTAAGTGGCTCTTGTGCAAGTTTTGCACTCAAGGTATTGTCAGAACTGAATGCTCTGAACTCTCTGAATGCTCAACTAGGGCAGAGTTCACCTCCGAGCTCACTCATGTCATTGGCAGAATTTCTTTGTGGGTATAGGATTCATGGCAGCTTGCTCCCTCAATGCCAGCAATGGAGAGAAGAAGCCTAGACTAAATCTTCTGGCAGGAGAGTCTTATACAAAGTAATGCAGTCATGGGAGAGACATCCCATCATTTTTGCCTCATTGTTTCAGTTGAAGGCAGGCACACATCCCACCCAGACTCAGTGAGACGGTATCACACAAAGGAAATGAAGGGATCATATGAGCACCTTAGTCTCTCCATCACAGCCTCCTGAGAAATCTGATTAACAATGCTGCTCACTATTAATTAGCCTATACCAATGGTGATCATCACCCTACTTTAGCTCTGCTCCATGCCAGGTGGTATAGCAGGCATTCCAAATGCTTTATCTCATTAAGTTCTCATAATGATCTCAGGTATAGATACCTTAACACTCCCATCTACAAATGAAGAAATTGAGGTTTAAGGAATTTGAGTATCTTGCCTGGGATTATGTAGCTAGAAAGCACCAAAAGTCAGGATTTGCTCTAGGTTTTGTGGGAATCCATAACTGGACTACACAGCTTCCTGGGTAGCTCAGTGGTAAAGAATCGCTTGCCAAGCAAGAGACCCATGTTCACCCCCTGGGCTGGGATGATCCCCTGGAGAAGGAAATGGCAACCCACTCCAGTATGCTTGCCTGGAGAGTCCCCATGGACAGAGAAGCCTAGCAGGCTCCAGTCCATGGGATCTCAAAGAGTCAGACACGACTTAGCAACTAAACAACAACAACATAGCCACATTAATCCTGTATTGTTTTTTAAGATGCCCAGACTGCCCTGCAGATCTTAAGAAGGGTAGGGAATAGGGCACATATTAATTTAGTGTAAATATATCTACCCTCCCGAATCCAACAGGTGCAGATGTTCATATGTGTACCAACATTAAATACATCTTGGGGACAGCCCGGTAGGAAACTGCCAAAGATCATATATAGTACTGGTTTGATGCTTTCAGCATATTTTCTGTGCATTTAGTATGCCAAAAATTATCTTTAGTAACCCCTTTTTAGAAAAGCACTACAGAAGGAGATAATAAAGCAAGCTTCTGAGCCCCTTCGAAATTGGTCAGTAGTAATAGAGTACACCTTCTATTTCTGAGCTCTCTATCTTTAGAAAGCAAGTGTTCTGAATTTTCTCCTGCCTGCTTTTAGGAATAAAACATACATAGTTTTCATTAAATGTAACGGAGAGAATATTTTCTTTCATCTTTTTCTCCATATAAGATCCTCACAGAGGTCAGTTGGATGCCTTCTCCTTGCCAGGATCTCTGTCCCCCCATCCCTTCCCTACTGGTTTATACTCTTCAGTCCTCTGCTTGGCTGTTGGGTTTTGTCAGTGATATTGCCATTGGTCCTGAGTGTCTTTGTTCAGTTGGCCTGGCTCCCCACCCCACCCCTCAAGAGAACCTGGGCAAGGACTTTGAATGAGGATAGAAACATCCTGAGTGGTATTACTTGCCATCAATCCAGTGTGATGTGAACCCCCTTTCCAGGATGGTAGAGAGGGTTAACACATGAATGATAGCTTTGCATTTTCAAGAATGGAGTTTATAATACCCTTAGGATTGACGACTGAGACTAATATGATGATTAAAGATCAGTGGCCTCTGCAGAGTAAGATAAAACCCAGTAAAGAACATTAAGAAAACCATAAAGCTTCTTAGCATCACTGCATTGCACAAGATTTTTCCAACAAGGACTCAAGTTCTCAGACCAGTCTATCTCAAGGCTGACTCACAGCTTTATCCCTGGGTTGTACCAGTTGCAAAAATGAGCCTAAAGCGTTTTATTCTTGATGATTGTGATAATATTGCTTGCCTGTATTAAGCATTTTTCTATATAGACAGTTTCATGAATTTATGTGGCAGAGGCAAGTATTTATATAGGTTTTAAATTTGCTTCATCATCATGATAGAAGAGCGGAAACCTAGAGAAAAAGCTCAGGGGATGTAGTAAGCACCAGATGAAATTCAGGAAAAGCAACATTCCATCCTTTCTAATTCCAGTTTTGTTTTGCTTTTTTTTTTCTTTGCCTTTCAAACTGAAAGTCTGTAGTTGCAGGAAAAATCCAGGTTCTTTATGATACTGACCTCCAGAAATGCATGGCAGACAAGATGCTTCAAGCCTAGGCTTTCTTGCTCTGCAGTACTGTTGGATCAGTCAAAAATAGTTGGAAACTTCCAAATGTCCCTCTCTGTAATAATAGAAGAATAAAAAGCAATGTGTTGTTTGAAACCATTTTTTGTTTTGGTCAGCTGAAGTTGTGTGAGATGTTTCTGCACAGTAAGTAGGAGAAAGGAATCCCTCATTTGCAAGTTTTGCTAGAAGAAGCTGCCATTTCTTTTGGTTCAGAGAGTTGTTGTTGAGTAATTGACTTTGGCAACAAAAGCTGGCTTGGTGGGAGCTGGAGGGATTTAGAATTCCCTGCTTTATACCCCCTTGTCTCTACTTTTCTATTTTGGTGGTCCCCAGGGGTTGAGGAGAAAGCTGTGTGGGTTTCCTAGCTCCCCTCTGGTGTTGTAAGGCATAATGGTCAGGTTTCCTAGAGTCCACCAGAGGTGACTCAGGGTGGGAGACCAAGGGGGATGTCTCTGCTGCCACTTGAGATCATTTCAGTAAATGGTAAGGAGGAGATGTGCCCACAAGTCGAGGAGCTGGGAGTGGGTAGAAGGGAGAAGGCTAGCTGCAACAGCTTCATCAAGGGCTCCTTGATGGCATACTCAGGAATCAGGATTTTGCATAGCATTCTGTTTGTTATCTGGGTTTTGAGAAATAAATCAGTCCCTGTGCATTTATTCCATTTTCATCTATAAAATGATTGTATCATCAGGATATGCAATGATAATACATAGCCCCAAATTGTCAGTGGCTTAAAATAGCCAAGGTTTATTTTTTGGCTTCTTTTTGGGAGCTTGCTGGGGCTGGCAGGAAACTGCAGTTTGGTCCTCACTCAGCCTCCTGAGCTGATAGCCTCTACTGTCTGGCGCGTTGTCAGCAGCCACGGCCAGGGGAAGGGAATATGGGAAAGCCTGCAGAAGTACCGAAAGGCTTCTAGGCAAAAAAAGGGATATATTTACTCATATCTCATTGGACAAAACAAGTCACGTGGCCTTATCCAGCTTCAAGGGGGAGAAGAAGTATAATTCTATCACATGCATGGATAGAGGTGAACCAGAGTCTAGGTGGATGTCCCTGCCGGCTGCCACAGGGGTACTGATGCTTCTGTGACGCACATCCTGCCTGGTCCTGGTGGCGCCCCATGTACATGAGAAAATACTGGGGGAAATGAACATTATTTGAAAAAAGATTGTTTTCATGGGTTATTAAAAAGTGGGTACCTTTTTATCATTTTTTAGAAGTTTCTATAATGTGCTTAAATTTGTAACTTAAAATCTAAGAATGTGTATAACCATTAAGTAGTAATAGGAGTCATTTTCTTTTCTCTATTTGGTTGTCATGGTTATATTACCTTCTTAAATGAGGCTTTACTGGGCTACCTCCCCATAGGTGACTCTTACATGGAGTTGCAGTATACAGTTTGATCTACCCTGTGTCCTTGAGAAGCAGAAAAGCTGAAATCGCCTCCTGGGTTTAAAAAATACTCTTGAAAACTCAGGGTAGTGAGAGGCATGGGTCAGTAACAATATGGAGTGTGCTGTTTGAACTGGGCCTCCCTTTAACAGGCCAGTTCTGCTTGTGCGGGAGGTCGCCACGGTAGGAAGGCACTGTTTGCTCACAGAATGCCTTTGTCTGTTCTGGGTGCCACCCACCCATCTTCCACTTCTCCTGCACGAAAGTGCCCCATTCCTGGGCTTGGCCTTGTGTAGCTTAATGGGAGCTGTTTAACAAGGATGTTTTGTTGAGTTCTTTTGGCTTCTGCAGATGATAGCTTGTTTCGCCCTGTGCCGTTGCCCTTGTGGGTGTTGCTCCACTTTTCCCCACACCGCAGCTTAGAAATGCTCAAGGGTTTGTTTTTCACTAAGCTTGGAGAGCAGCGCTCCCACATATCTTGGACTGGGCATAATGAGTGTGCACAAAACGAGTGAAGCATGGTTGACCAGATGCCTCAAGGGGATGTTTGTCTGTAATGTCAACTATGAGTTCTGTCTTCTCAGTCATTCATTCATCTAGAGGCTAGAAGCTTTGATGATGATTTCCCAGATTCTCTTTTCACTGAGAAAAGAATCTGTAGGCTACCATCCTGCCATTGCTTCTTCCTCACACCTTTCCACTTATTTCTCTTTCTTATTCACCAGCAGAGAAATCTGCTCAGAAGCTGCGACCACACTCTACTTCAAGGCGGACGTCACGGTGATGCTCCCTATGGCACCCAGCATGGTGTCTTAGACAGTTTAGAAAATCAAGACATATCTATTACTTTGAGGACGTATTAAATTATAGAGGCTTTCCACCATTTTGAAAAAGAAAACATACTTATGGAAAAATATAGGAGTGTAACCCGGATATCTTTGCCTTCAGCTGAGAAATTTTTTCCTCCAAGATGTTCTTGTTTCTACTCCCAAACAAACTTCTAGTTCCAAATAGAAGTTAGGAATCTTTTCTCTCCTTTAAGCTACGCATTCTGGTCTGACTGAATCACTGGGCTTCGTGCTGCATCTTGTTTGTACTCATACCCTCAGGGCGTACTTTGCAGTTAGACACGGGGTAGTAGGGGAGCAGATGGTATGACACCAGCTGCTCTTGTTATCTGGGCACCAGCCATCTGGTCTCCCCGCAGACTGGGCAGCCCCAAGGGAGCTCACCTCTCAGGTCACTCCTGACTGTCAACAGGGATACCACAGTGGGCTTAGCGGTTATCAGTTGATCCTCTGCCTTTTTCTTGCACATTTCAGTTTTAAGTGGATTTGCAATTTCATGTCCGTTTTGGTGGTAGTGGTGGTGGCCTGTTGACCTGTAGAGACTGAAAGAGGAGGAGTAAGTGGGGAATTTAACAGAGAGTTGAGAGCTCGTGGGGTTTGTGAGGGGAAGCATTTCACAGTAGTTTACAGCCCTAGAGAACTGAATGTGGAAAACCCCAGAACAAGGCTGCAAGATGGCAAAGTATGCGCCATGGCATCAGTGAGTTCTAGGTCAGACCAGTCATTATGCCATAATTATTGTAAGATGGGGAACTGGTGACCTTCATGAGAGCATCAGATACATATGCATGTATACATACTACATGCGTGCAGGCATGTACGTGCATGCACACACACTCACACACACAATTGGAAGATGGGAGTAAAGACCAGTCACAGTCTCATAGATATTCTTCAGGAATGGAGAGACACGGTGTTCTGCTTTGAGTGTGTTCAAGAAAGGAGGACCTTTTTCATTCACTGACACTTACTGTCTATGAGACACTCATGTTTTTGGACCTCCGCTGCCCCTCCTAAAGTGGGATGGATCATGGATGACAGATGGAAAGGCATAGCTTCATGGAAAGAGTATTCTTACGGCTCTCAAGGCTCGGTTATGTTTAGAAAAGCATCCATAGAGATGGGATTTTCACTCGTCCTTCCTCCTGGCCTCTGGGTCCACTTACTTCCTGTGTGTTGGACCTTGAGCAGACGTGAGCAGACATTATCAGACATTTCAGGTTGTCATTAAGAACAGGAGTTCACATCGCCATTTCTCTGAAAGTCACCTTCTCCCTAACGTCTGCAGTGCAGGTTCCTCAACCTTGTTGCCTCCAGTCTTATTTCTGGAGCACTGAGTAGCACCCAGGCAGTTACTGCAGAGTGTGGTCATAGTGATCAAGCTGTGGTTCATAGGTGTGGCCCCTGCCATAGTTTCTGCCAATGTGTTTATTGTACTTTCCTGAGTGCTTCTGTTTCAATATTGACTTGGGCTTTTGTAGCATTCTGTCTGTTTCTAAAGGCTTTGTGTCCCTGCCCAGTAGCTTCTGGGTTACACCCTTTGGGAGTCTGGCAGATCTATGGAGAGCAGAGGACATTGGAGGTAGTAGGTAAGAAGTCTTACCCTTGCCCTCCTGCCACCAGCCCTGAAAGTGCAAAACTGGCTCTTGGCATTATGAAAACCTTGCCAAAAATCAAATTAAAATTCCTCTGCTGGGCAGGAAATTAATCAGGGTGGAACGCAGTAGACAGGGACTCCTTGTTCAGAGGTGGGACTCCTTGTTCTGTCACTGACTAGTGTTTTATTATCATGTAAATGAGATTAAATGCACAGTGACTGATGGGGGGTTGAGGAGGAAGGAGAGAAGTGAAAGAGATGAACAGGTTCCTTAGGATTTAAACTTGAGATGCAAAAACATTTTTATAGCATCTGCTGCTTCTTAATCCATCAACTGCTGAGCAAGGGAAGCTCCTCAGCTTCCTGATACACAGTGATTTATTCATCTCATCACCTTCCTAAGTCACCCACAGTGAGCCAGGCTGTGTACCAGGTGTGAGGGCTAAGTCATGAAAACACCCAGCCGCTGCCTTCCCGGAGTTTATAGTCTGGTAAGAAAGGATACTGTCTACAAATGGCCAGCCAGATAAGAAATGGCGTCATAGAATCTAGGATTATTTGGTTGAAAAGTAGCTGAAGCATATCCTACAAAACTATAGCAAAAAGGAGTGAATTGATAAAAGAAAAAATGAGCAGCAGTACAGAACATGGGAAGAAATCTCTGGACTAGAGGTAGCAGGAACTGACATACAGTCTCGCCAGGACCCTCAGTCAAGTGAATTGAACATGCGACCTTCAATACATTCACTCAAGATTCAGATTCCGAAAAGAAGGTTCAGTTCAGTTGCCGGTTGTGTCTGACTCTTTGCGACCCGATGGACTGCAGCACACCAGGCCTCCCTGTCTATCACCGACTCCCAGAGCTGGCTCAAACTCATGTCCATTGAGTTGGTGATGTCATCAACAATCTCATTCTCTGTCGTCCCTTTCTCCTCTTACTTTCAATCTTTCCCAGCATCAGGGTCTTTTCCAGTGAGTCACTTCTTCGCATCAGGTGGCCAAAGTATTGGACTTTCAGCTTCAGCATCAGTCCTTCCAATGAATATTCAGGGCCCCTCTCCTTTAGGATGGACTGGTTGGATCTCCTTATAGTCCAAGGGACTCGCAAGAGTCTTCTCCAACACCACAGTTCAAAAGCATCAATTCTTTGGCACTCAGCTTTCTTTATAGTGCAACTCCATCATCCATACATGACCACTGGAAAAACCATAGCTTTGACTAGACGGACCTTTGTTGGCAAAGTAATGTCTCTGCTTTTGAATATGCTGTCTAGGTTGGTCATAACTTTTCTTCCAAGGAGCAAGCGTCCTTTTATTTCATGGCTGCAGTCACCATCTGCAGTGATTTTGGAGCCCAGAAAAATAAAGTCTGTCACTGTTTCCATGATTTCCCCATCTATTTCCCATGAAGTGATGGGACCAGATGCCATGATCTTCGTTTTCTGAATATTGAGTTTTAAGCCAGCTTTTTCACTCTCCTCTTTCACTTTCATCAAGAGGCTCTTTAGTTCCTCTTTACTTTCTGCCCTGAGGGTGGTGTTATCTGCTTATGTGAGGTTATTGATATTTCTGCTGGCAATCTTGATTCCAGCTTGTGCCTCATCCAGCCCAGTGTTTCTCATGATGTACTCTGCATATAAGTTAAATAAGCAGGGTGACAATATACAGCCTTGACTTACTCCTTTCCCAATTTGGAACCAGTCTGTTGTTCAATGTCCAGTTCTAACTGTTGCTTCTTGACCTGCATACAGATTTCTCAGGAGGCAGGTAAGGTGGTCTGGGAATTCCACCTCTTGAAGAATTTTCCACAGTTTCTTGTGATCTACACAGTCAAAGGCTTTGGTGTAGTCATTAAAACAGAAGTAGATGTTTTTTCTAGAATTCTCTTGCTTTTTCTATGATCGAATGGACGCTGGCAATTTGATCTCCAGTTCCTCTGCCTTTTCTAAATCCAGCTTGAACATCTGGAAGTTCATGGTTCATATATTGCTGAAGCCTGGCTTAGAGAATTTTGAGCATTACTTTGCTAGTGTGTGAGATGAGTGCAATTGTGCGGTAGTTTGAGCATTCTTTGGCATTGCCCTTCTTTGGGATTGGAATGAAAACGGACCTTTTCCAGTCCTGTGGCCACTGCTGAGTTTTCCAAATTTGCTGGCATACTGAGTGCAGCTTCTGCCTGCTTTGTGGCTGGGGAGAATCAGAAGACATGAATAGTGCAGCAGAGATCATGGACAATGGCAGAGGGACCTTTACCCAAAGAGCGAATGAGAGCTGTGTGCTGTGCTCAGTCACTCAGTTGTATCTGACTCCCTGTGACCCGACAGAGGAGCCCCCCAGGCTCCTCTGTCCTTGGGGTTTTCCAAGCAAGAATGCCGGAATGGGTTGCCATTTCTTCTTCCAGGGGATCTTCCCAACACAGGAATTGAACCTACATTTCATCTCCTGCATTGCCAAATGGGTTCTTTACCACTAGAGCCACCTGGAAATGTAGAGCTAAAAAGGTAGAGACTTGAGTGGCCATCGGGGACTTTGTGAAGTTCAGCTGTTGATGTGTCTTCTGGGCCAGTGAGCAGGTATATGTTTATTGGGGGCATACTCTATGTCAAGGTTGTGATGATTTCAGGCTATAAGACTTAGACTCTCTTGCTGTTAGGTATGTCAATTCATTGGCACTTCTGTCTTGTTCTCTTGATCCCAGTGTGAGCAGTCCCACCTCATGAGAGAGCATGAGGACGTCCAGGAGCGAACGACACTTCGGTATGAGGAACGCATCACAGAACTGCACAGTATCATCGCTGAGCTCAATAAGAAGATAGACCGTTTGCAAGGCTCCACCATCAGGTAGTCGGCTCCAAGTCATGGCTGTCTGTCTGCCCCTCTGGGCGGTAACCTGGGTTTTACGCTTGAAGTTACCCCTATGAATTATGGGCTTCCCTTGTGGCTCAGCTGGTAAAGAATGTGCCTGCAATGAGGGAGACCTGAGTTCGATTCCTGGGTTGGGAAGATTCCCCTGGAGAAGGGAAAGGCCACCCACTCCAGTATTCTGGCCTAGAGAATTCCATGGACTGTGTGGTCCATGGGGTCACAAAGAGTCAGACACGACTGAGTGACTTTCACACTTTCTCTGAGTTATAACGGTAACTCATTTATTTATAACTAATATTTTTATCGTTGATAAGTATTTTGTCTCTACTCTGTCAGATGTGTGCTTTCCCCTCCATTATTCTGTTTTGACTTTGACTCTCATGGTGACCCTGAAAGGTAGACAGGGTGGAAGTTGTGATGTTCAGTTGACTGATAAGAAGAAGGTGAGTGAGATGCTTTATTAACAGGTTCTGAATGCAACCCCCTCTATCTCCCTTGGGGATTTGGAGAGATTTATGAATGTTGATTTTAACTAACTATTACATATGCTTCTTTGTTATTTTTCAGTCGCTAAGTCATATCCAACTCTTTGTAACCCCATGGACTGCAGCACGCCAGGCTTCCCTGTCCTTCACTATCCCCTGGAATTTGTTCTAACTCCGTGATTCAGTGATACCTTCGAACCATCTCGTCCTCTGTCACCCCCTTCTCTTTCTACCCTCAGTCTTCCCCATTAGCAGAGTCTATTTCAGTAAATTGGCTCTTTACATCAGGTGACCGAAGTATTGGAGCTTCAGCATCAGCTTCAGTTGATGCTTAATTAAATTCAGGATTAATTTCCTTTAGGATTGACTGTTTGATCTCCTGCTGTCCAAGGGACTCTCAAGAGTCTTCTCCAGCACCATAGTTTGAAAGTATCAATTCTTTGGCGCTCAGCCTTCTTTATGATCCAACTCTCACATCTGTACATGACTACTAGAAAAACCATCACTTTGACAATATGGGCCTTTGTCAGCAAAGTGATATCTCTGCTTTTTGATACACTGTCTAGGTTTGTCCTAGGAGCAAATCTTTTTCCAAGGAGCAAATCTTTTAATTCATGGCTGCCGTCATCATCCTCAGTGCAACAATTCTGAAGCCCAAGAAAATAGCATATGCTTCTAGATAATCTAAAATTTGTTTGAGCTCAGTTGACTTGCCGATGTTGGCATAGTGTCATAAAACTCCTAAGGGATGGAGCAAGATTCGATCCATCACTTGATTGGTGAAAACCCTGGGGCTTAAAAATGTTAAGCAACTGCTTTTAAGTTACCCTTAGCAAAGGGGAGAGGTGGAGTTAGAACCCACAGCATCTCTGCCTTTATTCAGTTTTCTTTCCATAAAAGTAATTGTTGGGGTTTCTGCCTTCCTTGCTCATCAATCAATTGGCCCCAAAGTCTCCTGCACAAAGCTGTGTCTGCCTGTTTTTGAGAAGAGGGTTTGCTTAAAGTGACTTGCTGAGCCAAGGATAAGAATTTTTATCTTCCTGCCCATGCTCAGAGAATAGCCCTGAGGGAAGCAAATGGTTGGCGTCTGCTTTTATGGAGAAGACTGCTTTGTTCCCTGACTGTTTTTACAGGCCACAATTAAGCCCATTTTAAAGGCAGCTTCTTTAAACTATCCCTCTAGAAGTCCTGGGTCAGAAGACATTTTGGATGTGTTTTGTTCCAACTCTGAGAGTCACAGTAATGATGGAGCTACTTGATGAGGGTTCTTGGGGGCCTCTCTTTCTGGGCAAAGTTGTGGAAAATTTTGCTGTTAATTGGAGCCACACAGTACATCTCATATTCCAGTTTAGAACCTCAAGGCCTTTAAATTGTATCCTGGTCTTCAGTGATTGTAGGTTAGAAGAGCAGAGAAGAATTTCAGCCCAAAGAAATGATTATAGCAGACTTAAAGGAGGCTGACAGAGTACATTGGTAAATTCGTAATTTCCATTAAAAACATATTGCTCTTTTAAAGTCTTGAGAAAGTGAAGGCAAATGGGCTTAGTGAGTTGTGAAAAAAAATGCATCACATGTCACCTGGAAAACTCAATTTCACTATGTTTAGATTAAGTTTAATGGCCAAACTGTTTCATATTAAAATACCCTCTTATTTAAAGGAAGGTTGCATCTGTACAGAGGTCACATTAAATTCTGCCAGTTTTCATTATGTAAATGAGTTAGCTCCTCCTTGAGGAGGGGACTCCCTGCATGGCTGGAAGATGAGCAGACATGTGGGCCAGTAAGACAAGGCTCTTGTCCTCTGAGCTCTAGTGGCTAAAGCATCTCCCTAGCCGCTGCCACTCAGGTCCAAAGATGCTATAGTTGACCCAGTGTAGAGGTGACAAATGCCTTGAACTTTTTGGTGTATCCCAGGTGTAGAGAATTGTCATGCTGATCTGGTACAATCCGGGTACCTTTGAGACTTTCTTGTCGCTTCAGTCTGGGCCTGAGTTAGGAATTTATTGGAAAAGCTGAAAAATCATTAATTAGGGAATGGTTTATGATGTATCCTCATGGAAGCCATACTGAATTGCATAAGAGAAAAGAAGTGACAGTTTCATAGTTTAAAATATTTATCTCCAGTCACAATCAGAGAACTAGAGACCTTCTGTGACTGCCCTGGGAGACTTTCCCACCTCTTATAGCCACAGGGCTAATGTAGTCAATGATCAAACACTGCAGGTCGCTGAATTCCAACGTAAGTTGAATTCAGAGCCACATCAGATCTCTTAGGTTAAAGATTAAGCACTGATAGGAAAAGATGAAATGGTGAGAATTTGAATGGAGACATTGGGTAGATTCAAATAAATCAAGATACCTAGAGCCTGCAGACTCCACTGAGTTTCCCCTCCTGCAGAAGCAGTCTCCCTCCCTGTCTGATCAAGTTAGTCCTTCTTTGCTGGGAGGCTCTGTAGCAGGCTGAACCCAGGTAAAGGGTACCAGATATAGTCATACCTCACTGCTACTCCATTCTTCTTTATCTTTAGGCCCAAAAGTAGCTAAATTCAATCATGCCCCAGGGGGATAAGCAGAAAATCCAAACTTGGAAGATACACGTAAGATTGTATTCATTTATAGTCACAGAAACTTAAGAAGAATATGTGTAGGATTAGGTCCTAAGTGTCCTAGACCAGGGAAATAAGAATATAGTGTTGGATTGATGATGATTTATTGATATCACTGTTCCTATTAGAGATTCTGGATTTAGTATGTTAGCTTCAGCAGTTTTATTAAATAAAACTAGATTCATTGGAGGATTACATTAAATAATGTTGAAATGCCAGAACTTCCCTAGTGTAACATAGTCCAGAGGCCACGGGGATCAGGAATAATGTCATTAAAATGGGGTTTTTGATGCCACTTCACTACTGGAGTCAGTGTAGGCATGGCTACTGTACCTGTCAACAGGGCTACAGTAGTAATCAAAATTATTTGACCCGTAGAGATTTTTTATAATGTAGAATTGATCATGGAGTCTTTAGTTTTGATATAAATGGGCAGCATATTTAAGTTTTACTTGATCTTTGTAATCGAAAAATCTCTGGTCTGTCTGGTGAACAAGGACTTGACCTCCCACTATAATATATGACCTCTTATCCAGTTCCCTTACCAGACCTCCTTCACAGATCCAGAACTCTTTAATGAAGATGTTTATAATCCTGTCACAAGTGGGTGCAGTCTGTCTTCTTTCTACCCATTTTACAGGGGAGAATGTACAGTAAGAAAAAGAGATCCCCACCTTCTGGGCTAATTATTCACTCTGAGCAGATGTTAGCCCCTGGGATCCAAAAATACCTGTAGTCTTCCAGTCCAAATGAAGATTGATGAAGCTACATTAGTCAGCTGAGGCTGCTGTAACAAAATACTGTAGACCAGTGGCTTAGACGATAGGAATTTATTTGCCATGGTTCTGGAATCTGGAAAGTCCAAAGTCAAAGTGTCAACCAATTCATTTCATCAGTGAGTGCTGTCTTTCTGTCCTCCTGAAGGCTTCCTTCTCACTGTGTCCTCACATGGCAGGGAGAGAGGGAAAAGGCAAGTTCTGTTATTTCTTAAGGGTACAAATCCCGTAGTGAGGGATCCCATCAGATCTAATTATATCTCAAAGGTCCCATCTCCAGATCCCATCACTTTGAAGGTTAGGACTGCAACATAGAATTGGGGTGGTACTAACAATGAACAATAACACATAATTCAGTCCATACTAGATCAGGCGACAAGTGGCATCATCAGTAAATCTCATAGTGGACCTGGTCTACCATTGTACCCCATCCAGGTGATAACATTTTTTAAATCCCTGTACATGTGGTAAATGCTCCCAACTAGCAACAGTTCACGGTCCTGCTTTTCTGGCTTCAGGAACCAAGAAGTGGAAACACAAGTGGCTCCTTTCATTCTTACACCTAAAAGCCCACTTAAAAAATTATTGCTTTCCCTCTTGGAGACTTTGAGCTCTGCTAGTTTTAAAAGTTTCATTCCCAAGGGAACCATGACTGGCGAACACAGCAGTGATTCCATTGCTGCCACTTAGCCCTTGGGACATCTCGTGTCATTGAACCAACAGGCAGTGAAGGGAGTTACTGTACTAGCGGGATCCCAACTCTCCAGGGGAAACTGGATTGTAGCTGTACCGTGAGGCAGGGAGGACTGTGTCTGGAACTCATCGGATTCCCTAGCATACCTCCTGGATGTCGTCCAGGGATACAAGTTAGTAAATTAGAGGATTACAGTCCATGTCAGTCCACCTAGGGCCAGACCCCTCAGGAATAAAGATTTCTAATTACTGCACTGGGTTAAGAACTCTAACCACCTAAGATGCTGGCCAAACACCAAGGGAATTGGAATTTCCTAATGGAAGAAAAAAGTTGTTCACTGTAGTCTCATAACCAGATGCAAAAAGGATGACTCAACTGCATAATTTTTTGCTTGTTTATTATATATGCAATTTCCTTTTTACTTTCTTGTTTTCTCCCATTATATGAGGTGAGTTATTATTGGTAAAATGTAGATGTAATAGTTGGGCTCCATGATTTTGGTGAATTTGCCATTAAACTAGAAGAGGAAAGCTCACCTAGCCATGGATATAAATGGGACTTTGGGTCTCCCATTTTGATAAGAAGGTGAGTACATTTATTAATACAACTGAACAAGGGATAGTTGCAGAAGCTTGATGGTATTGTTATAGCCATTTGGAAATGTATATGTGTGAGAGGATGCATTTGGTTGTCAAGGAGCCAAAGACAGTAGGTTACCGTGCATGTTGCTGGTGCCTGGTTCCATTCCCACGCCTTCTGTGGAGTCCCCCCAAATCAAAGAAGACTGACCCTGGGGACTACCTCCCAAACTCCCTTAACTCTGGGATAGTTTTGGATCTGCCAGGTCTGGAAGGCAGCGAGAAGGTGGGGCCGTCGTGGTGGCTTTGATGAGCATGGAGATCCTGCGGTGACTGGCCTGAGCCTGAGCTGTGGGCAGAAGAGGGGCAGCAGCAGTCTCCCCATCACAGCTCTGATGGCAAGGCTGACAGCACCAGCTGCCCTCCACCCTCCCTTCTCTTCTCTGGTCCTTCCAACTGCCTAAATTAAATCCTGCTTGAAACATCCAAAAGCGTTTGTTTTCCTAACTGATCCCTGCCTAATGCATCCTAAATCTCATCTGCTTGGAATAAACAGTTTGTATTTATGGCCTTCTAAAAATCTTTACTCATGAATATCTTAAACAAATTGGATCATATAGCACACACTGATTTGTAATAGGTGCTTTTTCACTTAACTGTATGTTCTGAGTGGCTTTGTTTTAATGCTCGTCTGAATTGGGGGGATTGTATAATGAGATGGGTAAAATAGAAAAATATGTCAGTAGCTCACTTTGTATCTGGGGGAGGGGAAAAAAAAGATGTCTAAGCAGATTGTTTCCCAGGGAGATTATTTTTCTTTTCCCAAAAGCTGCTCTCATAACATCAACCTTTCACTGCCAACTCTGAGTGGGCCATGATTTCTGCTTCATTTCCCATTTGCTTGTTAGCCCACAGCTGTCTGGCTTCTGACCCCAGTGGTTTGCCAAAATTCCTTTTGCTATGAACTGAATTGTGCCACTCATCCCCCCTCCAGTTCGTGTGATGAAACCCTCTATGTGATAGTGTTTGGAGATGGGATGTAGTTGAGTCAAGGTCATGAAGTTGGGGTCACGTGATAGGATTAGTGACCCCAGAGAGCTCACTTGCTCTCCTGCTCTTTCCCTGCCATGTGAGGGTGCAGGGAGAAGGCAGCCATCTGCAGGCCACGAAGAGAGCCCTCACCGGGAACCAGCCGTGCTGGCACCTTGATTTTGGACTACCAGCTGAAGTCTGCTGCTGCTGCTGCTGCTAAGTTGCATCAGTCGTGTCCGACTCTGTGCGACCCCATAGACGGCAGCCCACCAGGCTCCGCCATCCCTGGGATTCTCCAGGCAAGAACACTGGAATGGGTTGCCATTTCCTTCTCTAACCCAACTGAAGTCTAGCTATGAAAAAGTAGCTTTCTGTCGTTTAAGCTTGTCTATGGTACTTTGTTACAGCAGCATAAGCTAAGAGACTTTTTTGAAAATCACCAGTGATTTCTTAACTGAAAAATTTGGTGACTTTTTTCTTGTTCCTGGCCCTTTTCCTAAATTTAACCCTAAATCCTGCTTCCCTTCTCTAACCTCCCTGGCCTTGCAAGTCCTTCCCCTCTTTCCCTAAGAGCCATCCTCAACTTTGGCCCTTACCCTGGGCTCCCCCCCATACTTTTCACCAGGATGGCTGCACCCCGAAAGCACTGACCCCTCCTCTTTATATCACTTCCACGTTGGCATTTAACCCTTGTGCTTCTTCATCTGCAAAGTGCCCCTCACTTGGCGACTGAGCAAGTATGCAGAGCCTCTGTGTGCCCACACATAGCCCAGTCTCTAAAACCTCGTGCCACACTCCAGTACTCTTGCCTGGAAAATCCCATGGATGGAGGAGCCTGGTAGGCTACAGTCCATGGGGTCGCTGATGGTCGGACACAACTGAAAAAAATAAAATAAAATAAAATAAAACCTCGTGCCTGTGCTGTGTGCCTGGCCTTTCCCCTGGTCTTAGGCCCATGCGTGCCCTGTGTGGTGCAGCTCTCTGTCCCTCTTCATGTTGCTGCATCTCAAACACAGTGTAACCAAAACCTCTTTGTCTCCCAGCAAAACTCGTTGTTCTGATTAGCTTGTGGCCTAAAGAATAAAATATGATGAAATAAAAATGAAAGCTAGAAAGATAAGGTGGGTTTTTTATCTCCCTATTTTCTTATATGGTATACATACCACCCTTGTTCACTATTTGACGTTTTTGAATACGGATCCTTTATCAGATCTTGTTAAAACTGGTACTCATGGGTGACAAGGATGAATTATTATATACATAGGAGAGCATTTCAGAGTCCCATTTGTTCAGTTATTCATCATAAGTTTCCTAGATGAGTCTGAACTTCCTCTGTGCTGTATGGGAAAATAAGAGGTATTTGCTCATCACTTATTCACTGCTATAGATCCTTTAAAGTGAAAGTGAAGTCGCTCAGTCATGTCCAACTCTTCACGACCCCATGGACTGTGGCCTACCAGTCTCCTCTGTCCATGGAATTTTCCAGGCAAGAGTACTGGAGTGGGATCTTCCTTCTCCAGGGGATCTTCCTGATGTAGGGATTGAACCCGGGTCTCCCGCACTGCAGGCAGACACTTTACCCTCTGAGCCACCAGGGAACTCACTCCACAGATCCTTTAAGAGAACTGAAAAGAATATCTTGTATCTAAAACATCTTTGTTCTTTAAAGAAATGATGGCTGTTTGGGGGCAATTCTGCTTTTAAATGCAGAGACCAAGTGTGTTCCAAAAGAAAAACCACAAAGTCAGGTAGGCTGAGTGGGCTGGCCACAGTTGACTGACAGCTCCCAAGGCATGTCCGTCTGGGTCTTGTTCACCAGTTACCCCAATCCAGTGACAAGGCATGAACGTGCACCCCAAAATAAGATAGGCATAAGAGAAGGCAATGGCACCCCACTCCAGTACTCTTGCCTGGAAAATCCCATGGATGGAGGAGCCTGGTAGGCTGCAGTCCATGGGGTCGCGAAGAGTTGGACACGACTGAGCAACTTCACTTTCACTGTTCACTTTCATGCATTGGAGAAGGAAATGGTAACCCACTCCAGTGTTCTTGCCTGGAGAATCCCAGGGACAGGGGAGCCTGGTAGGCTGCTGTCTATGGGGTCGCATAGAGTCGGACACAACTGATGCGAGTTAGCAGCAGCAGGGATTGCTTCTGAAGTAACATTTTTATCAAATGCTGCTGATTCCACAGGACTTTAGCTGGAGGTCTGGAAAGCATGGTAAGAGTTAAACTTTCATTGACTTTTTCCAATTAGATTATTTCACCCCTAGCTAATAATGAGAAAGAATCTTTAAAAAATCTTTTCCTTAGGCCATCATATTATTGTTCTGTTTGTAGTAAATTTAGGAATTAGGCTGTGTTGCTAACTGGTTGGATAATCTTAGGTAAGTCACTTAGCCTCTAGGAGTGTCCGTGCTCTTCTTTGTAAAACAAAGGTATTGATCCTGGCTTAAGTGATCACCAGGATCCCTGCCAGCCTGCCACTCTGTGACTTTTCTGCCTCTGCTAGTTAAGCAGGTGTGTATACAGCCTAATGCCTGCCTCCTTAGGAGTGTTTTGTTGTTGCTGCTGCTGCTGTTATTGAGCTGGTGGCAAGCTTTAATCACTGCAATTCTAAACTGAGTGACTTGGAATCACTTCACAAATGCTTCTAAGTGAATGAAATAATGCACCATTAGAATCCTGAGATGACCCTCCATGTGCCAAAGAAAAAAAAACCTGGTGACTTTCTAATTCCATAATTATGGAAAAGCAGAGACATCACTTTGCCGTCCAAGCTATTGTTTTCCAGTTGTCATGTGTGGATGTGAGAGTTGGACCATAAAGAAACTTGAGAGCCAAAGAATTGATGCTTTCAATTTGTGGTGTCAGAGAAAACTTTTAAGAGGCACTTGGAAAACAAGATCAAGCCGGTCAATCCTAAAGGAAATCAGCCCTGAATATTTATCAGAAGAACTGATGCTGAAGCTACAATACTTTGGCCACCTGATGCAAAGAGCCAACTCATTGGAAAAGACCCTTATACTGGGGAAAATTGAGGGCAGGAGGAGAAGGGGATGGCATCACCGACTCAATGGACATGAGCTTGAGTAAACTCTGGGAGATAGTGGCAAACAGGGAAGCCTGGCATGCTGCAATCCATGGGGTTGCAAAGAGTCAGATGCCACCGAGTGACTGAACAACAGCAGTTAAGAAACTACCACAAAATAAACGACCCAATCAAAAAATGGGCCAAAGAACCTCCAAAGAAGACATACGGATGGCTAACAAACATGAAAAGATGCTCAACATCACTCATTATTAGAGAAATGCAAATCAAGACCACAATGAGGTACCACTTCACACCAGTCAGAATGGCTGCTATCCAAAAGTCTGTAAGCAATAAATACTGGAGAGGGTGTGGAGAAAAGGGAACCCTCTTACACTGTTGGTGGGAATGCAAACTAGTACAGCCACTATGGAGGACAGTGTGGAGATTCCTTAAAAAATTGCAAATAGAACTGCCCTCTGACCCAGCAATCCCACTGCTGGGCATACACACTGAGGAAACCAGAATAGAAAGAGACACATGTACCCCAATGTTCATCGCAGCACTGTTTATAATAGCCAGGACATGGAAGCAACCTAGATGTCCATCAGCAGATGAATGGATAAGAAAGCTATGATACATATACACTATGGAGTATTACTCAGCCATGAAAAAGAATACATTTGAATCAGTTCTAATGAGATGGATGAAACTGGAGCCAATTATACAGAGTGAAGTAAGCCAGAAAGAAAAACACCAATACAGTATACTAACACATATATGTGGAATTTAGAAAGATGGTAGTGATGACCCTGTATGTGAGACAGCAAAAGAGACACAGATGTGTAGAGCGGACTTTTGGACTCTGAGGGAGAGGGGGAGGTGGGATGATTTGGGAGAATGGCACTGAAACATGTATACTATCATGTAAGAAACGAATCGCCAGTCTATGTTCAATGCAGGATACAGGATGCTTGGAGCTGGTGCACGGGGATGAGCCAGAGAGATGGTATGGGGTGGGAAGTGGGAGGGGGGTTCATGTTTGGGAACTCATGTACACCTATGGTGGATTCATGTCAATGTATGGCAAAACCAATACAATATTGTAAAGTAAAATAAAGTAAAAATAAAATTTAAAAAAAAAATAATTTTCTCGTGCAACATGTATGTAATACTTGGCTTTAGATAAACAAAAAATAGTGACTTATATTGTTTAATAAAATTATATAATTTAAAAAAAAAGAAACTACCACGATAGCATACAATTAGAAGGCAATGGCACCCCAGTCCAGTACTCTTGCCTGGAAAATCCCATGGATGGAGGAGCCTGGTGGGCTGCAGTCCATGGGGTCACTAAGAGTTGGACACGACTGAGCGACTTCACTTTCACTTTTCACTTTCATGCATTGGAGAAGGAAATGGCAACCCACTCCAGTGTTCTTGCCTGGAGAATCCCAGGGATGGGGGAGCCTGGTGGGCTGCCATCTATGGGGTCGCACAGAGTTGGACACGACTGAAGTGACTCAGCAACAGCAGCAACATTTATCAGTTTATCAAAGCTTCTTTTTTTTTTAACTTAATTTGACTACTTCTTGGACCTTTTCATATTTTCTTTCTTTTTATCTTCAGCATTAGCAGTTAGTGTTCTTCAGATCAGGCATCTTTTTCCCCCAAAGAAATAAGAGAAATCACTTACCAAGAGTTAGTGTATACACCATGAAAGGAAGCAAACAATGAAGTCACTTTGAGATGCTGATGCTGTGTGTCATTCACACCTTGACCAGTTAGGTGATGCCTGAGGAACCTTGAAAAAACTCCTCAAATTCTTGTCTTTTTAAAACTGCCATGGACCTGCAGGGTTTTGGGTTTTTTTGTTTTTTTTGTTTTTAACTTTTTGTTCCCATTGCTCTGGATGGACTGATGCTTCTGACTAAAACAATAGAGAGAGCCCCCAGCATCCTTCTCCATATGCTGAAGTCCCAAATTGTCCAGCAGCTTACAGAGTGCTTGGAGTGCACTGGTTTTTGTCATTTCCCAATTCCTGCCAGTAAGGATGTTGAAAGGGCTAAGATAGACAACTCCATGGTTTTTTACCAAAGTCAGCAAGAGAAATAGGGCTATACAAACTTTCTCATATTTAGGTTCAGTTTAATCTTTCAGTGCCTCATTTTGGGGGCACGAGACTGCTCACAACCTCCTTACAAGGTTGCTTTCTACCTCTACTGTTTCCTCTGTTTGCTCGTGTAGTGTTGGACTGTAACCTTCCCTATGATACCCGAAGGGGAATCCTTAACCAGGGATGATGTGTGCTCACCTCAACCCCTCTCTGTAGGGTCGAGAACACAGACCGTCTGTACTTCCCTGCTGCCTGTTTGATCTGTTTCCATAAAAGATCTCACAACACTTACTCCTTCCCCTGAATTCCTTGACTTCACACATTATTTTACATTTATTTCCACCGTTTGACCCTGATTGTTTGCCTTCTTCAATACAATAAGTTTTGCTTCTGGCCAATATTGCCCACTCAGCAAGTGGCCTGAGTGTTCCTCCAGCTTCATGGTTCCCTCCTGCACCCTGATTTGGTTTCAGCTATCTGTCCCCTCTGTCCCAAGCTCTACACGCCCCAGTTCACGTCCACGGGCTCCCCTGAGGCTCTGCAGATGCCCATGCACCCTGATGACCTATCTTAAATGGCTCGCCTTAAGGCTCTTCTGTAGCTCTGCTCCATCCTGGAGGTCCTCCCTGATAACTGCCCACCTGCAGCCCCAGAGCTGCAGTCCACCCAGAGCATCCTTCGTAGCGTAGAATTAGTTGTGAACGTGTGCGCATGTGCTATGTCGCTTTCACCGCCAGGCTCCTCTGTCCATAGGATTCTCTAGGCAAGAATACTGGAGTGGGTTGCTATGCGCTTCTCTATGCCATCTCTCCCTGACCCAGGGATCATACCTGCATCTCTTACATTTCTGCACCGGCAGGCGGGTTCTTACCACTAGAGCCACATGGGAAGCCCAGTTGTAACATAAAATTTGACTCCCAAAAGAGCAGCATCCACTTGGTTTTTGCTTTCCTATCCTTGTCTTGATGCTCAGATACCTTGAAAGAGCATTCTTGGCTTGCATTTCATGACACTGAAAGTCTTCCACCTGAAGGTGACATTTCTTGTGTGGTATCATTCTTCAGTCTGTGGTCTCACCTTAGTAAGGAATGTTCCCTTCCTTACTGAATGCTTCCTTCTCCCACCCCTTCCGTTTTCACTTCTTTATAAAACCCATCCTAATAAAGTAATTTTTTACAAAGCAGGAGATTTGGCAGGCACTAGATGTTTGGGACCTGCCAAGCCAAGACAGTTGAAGGTGGCTATAAAAGATTTTGCAAATACCATTTGCCCCAGAGGCACAGCAGCAGCTTTTTTGGCTGAAAAACAGTCTCAGCCAAGCTGAAGCTGATTACATTGGCCATGCAACAAAGGTAATTTATTCATTATACCCAAAATCTCCCATTAACTAAAATCAGGATTTCAACTGCTGATTGAAAGGAAGCTGTTGGATCAGAGCACAATTACCCTCTAGACCAAAAAGGCAGTGACTCTTAAGAGTACTTTCTAATTGTTTTTCTTTCCTAAGCCTAATTACTGTTGGCTGTGCAGAAATCTAATAATTAACTTATTCATATAACATTAACCTATATTTGTTTCCCATAACCACTCCCATTCTAATTCACATTCTGCATTTCTGGTGGTTTTATATCTGTTTAAAGTCTTCCTAGATTTCTGTGTGGCTTTTATCAGAAATACTTTATAAAGCAAGGACTCAGCTGAATTCTTTCCCTGAGAGGATGGGTGTTCATTTCATGAGAAAACCAAGAACTCTGGAGAGTTCTTCCCATTTCTCTAGTATGGATGTGTCTCCTGAGCTTCAGATGGTATTTGCCTCTTCCCCAAGTCTCACTGATCACCACTCACCATCTTGGTCCACCGAAAACTGTGGACTTTCTGCCCTTACCCTCCGGTTGTCAGCAACTTAATGTGAATGCCAGGTTAAGAGAAATTCTTCCTATCTTTCTTCACAGACACCCTCCCCCTAGGGCTAGGCAGACACCTTCGGACTTTCCAAACTCATAATTAAACCCCCTGACAATTTTCTTTTCTGGCTCACTTGCAAGATAAATGCATCAAAGAAGATTAATTTTTGCTCTCTCCATGTCTGTATCCAGTGTGTGTAGTGATGCCAGTGGTGTGGGAAGGAGGTCTGTGTGTACTTTGAAATACATACTGCAGTTGTAACTTTTCTTAGCTTGCCCATGACTAATTCAGAGCCCAAAGTTTACAAGAGATCCATGAGGGGCTGAGAAGGGAGTGGGTGTGTTTGTGCAGAGGAAACACAGATGAATTTCAAAGTTATCTGCCTACTAGCAAAGGCAGATTGAAGGAAACAGACCATTAAGAGCCATTTTCCCCCTCACTCCATTCTCCTATCCTGTCCCTTAACTCCACTTACTTCCTTTAGAGAAACTAAGTGTGGTCTTTCTCAGACATGCTGACCCCTACACCTCTCAGAGCACTGGTTTCGATCTGCACAGACAGGATGCTGGTTTTCCAGTCTCTGTAACCTCAGCAGTCCTTCTATTCTCTTCCCAGAAGGAAGCGCAGCATGGGACTCTGGTAGTGGGTGATGCTTTGAGTCACTCCTATTCATAGGCCCTTGATGGTCCTGCTCACTGTAGCCTCAGTGCTAGGAATCTCAGTTCTTCTTTGCCTTGGAATTTCAGGGGGTGAAGAAGCCTACTTTCTTTAGGAAATGTTTGAAGGGGGTAGTTTTCTGGTAGGCTGACAGACGAGTCTTGTCGGGTGTATGGGTATGGATGTGGAAACTTTCAGTGTCAAACACCACCCATCTAGTTAGCCTGAAAGGAGTCCTGATCCATGTGGCTCGAGAGGAGAGCTATCTGTTTGTGTTCTGAGTGTCTTTATCTTGTTATTAAAAGACATTCTCTGGGGATGTGTCTTGTGTGTCTGTCAGTGGAGTCTGACTTCCCTTTTGTTCTCAGGGAGGAAGATGAGTACTCAGAATTGCGATCAGAGCTCAGCCAGAGTCAACACGAGGCCAATGAGGACTCTCGCAGCGTGGATCAGGACCAGACCTCTGTGTCTGTCCCTGAAAACCAGTCCACCATGGTCACTGCAGACATGGGTAAGTCTGCCTGCCGTGGCCGCAACGCCAGGGCTCGGCTTCTGGATTGTAATCAAAACTTTAGAAGCATGAGACAGCCTGGATCGAGATTTAGTGGATCAAGCAGCTTGTTGAGTAGATGAAGGCAGGTGAAGGCTCATTCATTTCAGTTCTCTACATATTCCTTTGTTGGTCACACTGGAACCAAAGAGCTGAATTCCCTTTCTGCCTTGATGTTTGTGATTCAAACATGTCACCTTCTACGTGAAAAGTCAGGAAGTAGGGAACCAGGTAAAAGGGTAATTGCACTGTTCCAAGTTCAGTAAAACTGAGCTGTGATGGCAAGAATGGAAAGGATGGGCTGAGGAGTGACTCACTGCAGAGGAGGAGGTGATAGGTTCAGCAACTCTTGGGTAAGCAGGATCCAAAATGACTCTTTAAAACGTTCATCCTGAGTGACTCAGAATGATTGTATTCCTTACTAAGGAAGTTTGGTTGAGAAATGATTTGGGAAATAAATATATTTTCTTTGAGGTTGTGAAGAAATGTCTGTATGAAAATAGCTGGTAACAGCACGTTGGTATGGTGTGTTTTAAACTACAGGTTATGACCCTTCCAAGTAGGTCTTGAAAGTACATGAAAAATCAAAATGTTTTAAAAATGAAATCAAATAGGAAAAAAAAACCAGAATGATAGTATTGTTTTTTCAGGACACGTATCTGTTGGATATGTATATGTCGTAAGCTGCCAAGGGAAATGTTCTAACTAGGGGTTGCAATTGAAGTGTTGTAAAACCTCTGGCCAACTTGAAGATGCTCAACTAGATCTCTGGAGAGATTGGGATTGTGGATAAGGGCTTTGAAGTTATGCGGTAAAGAGCTCCCTATGGTTGAAAGCTTGTGAAGTCCAAATGGGGAGACGCACTGTATCTTAGGAAATGTTCACATGTCAGGGGGTGATGGGAAAGGAACAAGGAGAAGGAAGAGTAAGCATAGTACAGTTTACATTAGAACTTAAGTTTCCATTGGGGAGAGAGTGACTTTAATAAATATTAAACATTTATGCTTAATTATAAACCTATATAATAACCAGGGCTTCCCTATATAGACTTATAATATAACCAGGGCTTCCCTGGTAGCTCAGCTGATAAAGAACCCACCTGCAATGCAGGAGACCCCGGTTCGATTCCTGGGTCAGGAAGATCCTCTGGAAAATGGATAGGCTATCCACTCCAGTATTCTTGGGCTTCTCTGGTGGCTCAGCTGCTATAGAATCCACTTGCAATGTGGGAGACCTGGGTTCAGTCCCTGGGTTGGGAAGATCCCCTGGAGAAGGGAAAGGCTACCCACTCTAGTATTCTGGCCTGGAGAATTCATGGACTACAGTTCATGGGTTCTCAGAGTCGGACACAACTGAGTGACTTTCACAACAACCTGCATAAACCTATATACATGCTATAACATCAAGTACCATGGCAGTGTGTCAAAGGAATTCAGTTTAAGATTTCCAGGAAAGCTTCCTCTCAGAAGTGACATTTGAGCTGAGATGTGGAGGGTAAGTAGGAATTGAGTGCATGAGAGAGGAAGTGGCATGCAGGAGAGAGGGGATGATGTAGTCAAGGCAGTGAATAAGACCCTCTTTTATGAAGAGTGCAGAGGTGTGAGACAGAGGCTGGGAGAGGCAGGCCAGAGTCAGACAGCACAAGATCTCATAGACCACGCTAGGGAGTCTGACCATTATTCAGAGACCCAGGAGAAACCGCTGAATGATTTTAACAGCTGTGGATGGGAGGGATGAGATGATCAGATGGCATTCTGAATCAATCAGTCTGTAGTGAAGAGAAAGAATCAGTGGATCAAGGGTGAATGGGGGAAGCCGGCCTGGAAACCATTGCCGAAATCAAGGTGGGCAAAGCTGTTGCCAGAATTAAAGGTGGTGGCTGTTGAGACGTGGAAAAGCAGATGAGTACCGAAAATTGACAAGATCGTCCAAGGAATCCATCACAGGGTGAAGAAGGAAGGAGGCATGCGTGGGTGTCCCGTAAGTGTCTGGTTTGCCCACTGGATGGGTGGCAGGGCTAATCAGCCATATGGGAGCAAAGGAAAAAGGACTCAGTGGTTTTGGTCTGAATTTAGTTTTGTTGGGGAGGGGCATGGGTGGGGTGGAGAGGAGGGTGTGTGTTTTGTTTGGGCAGAAGTTTCAGGTGTCTGGAGCTATCTGGGTGGAGATGTTGGGAAGGCAGTAGGTACACATAAACCACAACAGGTCTGGCTGAAGAAAGCAGTCGGGAGACGTCAGGCTGTTTGCAGATAGTTACGGAAGCAGTGGAAGTCGATGTGAAGAGCATGAAGTGTAGAGAACTAGAGGCTAGGTGTAGGGGGCCACCGGCCGAGGAGAAGACGCAGGAGCACCTCGTGGCAGGGATGAACCTCTCGGCGTCTCGGTCTCGGCTCAAACGCGCCTTCCCAAAGCACCTCGCGAGCACCCGTCTATGCATGTCCGGCGCCGCCTCTCGCCACCTCGCTGGTCTCCTCCTTACATCACACTGAAAGTTTAAATGATGTGTTTGTACTTCTTTGCTTGACTGACGCTGCCACTAAACCGCGCTGAGCAAAACCTTGTTTATTTTCTCTACTCGTGGCTCTCCGGAGCCCACCACAGGGCCTGGCACAGAGTGCAGTGTGGGTTCAGAGATATGTGTTTGAATGAAGGGGTGGTACAGTCAACCAGTCCATCAACCAGGCGGTCAGCTGGAGCCGTAAGAAGGACATGTGGAGAGCTGTGCCCACCAGGCGGTGGGGGAGAAGACTCTCCTAAGGAAGGAGGGTCCCCAGCATGGATGGCTGCTAAGGCCACATAAGATGGGTTTAGGTACATCGATGTCCCTGAGTGCTGGGTACTGATACCAGCTTTAGCCAGATGGAAATGGGGTGAGGAGAGGGCTTGCCTTGCAGGCCTGGGGCCTTGGCTTCAGGCTAAAGCTGCTTCCCCCACACTGAACCCAGACCGCAGGCCTGCCGTCACGGCATACACACACCCTGGCGACCAGCCCACGTCCTCCGAGCTCCGTTATACCAGCGTCATAATCTTACCCTGGTGGCCTCGACCTTCTGGGCTCAGGCTTCCAGCCTCAGGCGATCAGACATGTGCGGGCAGCCTAGAAGTTTCTGTCACTGCCCAGACGCATTCCTACACCCACCCCTCCATTCAGTTCTCTGAAACTATTTTTCATGAAATTAAGCAAGTGACCTGCACTCCAACAAAATTTCTTAGTCAAAGAAACTTGGGGAGTTGGAGGGCAAACCCCCTGCAGTGGATGGCGAGGGTAGTGGGGCACATCTTCACCGCGGGCGTCCCAGGGCTCCCGTTGCGGGCAATCACCTGTATCCGGGTGCCCGCTCGGGAGCCAGTGTCTGCCCGTCTGCACCGGGAGCAGGCTTTGTTTTCCCAAATCATGTATTTTTGCCCTTTCCCTCAGTAAAAATGCATGTTCGTTACAACTGGTGGTAGTTTCATTCCCAACAAGCCTGGGCTCCTGCAGGGAAGCGACCCTTGTCTGCCTGGGGCCTGTGTGTGTTCTCTGCCCGCAGTAGGAGCCATCAGTCATTCATGTAGCCGCTTGCTGAGCGCCGTGCTAGGGATAGGTGTGTGAGACCCAGAACCTGCCCTCAGATCACTGTGCTCGCAGGCTCACGCCCTTCATCCCCAGAGTGACATCCCCACTTCTAACTCTGACCTGCAGGCCCGTGGAGCCTGGAGAGCCCCCACCTCAAGCCTTGCCCTTCCCGACTCTTCCTGCTTCCTTCCCGCTCTGGCCACACAGGCCTTCCCTGCTATCCCTCAGACCTGACCAGCGCCTCTGAACTCAGGGTCCCTGCATCCACTGATGCCCACTCATCCTTTCTCTCACAGTCAGTCTGCTCTCCCCTCCTCACAGCCTCTCCCGGCCCCTCGTGGGGTCCTGGACTGTCCCTCACGTGCACGCTGCTTGGCCTCCGCTCCGCACACGTGTCCCTCCCTTCTCACCCCACCTCAACCCTCTTCATCGCACTTAGCCCTCCGTGATGCCACCTCCCACGTGTCCCTCCCATCTCCCCCACCTCATCCCTCTTCATCGCACTTAGCCCTCCGTGACACCACCTCCCGTTTGTCTTTACTTCCTTATGTGTATCACCAGTCTTGGTCAGTTCTTGTGCTGGAATGCCAGCTCCACGTGGGCAGGGACTTTGACTCTTCGACATAGCGGTGCCCTCTCACAGGAGGCTTCCAGAGAGGTGAGTGACAGGGAGCGACTTGGAGCTTGCGGTTGTTTGGAGGATGCAAAGGGAACAGAGAATGCCTGCCGATGGAGCACACCGGAAGATGGACAGGGGCCACAGCCTCTGGTGGGAGCGTCAGAATGTGCCAGAAGTCACACCTAGGCTGACAGCTGAGGGATAAGTGGGAACAAGCGGGCACAGAGGGGACAGGAGGAGAGTGCGGTGGGCACGGCCGCCCCCGCCAGGACCCCACGGAGGGCAGGCCTGGGGACAGCAGGAGGATCAGCTCACGAAAGCCCAGCAGAGCACAGCCCCTGCACATCCATCAGAACTGGGTGGCTGCCTCTTCTTACTCCCGTGCCATTTTCCAATTCAATTGCTTCAGCAGGGAAAAAAGCTTCCATTTATAAACACTTTTATAGGAAATCATTAAAACACATCCATTTCATTATGACTGCTGTATTTGCAAACCTCCATTAGCCACCCAGCTTGGCTAATTTTGAGCTGGATTTTATATACAGAGTTGGCTGCAGTATATTTGCCAATTTCCATTTAAGATAATAGGAGTAGTCCCTTCATCAGAAATCACTTGTCTTTTGTGTTCAAACCCACTTCGATAAGCTGGCTCCAGGGCATGGTCCTCAGAGCCTGGACAAGGCAACCCGCAATGCAGAAGGTGCTTTGACCTACCTAAGCAGTCCTATACAGGAGAAAGGTCCCGATGGTGTCACATTGCATCTTCAAGTAAACTGCATTACCTCTGTTCAAACCTAGTCACGAAATCATTTGTAAAATAAAGATAATTAAGTAGACGAAGATAAAGTAGTAGTTATGGCTTGGGATTTCTGTTTCCTCACCTTGGCAAAGAGTTCTCGTTAAAAGGGAGGCTGCAGATCATGGCTGACGTGGTTTATTCACTTACTTTGTGTTGAGCATTAACAGGCATCCTCAAGTTCGGTCCTCAGTCTTAAAGGAGGCACTATAGAGCTCCTTACCTGTGAAACTGAGATAACAGGAGTTCAGAGAGGGCAAGTCACTTGTCCAGGCTGCACAGCTAAGCACTTGTTTTCGTTCCTGACACCCATGTATCTATAGGTGGGTTTCCTTTCACAGGAAAACATACCTTTGGCTGGTGTGCTCTGCTTACCACCATCCTGTGAGGTCTCTAGAGCTGGCAGCAGTATTTAGGGAGCCACTGTCTGATCAGAGCTCCTGGCTTACTAGCAAAGTGTCTGCTGTTCATTGAGACGCTGCAGATCTCCAACTTAGCTCCCACACCCTTAGACCAACCCATGCTGGGTGCTGCAGCAGAGCCAAGCACAGATGTGTGAGATGGCACTGGTCATGCTAGCTTGCAGGTGGGTGGTGGGGGTGGGGGTGCATTCCTTCCTGCAGGCTGTCTTCCCACCTCTGTTCATGGAACAGCAAAGCTGGTCTGGAGCAATTGTCTGTAAA
The DNA here is from genome assembly GCF_014754425.2 of Oryx dammah. Taxonomy (NCBI): domain Eukaryota; kingdom Metazoa; phylum Chordata; class Mammalia; order Artiodactyla; family Bovidae; genus Oryx; species Oryx dammah. The sequence goes on along the minus strand of NW_024080604.1, from coordinate 114,900 downwards.
ACAAAATCCCTGACCCCATGGACCTTTGCACAGGCTGTGATAGGTTCTGCTCCTGTATTTTGAAATTTCTTCTGGGTTTTGGTGAGAAAGTCTTATTTGTATGGAATTTAGCAGTGCTGAACTATCATCCTTTAGGGAGGGAAGAAAGCGTATGCCCCCGTGCTTGCTGGTGTGATCATTTAGACAGAGATTTCCTCCTTATGCATAGTTTTTGGAAGACAACCAAGGAAGAATTTACACATGAAACCTGGCTGTTTGGCACAGCTGTGACTATGAAATACGTTTAATGTTAAAGCCAGATTTTCCTGGCTTAATGGACCATGAGGCTTAATGGCTCAGGAGAAATGTTCCAAAGTGTTGAGCAGCCCCTCCCAGTGGGGAGAAAGGGGATTTGGGGCAGGGAAGGAAAGACAGTCCTGCCTTCTCCAAAAATGATTTCTGCAGAGTAGGAGAAAAGTATTTACAAAGGCAGGGCAGCCTGTCCAGAGAAAATTCAATTGCTGTTAGGAATGAGGCACTAAGGAGGCAGTTGTCCTCTGGCAGAGCATGTTTAAAGGAGAATCAGATTCTTGGTAACCTGATTCTGAAACTTTGCAAAACCAGTCCATAGGTTGGCAATGTTAGACAGGACAGAAACTAGCACCCTGACTTGGCAATGAAACAGGCCCAGCCCTGTGCTACTTTTTTTTTTTTTTTTTGTCTCCTTTAATTGGGCGACTTAATCTTTCCCAAGAAGTTCATGAAAACCCCTGAAAACCAAGCCCAGGGCAGGCTTCGAAGTTTCAGACAGTGACTCACAGAAGGCTAAGGTGACTATGTCCTTCCTTGCGAGGATATGAGCCTGGTCAGACAAGGCCTGTCTGCGAATGTGACCATGGCCATGTGGCCGAGGAGGCCACCTAAAATCATTCCAGAACTTTCCTTAGAGAGGAACCAAGCTTGAGAGCAGACAAGATTATTGCCCCACGTCATCTTGTGTCACTTTGGACTGTTTCCCTCAAACTACTGTTCAGTGGTTTTGCAGCCCACAAAGGAGACTTGAGATGTAAGACAGATATGGAAAGCCATGGGTCATGTTTGTTCAGAATGAGCTCCCTTGACTCTTAGGTTCAGGAACTCCTCTTCTAAGGTAATGAAGTGCAAGTCGCTCGGTCGTGTCCGACTCTTTGTGACCCCATGGACTATACAGTCCATGGAATTCTCCAGGCCAGAATACTGGAGTGGGTTGCCATGCCCTCCTCCAGGGGATCTTCCCAACCCAGGGACTGAACCCAGGTCTCCCACATTGCAGGCAGATTCTTTACCAACTGAGCCACAAGGGAACCTCCTTCTAAGATAAGCAGCCTTTATTTTCTAAACAGACTGTATCTCCTTAGGTTGGATTGTTCTTTCAGTTGGAACTCATATTTTCCCTTAAAAGCAGCAACCTAGACCTCTCACCTTTTGAGATGGACTGCTCTCCGTCTGTGGAATGTGTATCTCATGATAAATCTAGTTCTTACCTAGGGGGGAAAAACACCAAAAACTCCCCAGCATCACAGACGTAGAGAACGGACGTGTACACGTAGAGGGCAAAGGAGAAGGTGGACGAATTGAGAGAGTAACATTGAAACATACGCCTTGCCATGTGTAAAATAGATAACTAGAGGGAACCAGCTATAGAGCTCCGGGAGCTCAGCCCGGTGCTCTGATGACCTAGAAGAGTGGGATTCTGAGGGCGGGCAGGAGAGGGGACATATATATACTTAGATCTGATTCACGTTGTTATGTGACAGAAACCAACCCAACATTGTAAAGCAGTTATTTTTCAGATAAACTTAAAAAAAAAAAAAAAAAAAAGTCACACAGGGGTGTGAGCTTCCCAAAGCAGCCTCGGAAAGTCTATTTTATCTGTAAGGGAAATAAAGTACGGGCGCTCACTAGTCTTGATGCAGGCCCAGCCCTTGCTGTGGACCTTGTTTTTGGGAGGAGAGGTTCTATGCACATCTTCCGCTTTCTCCTGCTGCTTTGGAAGTGCCCCGCCACAGGCAGAGCCGCGGGGCCTAGGGAGACCCCCTGTGTGCCGGCCCCGTTCACTCCTGGGGCTGGAGCCCGCCTGCCTCTTGAGCTGAGATGGACGATCCAGCCTGGGGAAAGGCCCACTTGGCCTGAAGGGTAGTAAGCTTTGGGGGAAATGCTCAGAGGTGGGGTCCACAAGCTGGGCAGGCAACTGGGGGGCCTTGGGGTGCAGTGAGGGGCTGGGGTTTGTCCTCTAAGTATACTTCTAACTGTGTCTTCAGGGTAACCTCTCAGAGGCACAGGTGCAAAGCCATCTTGAAGGCTGTGCATGGAGAATGCCAAATTGCCCCTTTCTGCCCCTAAGGCTCCTCACCTTTGCAGTACTGGGTATTTTCTTACTCTTAGTTCAGTTCAGTTCAGTCGCTCAGTCGTGTCCGACTCTTTGCGACCCCATAAACTGCAGCACGCCAGGCCTCCCTGTCCATCACCAACTCCCAGAGTTCACTCAAACTCATGTCCATCGAGTCCGTGATGCCATCCAGCCATCTCATCCTCTGTTGTCCCCTTCTCCTCCTGCCCCAATCCCTCCCAGCATCAGAGTCTTTTCCAATGAGTCAACTCTTCACATGAGGTGGCCAAAGTACTGGAGTTTCAGCTTTAGCATCATTCCTTCCAAAGAACACCCAGGGCTGATCTCCTTTAGAATGGACTGGTTGGATCTCCTTGCAGTCCAAGGGACTCTCGGGAGTCTTCTCCAACACCACAGTTCAAAGGCATCAATTCTTTGGTGCTCAGCTTTCTTCACAGTCCAACTCACATCCATCATGACCACTTACTCTTAAAGCTGTGCCAATTCAAGTGGTTCGTCTTCACAGAAGTAGAATGATCACATGTGCACTTGAACGTCTCTCGGTTTGTTAGAGCCTTGCTCTCTGGAGCCCCCTGTCAGAACTCTTCTGCCTCCGAGGCCGGGGTGGAGTGGGTGATGGGATCGTGTGAGGGCTGTGGCAGCTGAGAGGAGGGTCCTGAGGGGGCAGGCGTGAGGCCTTCACGCTGTCGAAGGCTGAGTGTACTGCTGTAGAAAAACACACTACGTCAGAACTGCACAGCAGCAACAGCAAAGACAGAACACATCCCCGACAGGTGAGATGTGCTGTAGTGGAAGTCTTTGGGGAAAGAAATACTGAGGAGGCTCTGCCCTCCCAGTGAAGTCAGGGCCCAGCAAGGGAGGGGCTGGCTCCTGCTGCTCTCACCCTGAGCAGTATCTGTGTTCTTGGGGGTGATGTGGGTGGCATTCCTGTTCTTGTAGCTGGCTGAGAGATCAGTCATCATACTGGCCCCTGAGTTAATCTAGCCATCAACATTTCCAAGCTATCAGATCTCTTTGCCTTGAGAGTTGCAGTATTTGTTTTCACCTCAACTTTTTATTCTGAAAAACTTTAAACTTACATAAAAGACACAATGAACCCCCTAAACCTTTTGCCTAGACTCACCAATGGGTAACATTTTACATTTGGTATTTTTCCCTCTTGCACTTGGAGAACGTTTTTTCCTAAGCAGTTTGACAGTGAGAGGCAGACACCATGCTGCTTCACCCTAAATATATGAGCACCAGCCTCTTAAAAACAGGGACTTTCTCAGTCCTAACCACAGCACCTTTAGCCCACCTGAGAATCTGACCACGGGTGGAATACTAACTACCTGTGGTCCACATATAAACTCCCCACATGCCCCATTCCTGCCTTCTGTCACCGTTGCTCAGCGTCCAGGATCAGTCAGGGCTCACACATCTGTTTAGTTACCGCGTCTTTCTTCTCTCCTTTATCTAGAACAGGTACCCACATTTTTGTCTCTCACGACACAGTCATGTTGAGCAGGCCAGGTTAGTGGTGTCATAGAAAACCCCGCGGTCTTCATGATCTGTTTTCTTATTTGAAATTAACATTTTTTTGCAAGGATGTGCATAGGTGATATGCATGTGTCCTCGCTACTGAGTTGCAGCTGGAGGTACAGAATGTCCGTTTGTCCACTGCTTGTGATGTTAGGATGCTTTTAGACTATAGCATCATTCTCATGAATCCTCGTCAGTAGACACAGACCCTGTGTACGTGATGCAGGATGTAACTTCTGTGAATATTCTCTTGTTCCTTTCCTCTCACCCCCTTCTGTCTTCTACTTCGCACTTAGACCCAGAAGCTGACTCTTGTCATTTTCTATGTTGTTTTGTCCTGGCTTTGTCGGTTCCTCGCTGGGGTTAGGGAGGGCCATGCTGCATGCAGAGTGGATGCTAGGGCTAAAAAGGAAGCCTAAACCCTCCTGGATTCAGCCAGTTTCAGCGGTGGGGCCTGGCACGACCCAAGCTGCTCCCTCCCTAGGAGGTCACCTCTCGCCTCTTAGCAGAACGTCTGTCTTGATGCTGGGAGAACCTGTAGCTCTTTCTTGCACTTCAGTGGCTTTACAAGGCATGACATGTGCCTGGTCAGAACAGCAGTGGGGGGCTGTGGGTTAGCCCTTGGAAGGCCACATGGGTTCTAGTTACAGCCTGACGTGCCACGCTCACACCGGAGGGCTTTGGGGCGTTCCCAGTAGGCCTACAGCTGCTTCTGTTTCTCAGACCAGCTGAGATTCACTGTGGCTAATATCCTTGCCTTCCATGGAAGCATCCTCCTTGGGGATCCCTCTTATTACCTGAAGGCCTTCCTCCGCTTTAGCAGCCTGTGGTCTCTCACTTGATAGGTCTTTGATTTGAAGATATTTGGTCAATAAGCAGCCTCACAAAAACTTGATGCTTTTAAAAGTTGGCTTAGAACAAGTCTTTCATCTCTTTCACACTTTAACTCATGCGGACTTTATTAAGCTCTCCTCCACGCTTGGTGGTGTGAGCATCTCCAAACACGAGGATGGATGAACAGAGTCCCCATTCCCCAAATCCAGGCTTCTTAGGGTCCATGTTTGAGATACCAGGTAATTACAGGGACTATGATGCCTCAAAGAAAGAAATAGGAGACTATAGGCAATCAGGGAAGGCTTCCTGGAAGAGGAGACTTTAAGGCAAAGCTTTAAAAAGAGCCATTATGGGCTTCCCTCATGGGTCAGTGGTGAAGAATCTGTCTGCCACTGCAGGAGACACGAGCTCACTCCCTCTTCTGAGAAAATCCACACGCTGTGGAGCAACTCAGCTCAGGGGCCATAACTGTTGAGCCTGTGCTCTAGAGCCTGGGAGCCTCAACTACTGAAGCCTGCTTGCTCTAGAGCCCAGGATCCGCGACCAAGAGAAACCCCTCCAGTGAGAAGCCCGAGCACTGAAACTAGAGAGCAGCCCCCACTCACCACAGCCAGAGAAAGCTGGCACCGCAGCGAAGATCCGGCACGGCCAGAAGTAAATAAGTAAGTTCTCAAAGTCGTCTTTGAAAAGAAAACAAAACCATCGTGAAGAAGAGAATGAGAGGCTTCCAGACTCAGCGGATACGTCACTCTGAAGAGAGTGCCGAGCCCTCGGAGTAGTTACATTTGAAGTTGGGACAATATTTTGGAGCAGGTATCTTCTGGTAAGTGCTCGCTGCTTGAAATCAGAGGAACAGGGGAATATTTCTACTTTCGAGTCTCTTCAGCTGTATTTTTATTTGGGTTAGGGTTTTTGCCGGGGGTTCCGAAACAGTAGGGCCAGCTTTTAACACTGGATTCAAAATGAGCCAGTTCTCCTATAGTTTATCGTATACAACACTGGGGAGAGGCCTGGTTGATCCTGAGGGAGAAAGAGGAAAACTAGCTTTGCCCACCGGTGTTTGTTTAACCAAGCGACACTGCTGATGAGGCTTCGTCCCCGTAGCCGAGAGTGTCCTCTGACCTCCTTACCAGGTTTCCCAGTTACTTCGGTCTCCCTCAAACAGCAACGTAAAAACCTAAGCTCTGGGATCTCATTAGAAAAATAACCTGAGCTGTCTCTTCCAATTAGAAGTCTTACTGGGGTCCCGGGAAGGGTGCTGTTGTTTAGAAAAGACAGCAGCAGCAGCTGCAGCGAGGGAAGTGGGCAGAGCAATGGAGAGTGCAGCCTGCCGAGTCCAAAGGGGCCACTGCTGGCCACTCCACACGTTGCTGTCATGGGAGGAGCTGGGCCCATGATTGCCCCACCTTCTAATTTTACAGAAATAGCTGTAAATTCTAATAATGTTTAAATGTTGGCAATTAACTCAAGAATCATTTTGGTTTTGTTTTTTTTAAAAAAAAAAGGTTGGGCCAGATATCGAACCCTAACATCCAATCAAAACCCCTTTTTGGCTACTGGAGGTTAGTTTGCTCCTCTGGTTCTCTGGTTGAAGGGAGATGTCATTCCATTTATCCTTCTGTGTCCTGGTTTCATCTTTACAGCCAATTAGGCAACTGGAAGGCAGAGTGCCAAGACTGTGTGAGCTTAGCCCATGCCAGAATTCCCTTTACATTGTAATTGAATGGTCTACAGCTTAAAGTTAATTGAAAATTAGCATCAGAAGAAGCCATATGAAATCTGCATGTGTGAGCTGTGGCTGAAGAAACTGGCAGTCACATCGCTTCGCACCACCTGTGCCGTCTCGTGCACCTGAATTCTTTGAGCATCTATTGCTAAGAACACGCCGTCTCCCTTGTTCTGCTTCCTCCTCTCTGACAGGAGATCTCTGATTTTTGCCATGGTCACCGGGAAGCTCAGGACTAAGTAGAAGAGTCAGCCGCAGCAGCTTTGCTAGCCCCATCTGCTTCCTCAATCTGTCTCTGATCCCAGTCTTGTGTTTTCCCAAATGACCTCTGGGGGAGGAACATGTGTTTGATACAAAGGGCACCCTCTCTGCCCCGTGGATATGGAACCGAGCCATTGCCTTTCCTCCAGGAGGCACAGCACAGCCTGAGGTGCCGCGGTGGGTCTGCCTCTGGTGACCCTTCACACCAGTGACCCTGAGAACGTTCAGAGTTGTGCAGCCATCGCCACTACCCATTCCCAGAACTTTCTTATCCTCCCAGACAGAAACTCTGTTCATTAAGCAGTATTGCCCCATTCGCCCAACCCCAGTAACCTCTCTTCTGCTTTCTGTCTCTATGAATTTGCCTGTTCCGGGTACCTCATATAAATGGAATCATACACTTGTCCCTCTGTGACTGACTTATTTCACATAGCCTAATATTTTCAAGGGTCATCCATGTTGTAGCAGGATCAAAATTCTGTTCCCTTTAAGGCTGAGTCATATTAGATTGTGTGTTTATGTCATATTTTGCTTGTCTGTTCATCTATCAACAGACACCTTGGGTTAGTCCATCCTTTGACTCCTGTGGGTCATGCTGCTATGACCATTGGCTTAACCGTTTTAAAGTGTACGGGTCCATGCTGTTAGCTGTATTCACACTGTCATGCAGCAGAGCTCCAGGACTTTTGTTTTTACCTTAGAGAACTGATAGTGTACCCATCAAACAGTGCCTGCTCCCAACCCCTCACCCTCCAGCCCCTGGTAACCACCATCTTACTTTCTGTCTCTGTGAACTTGACCACCTTAGACACCGCATATAAGTGGAATCATAAAGTATGTGTCTTTTTGTATTGCTTGTTTCCCTTAGCTTAATGTCTTTAAGGGTCAGCCATGTTGTAGCACGTGTCAAAGTTTCCTTCCTTTTTAAAGCTGAATAATCCTTCATTGTGTGTATATACCATACTTTGTTTACCCATTCATCTGCCAATTGACACTTGGGTTATTTCCGTCTTTTGGCTATTATGAACAATGCTGTTATGGACGTGATCTACAAGGATCTGTTTGAGGTCTTGCTTTCAGTTCTTTTGGACTTGTACCCAGCAATGGAATTGTTGGATCACTTGGGAGTTCTATTTTGACTTTTTGAAGAACTGCCATGCTGTTTTGCAAAGCAGTCGCACCATTTTACTGTTCCCACCAGCAGGGCACAAGGACCCCAGTTTCTCCGCTTCCTCACCAACACCTGTTATTTTGTGTTGTTGTTGTTGATAGTAGCCATCCTCTTGGGCCTAAGGTGATATTTCACTGTGGCTTTGATTTATAAATGAGGCACCTTTTTGTCTGTTCTGGAATACTTGTTCCCTGTCTGAGCTTGTCTTGCACCTCTGGTCCCTTAACTGACACCTTTGGGTCTTTTACAAAGACTCCGACTTCCTTGGCCTTCAAGGTGGAAGCTCCAGTGCCTGGTAGGGAGCTGACTGTGCAGGGCATTGGAGGCCAAGGGAAGGAATTGAAGATGTGTTCTCAGTCTGCATTGAGAAGATGCCACAGACTGAGGGATAAGGCCACTCACGTGGGGTGAGTGGTGGTGAAGTGACAGCATTGATGGGGCACCCAGAGCATCTGTCCTGTTGGCCACCCCGTCATCCTGTAAGGCCCTGAACTGGGAACAGTGACAAAAGACAGCCAGGTGTCACCTGATCACTAGTGGGGCTTGTGTAAAAGCTGTGGGTAGAAGGCGGGAGTGTGGGGGGCTCATCATCAGCCTGTGTGATACGCGCTGGGCTTCCTAAGACCAAGGAAAACATCTGTCGTTCTCTGAGTGTGAACAGAAGATGCCCCTGAGCTGCAGTCTACATGTTAACTTAAATGCCTCCCTCCGTCTTCTTGATGCCCTGTCCTGTACTTGCATCATGGTATCTGCGCTTACTTTCCCCAGCGTGGTGGTGGACAGCTGGGAGAGAGGGCCGTGGCTTTTGCCACGTACACCTGTGAGCTCCCAGAGTTGAGAGTCTGGTGTTCATCTCTGTACCCTGCTTCCAGCCTGAGCCAGGGCTCAAAAGCTAGTTCAAGAATGAGAAAGACTGATCAGACCCCCACACTTTCCTCCTGTTCCCTGTAGCTCAGCCTACTCAGGACCCAGTCTGGTGGCACCTTCTCCAGGCCTGCTGTGAAAGCCCATCAGCAGACATGTCCAGGATGATCATTTCATCAGGTGGGGCTGTGCTAGGGAAATCCTTATGAATGGCTGAACAGAAGCATCTTCCTTCCTTGCCCCGCTCACGAGCACTTACTCACGCAAATAATTCAGGAGTGTGTGTTAGCTCCAGCTCAGGGTACCAGGAAACCCAGCACCTCAAGGTAATTGATCATTTGGAGAAACTTCTCCGGTTGTTAATGGAATTAACACACATTTCCACAGCATATGTGGATACTCAGGAGCGCCACTCCTGACTCTGGACCTCTTTGTCCTGAGTTAGCGGTGGGCCCCTACCCTCCATCTCCAGAGTACTTGCGCAGTGGGGATTGTCCTCCTGTTGTCTGCAGCTCAGTGCGTGATCCATATTGAGGACAGAGAACATAAGGTGCGTGTAAAACATCTGCTGTTGACAGTCCTTGTTTCTAGTCTTGTTGGCTCTTAAATTTGTAATGATGTGGTGTTTAGATTTGCTCACTTTAAAAATAGCTTATGACGGCCTATCCTGTGTTGAGATAAAGTGAGGAGGAAGATCAAAGTCCCTTCTTTCTTGACGCTTACACTTGAGTAGAGGACATGACCCACACCTACATCAGAGCAGATAGTGATACTTGCCATGGAGAAGATAGGATCACAGGACAAGGACTGAAGGGGAAGAGGTGGAGCCTCGTGCCTCAGACAGAGAAGAGCTTGGAGAGGAGGTGGCATTTGAGCTGAGAGCCGAATGTAAGAGGAGATTTGGGTGGAAATCATTCTCAGCAGAGGAAACAACAAAGGAAAAGGAAGCTTTGTTTGGTGCAGACGGGAGATTGGCATCTTCCAGGGATGGAGGGAAGCAAGAGTGTGCATATAGCATAGTGATGAGGCGGAAGGTTGACAGAGCAGACAAGGACCAGCGAGACCAGTGGTTCCCACCACGAACGCATGTTATAGTTATCTGATGAGCCTAAAATTTTTTCCAGTGCCGAAACTCCTCCCCTGGAGATTGTGATCTAACTAGCCTAGGTGGGGCCTGGACACTGGTGTTTTATAAAGGCTCCCCTGGGAGTTCCATGGTACAGCCTGGGTTGAAACATCAACAGCATTGATCATGCCGTCTTATAGACTCTGGTAAGGAGTTTAGACTTCTGTTGAATGAAGGGGAAGCCATATAATGGTTTGGGCCGGGGAGTAACATGGTCTGGCTTATGTCCTTAAGAGACTCACTTTAGCTACAGTGTAGGGACTAGAGGTGGGAGGTTATTCAGGTGGTTCAATGGAGAAATGATGGTGGCTTGGACCAAGAATGGTGTCAGTGAAAATGGTCCGAAGAGGTCAGTTTGGGGGTGTTTTAGAGGTTGCAGTCATAAGATGGATTGGGTTTGGGGTGTAAACATAAGGAAACCAAGGTGTCATGAGAGTTAACCAGAATAACTGGGTGGATAGTATTGCTACTCACAGAGCTGGGAGAGGTGGAGAATACAGTTTGGAGAAGAGGGTGAGTCATTTTCATTGGTTGCAGTGAAAACATCAGACCTCTCTTCTGTCTGGATTTAGGTGCTTGTTGTTATATGGCTTCCCTGTAGCTGCTGGGGCTTCCCTGTTGGCTCAGTGGTAAAGAATCTGCCTGCAAGTGCTGGAGACGTGAATTTGATCACTTGGTCAGGAAGACCCCCTGGAGGAGGAAATGGCAACCCACTCCAGTATCCTTGCCTGGGAAATTACATGAACAGAAGAGCCTGACGGGCTACAGTCCACGGGATCACAAAGAGTTGAATGCGACTTAGCTAAACAACAGATATAGGCAATCAAATAAAATTAAACAAAATATTCTGAGAAATCCTCTTATTGTACTGCTGAGACTTTCTTGAAGCCTTCTACAGGTAAGCAACAAAGGCAACTGGCTGTTTTATTGCATGGAACCAGTAATGAGAAAGGACAAGGAGGGAAGTGTGAAGACTTGAAGCTTCTTTCATGGATGTAAGGGAAAGGTATCCTTTGGTAAATTACTGTACTTAACAGCTGTCTTGCTATAAGAATTGAATGGTGTAATGATACATAGAATCCAAAATAGTCTGAGATATGCCAGCAAATTTGGAAAACTCAGCAGTGGCCACAGGACTGGAAAAGGTCAGTTTTCATTCCAATCCCATAGAAAGGCAATCCCAAAGAATGCTCAAACTACCGCACAATTGCACTCATCTCACATGCTAGTAAAGTAATGCTCAAAATTCTCCAAGCCAGGCTTCAACAATACATGAACCATGAACTTCCAGATGTTCAAGCTGGATTTAGAAAAGGCAGAGGAACCAGAGATCAAATTGCCAACATCCACTAGATCATTGAAAAAGCAAGAGAGTTCCAGAAAAACATCTGTTTCTGCTTTATTGACTATGCCAAAGCCTTTGACTCTGTGGATCACAACAAACTGTGAAAAATTCTGAAAGAGATGGGAATACCAGACCACCTGACCTGCCTCTGGAGAAACCTATATGCAGGTCAGGAAGCAACAGTTAGAACTGGACATGGAACAACAGACTGGTTCCAAATAGGAAAAGGAGTACGTCAAGGCTGTGTGTTGTCACCCTGCTTATTTAACTTATATGCAGAGTACATCATGAGAAACGCTGGGCTGGAAGAAGCACAAGCTGGAATGAAGATTGCCGGGAGAAATATCAATAACCTCAGATATGCAGATGACACCACCCTTATGGCAGAAAGTGAAGAGGAACTAAAGAGCCTCTTGATGAAAGTGAAAGAGGAGAGTGAAAAAGTTGGCTTAAAGTTCAACATTCAGAAAACTAAGATCATGGCATCTGGTCCCATCACTTCATGAGAAATAAATGGGGAAACAGTGTCAGACTTTATTTTTATGGGCTCCAAAATCACTGCAGATGGTGACTGCATTCATGAAATTAAAAGATGCTTACTCCTTGGAAGGAAAGTTATGACCAACCTAGATAGCATATTGAGAAGCGGAGACATTACTTTGCCAACAAATATCTATCTAGTCAAGGCTATGGTTTTTCCAGTAGTCATGTATGGATGTGAGGGTTGGACTGTGAAGAAGGCTGAGTGCCAAAGAATTGATGCTTTTGAACTGTGGTGTTGGAGAAGACTCCTGAGAGTCTCTTGGACTGCAAGGAGATCCAACCAGTCCATTCTGAAGGAGACCAAAGCTGGGTGTTCTTTGGAAGGAATGATGCTAAAGCTGAAACTCCAGTACTTTGGCCACCTCATGTGAAGAGTTGACTCATTGGAAAGACTCTGATACTAGGAGGGATTGGGGGCAGAAGGAGAAGGGGATGACAGAGGATGAGATGGCTTTATGGTATCACGGACTCGATGGACGTGAGTCTGAGTGAACTCCGGGAGTTGGTGATGGACAGGGAGGCCTGGCGTGCTGCGATTCATGGGGTCGCAAAGAGTCGGACACGACTGAGCGACTGAGCTGAACTGAACTAATTGTTTGTATTACATGTGACTTTAAGGGGATTTTTTTCCCCCAACAAAATTATCTTTTAAAATACATCGAGTTCACATTAAGATTTTAATGAATTTTCTTTTCCTAAACAGGCCTTGGGTGTCTCACAATTAAAAATAACCCAGATTTTAAAGTCAGAATCAAATTATTAGAATTGCTTACAAGGCATTCACATGGAAAACAATATGGAGTTTGTTAAAACAGTTTGTTTTTCCTCTGAAGGAAGAAGGTGGTATAAATTGCAATGGTAAAGCCTGTTTGGTTATACCAGTCAGAAGAAAAAATCCTGATTATAAGCTGACTGAGGGCACAAACTGTTGCTTATACAGTTTCTGTTTTTAAACAACAACAAAACACCTAGTGTCTGTGCTCACTCTGGGGTTTGTTTTGTTCATTTAGTAGTTATCTTTTTAGCTAAAACTCTCTGTGAAATCAGTCCTTATCTGAATGACTGAGCAGGAAGGTTGACCAGAAGTCCCACAGCCCCTCCTGGGACACTTCTTCGTTCTTACTAGAGAAATTTGAGATGTAGCTGCCTTTGAGTGAAAAGTGAGAGAATGTAGCATGGCATGGCTATCTAGAAAATGGCCATGGTTTGAAACTCCTTAAAGCCTTTGCATTGGCCTCAGGCCTCAAAAGGTGAGGAGCCTGGGCAGTTAGGCTGCATAGTGTTAAACTTTGGCATCCAGCTCCACTACCGTCCATTGTGCCTAAATAGGTTCTTCTCCATAACCAAAACAGAGAGCGCTCGTGCCCACCTTCCTGCTTAACTCATGTCCATATCTGCTTGCAGATAACTGCAGTGACCTGAACTCGGAGCTGCAGAGGGTGCTGACGGGGCTGGAGAACGTGGTCTGCTGCAGGAAAAAGAGTGGCTGCAGCCTCTCGGTGGCGGAGGTGGACAGACACATCGAGCAGCTGACCACGGCCAGCGAGCGCTGTGACTTGGCCATCAAGGTAGGACCCCCCCCCCCACTCCCTCTGTGTGACTCTCAGATCATATGAGGGAAGTGATCAGATTCCTTTCATCTAAAGTGCTGTTTTTCTCGAATATCTATTAGGGGGTGGGTATTTCTGAAAAGGCCATTCAAAAGTCAGGCCACCAGGGAGAATCTGGAGCCCTGTACATTTCTGCTGGGTTGAATCACGTCCGAGAACGTCATTTGATCAATAGTCAAGATCACTGTCTTTGCAAAAATGACTACTTCCTTGGAAGCTATGAGACTAATAGTATTGAACCATGTCATTTTAGTGTGGTTCATCATACAGCGTTCTGAGGTTGTAAGATTAACTTGGAAATTTTATTAAAGCTTTCAGGCTTCTATAATATTATTTCTAGAGTTATCAATTCATGGTGCTAACAAAAGGCCTGAATGAGTCATCTATCGTGAGCATAATAGATTGGGCCTCAGTCCTGCCTTTGCTGTGCATTCACCTTGGGCTTCCCTGGTGGCTCAGATGGTGAAAAATCTGCCTGCAATGATACAAGGAGGGAGACCCAGGTTTGATCCCTAGGTAGGGAAAATCCTCTGGAAAAGGTAATGGCAACCCACTCCAGTATTCGTGCTAGAGAATTCCACGGAAAAAGGAGCCTGACAGACTACATACAGTCCATGGGGTCACAAAGAGTCAGACACGACTGAGTGACTTTGACTCGCTGACTCATCTTACTGCTTAGGGAGCACCAAGTGAGAAGAATTGGCTGTATCTGCACAAACTCACCTTGAACCATGGGAACATCAAGTCCTCTTGATAGAGGGCCTCTGGTATCTTTATATTACTTCCCTAGAGCTTAGTGACCTAGGCACTAAGCTGAAAAGTTCACACTGAAAAGTCTGAAAGGAGCCTGTGTCAAGGGGAAAGGTGATGTTCTCTGAAAAATGAGGACTAAGGGCCCAACTTTCTATTGACAGGAATCCTGGATTTCACAGAAGAGCTGTGGTATCTCGAGGTAAACCATGATTCATGTTAATAATACATCTGGTTTCCCATCTTTATTCATCACAATTATAAATATATAGCTGATGTGGTTTAGGGGAAGCAGCCACTAGTGTTTTTCTCTCTGGAATCTCCAGGCCCTGTATATGATTGTAATGTCAGCATGGGTACTAGCCCAAGCCTTAGCATCAAGGGGAAGAGGAAGCCACAGGTTTCTGCCAACCAGCAAAGGACAGAGCAGGCCCTAGAGCGGGATTGAATAGGGCAGAAGTCTCTGATTTGAGAGGAAGGACAAAGCACTGCATTTGGAAGTGGCAGCAAGATTTGGGTAACTGTCCTCATCAGGGCACCAATGTGAGCATCCAAGAGCAAGCACCCTGTGCCAGCTAAGTCGCTTCAATCATGTCCGACTCTTTGCAACCCCGTGGGCTGTAGCCCGCCAGTCTCCTCTGTCCATAGGATTCTCCAGTTAAGAATACTGGAATGGGTAGCCGTTCAGTTTTCCAAGGAACATCCCAACCCAGAGATTGAACCCCAGTCTCTTACATCTCTTGCATTGGCAGGCGGGTTCTTTACCGCTAGAGCCACCTGGAATGCCCTGCACCCTTAGGCCACCTATTTCCTGTCACATCTCTTCATTGCCTTCTACCCCAACAGGGTAATTCCACCTCTTCCTTCCAAATCATTTGGGGTGTGCTTCCTTTTCCAAAGGACAGTAATCACGAATGAATAGTTTCTGAAAGTGAGCAGAAGGAGTTCTTCCTTTTCTTCAAATTTATATATGTTTCTTCTTCATTAAATACTGATATTTTCAGTGAGTTTAAAAACAAAAAAACTCTCCAAGTACTATCAAGATACTATTCTTTTTAAGCTCATAGCTGTCGTGTTAATTAAATCCCTGCTGTCTTAGAAACCTCTACAATGAGCTCCCTCTTTTCTGTGTCACTGAGGTTTATTTTCATCTTTCGTATCTTGGGATTGAACCTCATTCACACCTTCTGGTTCTGATACGACCCTAAAACCTGGAAGTGGTGATGTCACCCATTGTATCGCTAAGCTGGAGCATGGGAAACCTGTGATTTAGGAAATTTCAAGTTAGATCTTGTATGCAGTCTGCAACTTCGCCTTTGCTTTATCAGGATCACTAACTGGCTTGCCATCTGGTTATGTGTATTCACCGACTCTGGAACGTGGGTGAAGGAGATAAATGTCTGTGTGGCTGTTCCCACTACAGACAGACTTAAATACCAGAAAGAGACTGTGTTTTTCTCATCAAGGGAGACTGCGGGGGAACACAGACCATAACCCAGGCCGTGACAGAGCCTCTTCTGAAAATGGGGAGAGGGTGACTGGGGGGATCGCCCATCTTGATTACTTTCTGCAGGGAAGTGAGCGTGGAAGCCACCCCTCTGTGGACAGTCGCACACGACTAGCCTGTGTTCTCCCCTTCCCCTTTTTCCCAGGGAACTCACTTGCCTTGTCTCCGTGGCTCTGTTTTCCAGACAGTGGAGGAGATCGAGGGGGTCCTCGGCCGGGACCTGTACCCCAGCCTGGCAGAGGAGCGGTCCCGGTGGGAGAAGGAGCTGGCGGGGCTGAGGGAGGAGAACGAGAGCCTGACAGCCATGCTGTGCAGCAAGGAGGAGGAGCTGCACAGGACCAAGGCCACCATGAATGCCGTCCGGGAGGAGCGCGACCGGCTGCGGAGGAGGGTGAGCGCCGGCCCCTGGCGGGGAGGCCGGCCCACAGGCCAGCTGCTTGAGCCACGGGCACCCTGAGGGTTCGGTGGCATTTCTCCTCTTGTGAATCACCATACCTTTCCGGGTATGAAGTCATTCTTGAGAGTCATCTGAAAGTGCTGAGGCGGGCAGGCAGGATTTTTTTTTTTTTAAACACTCTTCTCTGCAATCAGGAAATCTTCATGGATGCTAAAATTTATCCTGGCACAGTGATTCTCAGCCATTCTCTGGGTACTCACATCTTCCCCAAGCTCAGATAAAAGGTTCTAACTTTAAGGTAGGCAAATAATTTATAATTTGCAAAAATATAAAGAATTTCCACTTTGCAGGTTCTTGTGATCATGTTTCTTTAGATTTATAGTACCTGCTCTCGTATATCCATACTGAAGCTAATATGAAATGTCCTTTAGACTCATTAAAGTTAATGTGAAAAAGTCACTCAGTCATGTCTGACTCTTTGTGACCCCATGGACTATAGTCCATGGAATTCTCCAGGGCAGAATACTGGAGTGGGTAGCTTTTCCCTTCTCCAGGGGATCTTCCTAACCCAGGAACCGAACTGGGGTCTTCTGCATTGCAGGCAGCTTCTTTACCAACTGAGCTATCAGGGAAGCCCATTAAAGTTAATAATCCTATATATATCTCTGTGTGTGTATGTTCTGAGTGTGTGTGTGTAATTCCTGGTAGTCACCTCTGCCTGCTAAATGGCCCTATGACCCAAACAGGTTTGAGAACCACTTTGTTTGGTGGTTGGTTGGAAATACAACCATTACTAAAGGAGTTGATGTTTCAGGATAAAAATGTTTGGCAGAGTTGTTAAGCACTCACTTTTCCAAAGATAGAGTTTTTTCTTAGGAACCCACAAGTATTTCTTTGTTTGGCTGTTAATTTGATCTGTCATTGGACTGGAGGTAAAGCAATGAATTCTTCAGTCAGAAACAGTTCCCTTTGAACTTCGCTTTGAATTACTAGGCCTGCTTTATTTACTCTTTCTCCATTGTGGCAGAATTAGAAGCTTGCTTTCTGTTGTGCTCTGACTGGTGATTTTGTGCACAAAGGAGGAAAAAAATACATCTTGGTCTTACCATCGCTCTTTAACTTGCTTCACGAAGATCAGTGTGTGTACACCATTCTGTTTTTAATCCCCACACAGTTTTCATATTTGCCATTGTGTGTGAATATGAAAGAAAGCCCTATCTTTGAATGTTATCAACGCTTTTCCTCATTTATGGCTATTGCCAGCATTTCCTAATGCTCATATCCGAATGTTATTTTGTCTAAAGTCACATGCATAAGCTTATTTTCAGAACCCAGCTGTATCAGATACCAGTCCTGGCAACGGCAGGTGTAAATCATTGCAGTCAGCAAAGACTTTATCTGGGCAAGCTGAGGACACTTACTTAGTGCTAAGGCCCACAGCACATGTAATTTCCTGGGTTACACTCCCTGATTATTATGACTAATGCCCTAATTAGGTGTGCTTGCTTTTAGCACGCACATTCTGTTGGTGCTTACTTTGTGAAGGAAATGTTGGTCTTAGGCCTAATTACATACTGTGGTTTAGAATAAGTTTCCTCCTCGAACTTACGATACTAAAGCACAAGACAGCACTTGATTGTGACTAGCAAAGGAGAAAAAACCAGTTTCCCTTCACTGAGTATTCTCCAAGCTCTGGAGGTCAGTCTCAAGGACAGCAGAGTCTAATGGTGTCACACTCTGCGCCAGGGCTCAGTGACTGCTTGGGGCCACAGCGTGACCCCCCCCCCCCAAAGCCACTGTGAGTCTCTGGGAAGTTACCTACACTCTCTGTGCCTCAGTTTATTCTGCTATGAAATGGGGATAATAATATTACCCAGTGCGGGAACACTATGTAATCCTCATGAATTATCTAAGTGCTTGACTAATGCATGGCACATAGCAGCTGCATAGAAACTATCAGTAATTGTTTGGGGTGAAGTCTAGAGTTACCTGTTTAGTAGTCTGGAAAGATTAACACCATACCACATTTTTTCCCTAAGAATCCGTATAGATCTGAATTTGTAGATGGACATTGAATAACTGCACGGACACACAGACACACATACATTGTACTCAAAACTTTTATTCTGATCACATTTATTATCTTGTAAGTTCTGTAGTTAATACAATTTTATATCAATGTATATGTTTATATTTTAATTACCTCCAAATAAAAATATATTAGGGAACTTGTTTGTCTTCTTCAACTGGAAATTCCCAGTTTGTATGTGTACCCATGAATTAGATTTATTTCTCTTTATTCCGAGACAGTTGTGGGTGTCAGAATCTGCTCAAGGCCACTGAATGCCAGTTTGCTAGCTTTTACATGCTGGATGACCTCTGCCTACCATGACCCAGTGTATTTCATTTCCCTGAGGAGAAATCTGTCTTTTGTGCCTGGCTGTCTTCTCCTCATGAGGTACAGCTCTGAGGAATGACTGAGGTTTGGTCAGTTCCATCCTTGTGGTTCCACGTGATAACATGGCTGGTTTGCCTTTGTTGTCTTTCTGGCCACTCAGAATCCACAGTTCATCAAAGTTGCCTGGAAATCAGTTTTGTTTTTTTTTTTTTCATTGCCCACATTCACTGTATAGAATTTGAACTGATCAGATCAATAGGATTGGTGCTTACCCCCTTGCCTGTAATTAAACAGAGTGCTCTCAGTAGATTTTCTGAGCCTTGTACATGATTTAATTAAATTAGACCTTTAATGTCAGTGAGCAGATTGGGCTACTTGGCAGAGCAGTAACTAAGGAACAACAGGCAGACAATTTTTATTATTGGTCCCAGCTCATTATTAAATGAGATAATCATTTATTTCTGCATGCTCTGTAATAGAACCACTCATTTCCTCATGCATAAAGAAATGAGTTTAATTTAGGCAAAGTAAAATTAATTACCCTAGAAAGGGAAGCACTTGGCTTTTCATTCATTTATTCATTTTGTAAACATGACTGGTCGTCTCCTCTGTGCTGGGCAGAGGAAATATACTGATGAATGGGATATAGTCCCTGGCCTTGAGGATGTTTGGCAGACAGGCAAGTAAACAGGTCTTTACAATAGTTGTTGTTGTTGAGTCACTAAGTTGTGTCCAACTCTGCAACCCCATGGACTGCAGCATGCCAGGCTTCCTTGTCCTTCACTATCTCTGAGTTTGCTCAAACTCATGTCCATTGAGTCAGTGATACTGTCCAACCATGTCATCTCATCTCCCTTTTCTCCCCTTGCCTTCAGTCTTTCCCAGCATCAGGGTCTTTTCCAATGAGTCAGCTCTTCACATCAGGTGGTCAAAGTATTGAGCTTCAGCATCAGTCCTTCCAATGAGTATTCAGGGTTGATTTCCTATAGGAATGACTGGCTTGATCTCCTTGCAGACCAGGGACTCTCAAGAGTCTTCTCCAGCACCACAATTCAAAAGCATCAGTTCTTTAGCGCTCAGCTTTCTCTATAGTCCAACTCTCACATCCATACATGACTACTGGAAAAACCATAGCTTTGACTATGTGGACCTTTGTTGGCAAAGTAGTGTGTCTGCTTTTTAATACACTATGTAGGTTTGTCATGGCCTTCCTTCCTAGGAGCAAACACCTTTGCATTTCATGGCTGCAGTCACCATCCGCTGTGATTTTGGAGCCCAGGAAAATAAAGTCTGTCACTGTTTCCACTTTTCCCCCTTGTATTTGCCATGAAGTGATGGGATCAGATACCGTGATAATAGTTTTTTGAATGTTGAGTTTTAACCCAGCTTTTCACTCTCCTCTTTTAAATCATAAGAGGTTCTTTACTTTCTGCCATTAGAGTGGTATTATCTTCATATATGAGGTTGTTGACATGCCAACTGAAAGGGAGAAGGAACACAGAAGACACCCTGAGAACTCACAGAAAGGATCAGCCTCTCTCAGTTATGCATTTTTTTTTACCTAATTGTTTAGATCAACTGCCATGTAACATAAATGGTCAGTGTGTTCCTCAGATAGTTCAGTAAAGCAAACTGGATGTGACCACAGGCTCATGAATCTGTGTCCCATTGAATCATAGCCCTGAATCTGAAACAGGTGACACACATTCCTTCTTCAGAACGTCCTGCGGTCAGTTATATTTTATTATAGCAAAAATAGATGAATATAAATCAGAACCAGCCAAACTAAGAGACACATAGGTGACGTCTGAAAGAGGTCTGAAAACAAATCTCCCAGCTGTCGTCTTCCCCTGGAGTCCTAAAAGCTTTGCTCTGTGATGTGTGGCCACAGACAGAGGTTTGCCAACCAGGGAAGTTCAGGCAAGCTTTAAAATCTAGGGTTCTTATTGGAGCTGAATTATGTAAATGTGATTGATTGAATCCTTGGCCTTTGAACTCATTTCCCAGTTCCTTCTCCTGGAGGGGTATCAGGCTGATGCCTTTGGGCTGCCTTTGTGAGTCTGAAGGGGTGGCGCTGCACTGCACCCCTGTGGTCACTCTCGTGCAGAAGGAGTCTTGTGGGTGTGAGGGTCCAGCACAGCCCTGCTCGGGCCCCTGTGCACACGCAGGTGTGGCCCTCATTCCCGGCGCTGTACTCAGCGTCCTCCTGTGTCAGCCCGAGACCCACTGCTAGAGCCACCGGTTCCGGATCCACTGGTGCCTGTTTCTGACTACTGCGCTGCTTCTGAACACCCAGTCGAATCCGCCTTCAGTATTCGCCCAAGTTATCGCCAAGGGAACTCGACAATCAGTGTTCATGCTTAAGGGGGCTAGAGAGAGAGAGAAGAGTCTAAATTAAATGAAAAAGCCTGCTGAGAAAGATTAATGACCTTAAAGGTTGACCATGTGTTTTATCATATCCTTCTTTCTACTAATTAATTCATTTATAATATATACTTATTATTAGGCTGCCCACCCCTACTGGGAGATAAGATGTAGCGCGTCAGGCTGAGGTGTCCAGAGCCTTGTCTGCCTCCAAAATGGCCATTCACCGCATCTGCCATTGTAGGCTACGCTGGGGCTTTGCAGGTGGCTCAGTCGTAAACACTTCACCTGCAGTGCAGGAGACCTGGGTTTGATCCCTGGGTTGGGAAGATCCCCTGGCAGAAGGCATGGCAACTCACTGCAGTATTCTTGCCTGGAGAATCCCCGTGAACAGAGGACCCTGCGGGCTACAGTCCGTAGGGTCGCAGAGTCGAACACGACTGAGCAACTAAGCACAGCACAGTAGGCTACATCAGTGTCGCTCTGAAATATTTAACTAAAAATCAGTAACAGCGGAGATATTTCTGGAGGTGAAATTGTTGACGCTTTTCAGAGGTTAAATAAAGCTTCCTCTCCGTTTTGCCTTATTTGGCCTTAGATCTCACGTGACCTCTTCCCACTTTGCCTCCCGCTCTGTGATACTTTTTTTGTCTGGATATTGAAAGTACAGGACTGCAAAATAGTACTTCATGTTTACTGTGAATTTTATTTAGATTATAGTGAATGCAGATCAATTTCCTAATAGTTATGGGGGCAGGGGTTAAGGACCTACCTAGATCAAAGGGTACTTGAACACTTTTACAGTGCTGTAGTTTATTTTTCTAACAGATGTATTCTTAGTTATGTGTTGTTTAATATATAGAAATAGATACATAGAAGAGGAGCTAATATGCTAAAATATTAAGAGGCCAAGTCTAGGCCCTGAAAAGAGTCATATATTTTCTTTCTACTTTTCATTAATTTTCAAATTGAAGAAACAAAAAGTAAAATATGAATTATGGAACGTGATGGGCATTCCCAGCCTTAATAACTTGATATCCACACAGAAGCAGTTATTCTCTTTTGTCCTTGATGGAAATTTGTTCATATCTTACCTTTTCTATTTCCTCTTAGGAGTTTCTTTATATGAGGAAGAAGATGCCAATATTTGCTAAGTTCAAATTCATAAAATACTTATTAAAAAAAAAAAACAGCAACCCTGAGCTGAGAGGAGGGCGATCTGGTCCAGTCTTCTCCTTCCACCTCAGTTTGGGGGTCCCAGCTGGCTCTTCTTCTGTGTGACTGAAGAGGATAGGATACACAGTGGTAACAAACCAGCCTCCCAAATGAAAAGCATATTTCCTGCTTGCACTGCACAGCCAGTACAGGTCTGAAGATGAGCACAGAGCTCTGCTCCGTGTGTTCCCTCAGGAACCCAGGGTGGTGGTAGCCTGTTCCCTAAAACATCACTTGAACAGACTCCTCATCTGAATGCTTCTGTTCACAGCCCATGGACCAGAGCTAGACAGATGCTCCGCCTTACCGGAGAGGGGCTGAGAAACAGGAAGGAACAGTGTGTTGAGCAGTAAATGCTCCAGGCGACTGCATTGCTTTGAGTGTGATACCAGGTAGACTTGGAGGGGAACGCAGGTGCCAGAGAATCAGGCAGTTTCACGCATCCATCCTGGAGTGGCTCAGAATATGTGTGACAGCGTCACTGGGAAACTCTTCCAAAGGATAGATGCTCGGGCCCTTCCATGAGCTATGAATCAATGAATGGGCTGTAGGACCCTCACACACTTCCCCGTTGTGACCCTAGCAGAACCCAGACAGTAAGCGGAAGGCAGTATCCTTCAGTCACCCACCGTGTGTGTTCCGAAAGCCTCTCCAGACATCTTTACTCGCTCCCCACAGGTGGAGTGAAAAGGGAGAAAACCCCCCACAGCCTTTCTGGCACTTTCTATTCATGCCTCACCCGCTTCTCCAAGGGCCACGGTGTGGTAGTGACGAGCCCTGCTTCTGAGACAGGAATGGTTCCCACCCCTGTCTTCCACTCATCAAGGTCACATGAGTGTAAGAGGGGGTACAGAGAGGGCTCTGCGTGTTCTAGAATCTGGGAGGACACAAGATCCCTGGGAATGCAGAGGCAAGGAGGCATTGCCCGGGGTGGGGGAGAACTTCCCGTGCTCGTCTGTTGAAGGAAAATAGTTTTATAAGGTGCCACCTACCAATGCATTTTTTTTCAGTGCAGTTTTGATTGTTTATTTTTAAGGACCTGTTAATAATATTGATAGTACTAACATTCTTTAACCACTTTTAGACTAAACAAACCCCTCTTGTACTAAAAATAGATACCTTTGAAGCAAAGCAGGATGGTAGATCCTGAATTATAATGCTGAATATGTTTTGAGCATTTACTAGTGATGAGTGATGATGTATGCACATCTCATTTAACCTGCACCGTAATTCTAGGAGAGGTACTATTATACCCTTAGACATGAGAGGCTTGCGGAAAGTTAATGATCCTGGTCTATGCTGACATTAACTCTTAACACCAAAACAGGCTCTGGTAGCCTTGCAGTGGGGTGCAGCATTCACTTTTCTATTGTTTGGACTCCTTTCCTATGTTCTGTCTGCTTTTCCCCATATCATCTCCTGCTTCTACCCAGACGGGAAGTAAAGCATCCTCTCTTACATAATATGGGTGGCAGACTCCTTAGGGCACGACACATCAGTGTCCCTCGTATTCCAAAACAAAAGCAAGTGAAGACAAAACAAGTTTGTTGCATAGAGAAGTTGTCTGTGCACATATTTATCTTGATGTTTAGCCTGACAGAACATTTTTGGCAATACCTGTCTCCCCTCTTTTCTGCACAAAACTCACAAGAACCCACAAAACTCTGGTTTTCTCATGTCTTCTTTGAAAATAGTTTCTAAATGGGCTCTGTGCACACCTATGCCATGGAAATTGTGAAGCAGTCTTTTTAGTTGTGGGTACCAGTGTTGGCTTACCCATCCCTGTCTCCCTCCTTCAGCCTCCACTCCAGTGAGGAAGTCCAGCTGGTAAAGGCAAACTCTTGGCTGTAAAGCAAGTAGCCAACAACATTTGTTTGAAAGCTGGTCAGAAATTAGGAAGACAGCCAAAGCACTGACCTTTTTCCCCGATGCAGCCACTTAGATAATCCGGTCCAGGTTCCTTCGTGGGCTTTCAGACAACAGAACAAGGTACACCCATCACCCTTCAGAGAACAGAAATGCAGCTGAGTTTGCTTTCCTCCTTACATTCTATAATCTCTTCCTCTTCTGTTTCAGCTGACCCAAAATTGCCATGAACAATAAAATACTATTTTGCTGAAACAAATCACATTTGTAGGAATAAGTGTATATTTTCTATAAGTAAAGTCTGCTTTCTCATTTGCTTGAGGGCTCCGAGAAAGAAAAGTCTTATAAAATCTCCAGTGGGAGACAGTGGTTCTCTGCCAAACACAGCCCCAAGCCCAGCATCGAAGGAGGCTGCTTTCTGAGGCCTGCCCAAGCTCACCACTGCAAGCTCATTCAGCAGAACTTTTCCAGCTCAGCGGTTCTCAGCCCTGTCCAGTGTACAAATCATCTGTCTCCACCAGCTCCATTGCACAGCAAAATTATGAATTACAACCTAATTGTCTGAAGTTACAGCTGCCCAAAGACCACTGCTCCATACCGTCAGCGGAACACAGACTTGTTCCTTTGTGGCTAATAGCAATGCTTCTCCTCCTGCTCAGGGGTCCAGTGCCACCTCTCCTCCCTGCCTGTCACTCATCTGTGCCCCACGTTCTCAGCTGACTCCGTCAGAGGGCTTGGGCGTCTCTCTGAGCCCCTGCAGTCGTCCTGGGGGAGCGCAGGCCCTGCTTGCAGCCACCCTCACCTCCCTCTCGGTGACCTGAGCCCTTTCCCGAAACCCACTGCTGTGACGCCTCAACAGCTCCAGCCCGACTCTCCGTCCTCATCAGCATCTGGCTGCTGCAATCTCTTATGGCCCTGAGCACCTATCTTTATATTTACTTCCTTTCATTTGTTTGTTTTCATCTGGCCTGCAGGGCCCAGAGATAAGCTAATTACATCCCTCTGTTAAAGCAGACACATTGATCGTGAAAAAGCCCGCTTTTATTTATTGCTTTTCTCTCCCACTCTCTCTCTCATTTTACGTATGTCCTTATACACAGTGTTTGGTGTGGTTTTCATTTCCATCCATTGGGTTGTGCTGCAGACTTCTTTCTTTGTTTTCCTCGAGCACTCTGAATTTAAGGTCTGCCCGTGGTGCCACGTTCGCGTGAGGTCAAACAGCCTCCTGAAGTTCTGTAGTGTCCCCACCACATTTTCCATGCCCAACGTCCAGACCTCCCACTGCCACAAACAGTGCCCCGGGGTATAGGCCATGCCTGCGTCCTCTTTGGTCCTGTGTGGGAATTTCTCTGGAATGCATGGCCAAGAGTGAGGCTGCAGAGTCCTCACAGGCGCCTCAGGGCACGTGCATGTGCATGAAAGTGAAAGTGTCAGTGGCTCAGCCGTGCCCACTCTTTCTGACCCCATGGGCTGTAGCCCGCCAGGCTCCTCTGTCCATGGGGTTCTCCAGGCAAGAACACTGGAGTGGGTTTCCATTTCCTCCTCCAGGGGATCTTCCTGACCCAGGAATCAAACCCCCGTCTCTTGTGTCTCCGGCTTTGGCGGGTGCGTTCTTTACCGCTGCACCACCGGGGAAGCCCTTATCCTGACAGTTTTTGTGCTTATCATTTTTCCCTTTATCCCATTCTTTTTTGCAATGTAGTTTTCTTGTTCCTGAAAAGCTTCTGTGTCCTTGGGAAGTTCTTTCAGCCAAGGTCTGCTGCTGCTGAGTCGCTTCAGTCGTGTCTGACTCGATGCAACCCCACAGACGGCAGCCTACTAGGCACCCCCATCCCTGGGATTCTCCAGGCAAGCACACTGGAGTGGGTTGCCATTTCCTTCTCCAGTGCATGAAAGTGAAAAGTGAAAGAGAAGTCGCCCAGTCGTGCCCAACTCTTCGCGACCCCATGGACTGCAGCCTACCAGGCTCCTCCGTCCATGGGATTTTCCAGGCAAGAGTACTGGAGCAGGGTGCCACTGCCTTCTCCCAGCAAAGGTCTATAGGTGCTTAATTCTTAATCTTTGAGACTGTCTTTCTTTTTGCCCACACTCTTGACGATAGGTGTATAGTTTCCTGTTGTTGCTGAGACAAATTACCAGTCAGTGACCTAAGATGACATGGATTTATTATTTCCCGGTTCTGGAGGTCAAACGTCTGACATGCGTCTCCCTCACTAGAATCAGTGAGGCATCAGGGCTATGTTCCTTCTCGGTTGTTTCCTATGATTCCTGCAAATCCCCTTCTGCCATGTGAGGTGATTTATCCACAGATTTCCAGGATTTGGGTGTGGACATCTTTGGGGCCATTACTCAGGCTGCTATAGTAGTCTAGCTACATCTTGGGTTTTCAGGTGACAGTTTTATTTGGCAATATTCAAGGTTGTATTGAGGCTGACACTCTGTCAGACACTGTTCCACGTGTTGAATACAATAGTGAGTGAAACAGACCAACATCCCCGCCCTCAGAGCTTAAGCAGTCTCTCCCACCAGGCAGCTTCAAGATTCTCTCTTTACCCTTTCCCTTCCACCTACATTTGCAGTACAGTGTTTCTAGATAGGCAGTTTTTTCATCCTCTTCTTCCGGTTAGCACCAGCTGCATAACAAACCACCCCAAATATGCAGCCCCGAAAGAATCGTTTATGACTATCTGCATGTTTCTGGGGATGACTGGCCTCCAGTGGACAGTTCTCTCTTGGGCTCAGATGTGCTTGCAGCCAGAGGGTGGCCGTGGCCAGTCATCTTGAAGTCATGCTTCCTTTGTCTGGTGGGTAAGGCTGACCGTTGTCTGGACCTCAGCAGGGATTGTTGGTCAGAACACACACAAGCATCCTCTCTGTGTGCCCTGGGCTTCCTCACGGCAGCATGTTTGGCTAGTAAGGGCCAGCAGCCCGAGAGAGAGGGAGGCAGAACTGTATTGCCTTTTCTAACCTACCCTTGGAAGTTACGTGGCATCACTATCACAACTTTCTGTTGATCAGATGCAGTCTCAGGCCAGGCGTGTGCAAGGGGAGGGGAACTGGAGTTCACCTTTTTAAAATGTGTTTGTTTTTGGTTGCACTGGGTCTTTGTTGCTGCACTTGGGCTTTGTCTGGCTGTGGCAAGTGGGAGCTGCTCTTCGTTCCAGAGCGCGGGCTCTTGTTTGTGGGCTCAGTAGTTGTGGCCCGCGGGCTTAGCTGCTCCCGAATGTGGAATCTTCCCAGACCAGGGATCAAACCCATGTCCCCTCCGCTGGCAGGCAGATTCGTATCTACTGTACCACAAAGGAAATCCTGGAGTCCACTTTTTGATGGAGGGCCTATCAAAGCATTTGCAGACATATCTAAAAACTTCCACAACTATCTATCACCTGACATGATACTTAAGTCTCAGGACTATATCTGGAAAACTTACTTATTTTCTTTTCGAATATTGTTTCTGTCATTTCCTGTGTTCCTGTCCTCTGGAACTCTTTTAGGAGTGG
Organism: Oryx dammah; assembly: GCF_014754425.2. NCBI lineage: Eukaryota > Metazoa > Chordata > Mammalia > Artiodactyla > Bovidae > Oryx > Oryx dammah. The sequence goes on along the minus strand of NW_024080604.1, from coordinate 87,534 downwards.
GTTGGAGCCTCTCAATGACACTTGTATTTTTGTGTCTATTTAGCTGCCCATGGTATGTCCTGAATTCTTTGTGCTGTGTTCCTGTTCACTACTTCTCTTTCCAGTTTTATTGAAAAACACTTTTTCTACTCTTCCCAGTCTAGAGCTTAAGCTGATTTCACTTCATTGACTACATTTTCCATGGGCTTTTCTTTTTCATCTGCCTATTCTTGCTTGATACCTGCCTATTTTTATTTCACAATTTCTTATTCTGTACAAAAGTTACTCCTCTTATCTCTTTCCGGGCCCTAAATGCGCTTATTGCGCTGTGGTTTACAGGTTGCTTTATTCTGATCTCGTCTCTGTTGGGTCCGTCTCCTGGTTTGGCCTGTCCCGTCTCATCCTCCTCTCCCTGCTGCCATTCTTGTGTGTCAGTCAGCTCCACGGTCCTGGGCACCGTCATGGGAGGCTTAAGTCTCTTCCAGCTGCCTGATGATATTGGGGAGTTCACCAGTTAGATTTCTGGGAAAGAGGGTGGTCTGGCAAAATCCAGACTGGTTTTCACTGTCAAGATTTGTTGTTGTTTAGTCACTAAGTTGCGTCCAGCTCTTTTGCGACCCTATGGACTGTCGCGCACCCAGCTCCTCTGTCCATGGGCTTCTCCAGGCAAGGATACTGGAGTGGGTTGCCATTTCCTTCTCCAGGGGATCCTCCCGACCCAGGGATGGAAACTTCGTCTCCTCCATTGTTGATGGCACCTTCACCACCGAGCCACCAGGGAGCGGTTGCCAGGTTTGAGGGGCAGTGCCCACACTGTGGAGGCAGAATAAGCCTGGACCCCACACTCGGGTCCCGAGGCTGAGGGGCTGGTTTCTCTGGTTTGACTCCCGCACAGCCTGGACTGCCTTCCAGCTTCCTGGGCAGCACCCTCGGTCTGCTCTTCACAGAGGGACCTGGCAGGGAGCCTCCCAACCGCATGCAGGAGTGTCTGCTCCAGCAGCCTGACCCGCCGCGGTCCTGGGTCCTCTCCCTGGATCCTGGCACATTCACTCACGCCCTGCTCACCCCTCCCCAGCTGCCTGAAGCACCAGCTCCCTCCTACCTCTCTAACCTTATTTTTCACTTCCTTTCTGGCACCTGGAGATTTTACTCTTTCTTTGAACCCTGGCAGTGAGTTTCTTTCTCACTGTTCCTTTTTATGCAGCATTTCTATACACTCTTATTAGGAAGACTGCCTGTTTACTTCAGCCACAGCTGTCATACCCTGGAAATTTTCATTTGTTCTGTATACAGCCACACCCCCCTGTCCCCTGTTTGCAGCCCTGCTTCTCATTCTTGTCCTTTTAGTACCTGCCAAGACCACATCTAAACCCTACCGACCTTCTTCTGAGTACACCTTGTGTGCAACAACTCCCCTGTGTAGTTGATAGAATTGGGCTTTTTCCATTCTGTGTCTTTCATCAGTACCCCTCCTTCCACTCTGCCTTTAAGGAATGCGCCCAAGTCTTCTTTCTGCTAATGCCCCAAGCACATTCTTTCACTGTTACAATTTTTATTCCTTGCTGGTATTTTCATGCAGTCGCCAGTTTGAAGAAAACAATGCGTTGACTCAGTCTCCAGTCTAAAATCAAAGAGCTCAGCTGAGTTTGCAGTGTGCTGTGTAAGCTTTTCTCCTTCTCGCCTTCTCTTTCTCGCTCTTCGGGTTATAGGTCACCTTCCTTTCTCTTTTCTGACAGCTACTATCCCCTCCCTCTCTCCTATCAGAGCACCTTAACTCTAAGACAGACAAAAGCCATCAGATGGAAGCCGCCTCTTTTTTCATCCTCAGTTCTCCAGTTCGCAAACACACCTTTCTTAGTACCTATCCTCACCTCTTCTTTCTCTCCTGGAAGTGAAGCTCTCCCTTCTTCCTGTCCACAGTTGAGCCTTCAGTCCAACCAGCTGTATGGACTCTCTCCGTCCACCTCCACGCTTACACCTTATCCACACGCAGAAGCCCAGTTCTGATCCCATTCTCTCAGATTACATTTCTACCATTGACTGAAATCCTGGGTTTCCTCAAATGTCCAAAGTTGGCATCTTTGTTTATGTCTGAAAACTCAGCTGCTTCTTATGTTTTCTCCATTTTGCTAAGTACCATGATACACAGAGTCATTCCAGCCACAAGTTTGTCTTTCTCCTTTCTTAAATTGTTCTAGAACTGCATTGACCAATACAGTAACTACTCGCCACACACAACTATTTAAGTTGGAGTTTAATTAAAATAGAATACAATTAAAAATAAAGTTCCTTGAGAACACTAGGCACATTTCATGTGGCTTATGGCTACCATAGCGGACAGTGAGGCTAGAGAATGTACCCGTTACTACAGGAAAGGAAGTTCTCTTGGATGGTGCTCTGGGGACTGGTAGCCATTTTTGCTCCCACTTCACTGACAGTGTTTGAGCTCTCATCGTTTCTCACGTGCAGCTTTGACTCACTTCCTTTCTCTTCCTCATTCCAGTCCATTCTCTTCTCTCATCAGATGATCTTATGAAGCCCTTTTCGCTCTTCGGGAAGTCGTTGAGCGTTAAGAGAAGCGGAGGGCTAGCATTTTATTATCATTTCCTTCCTTGAGCCTGTCAGAGCTGTTTTCCTCTTTATTTGCTTGTTAAACAGCTCCTCAGCCTTCAAGGTTGAAGGCCAGCGTTTTCCACTCTGGGAGGCAGAGTAATGCTTCTTTCACGGGCTGACACTTCTTGTCGGTGTCCCTTCTCGGAGCCCACGTAATGAGAAGTCTGGCTAGACTCTGAGCCCCTGAGACACAAGACTGTCCCCTTCACACTCCGTCAGGATTCCAGGGGACGTGACAGACACACTCCTCTTCCAGGCCTCTAGAAGCAACCTGGCTACATACTCACTTTAGAAAAAGTGAGGAAATGGCCACTGAAATCATGTTCCATTGTCTGATGTTGAAGAACTCCAGTGGGAAAGGCTATAAGGGTATTGGCTATCGGCACATGTATCAGTTCCTAGCTTAGATGTGCTTTGATTTCTGGCTCTCCTCAACTGCAAAGCACGTATTTCGTTGAAATATCTTTTCTTTATTCAAATATCTTCAGTGAAAGATGAGTATATTAGCTAATGACCTCAAACTTGATGACATAAAACAACAACAATGCATTCTCTCACCATTCTGGAGTCTGCAAAATCATGGTGTTGGCGAGGCTGCACTTCCTCCATGGGCTCTGGAGGAGAATCCTGTCTCACCTCTTCTGGCTTCTAGTAGCTAGCCCTGGTGACCTCTGATTGGTGGCCACTCTCTGCCTCTGTCTGTACATGGCCTTCTCTGTGTTTCTGTGTCTCAAGTCTCCCTCTCTTTTTTCTTATAAGTGAATTTAGGGCCTGCCCCAATTCCAGGAGGGTCTCATCTTGAGATCCTTGATGTAATTACATCTAGAGAGACCATATTTCAAAATAAGATCCGATTCATAGACTGGGGGTTTAGAACTTGGACGTGTCTTTTGGGTAAGGTACACAATTCAACTTACTGCAGTGGGTAAGAACAAAAGCAAGGATGCTAATAGCTGTCTCTCTCCCCTCTCCCAAGCCCTACCTAAGCTTACAGTCAGCAGATTGGTTTCAACCTTCATTTCTGTGCATGTATTCATCTAAATTAAGATCCTACTTCCCAAGCAAGAGAGGAGAAAGGGCTTTTTAACTCAACTAGCTGTTTCTCATTCCATGAAGGCTCACTCCACTCCCTTCAGCTGGATATCTTTCACTGCCTAACAATTATCATTAAGTAATAAAGCATAGACCAAAATAAACATGTTTATCATCCTTTAGTTTTCAAAGACATTCTCTTAGCCCAAAGCTTTTAATATGAAAATGAGTATTTAGACTCAGAATTCATTTGAGGTGTGCATGCCCACGCACAAACACACCATGGAAAATGACTAGAAGCTATCGTCTCTGTAGAGTGAGAAAGAACATAGGTACTTTTTTTGTCTTCATTTTCCACTGTCATTTAAATTTTCCACAATGGACATGTTGACTTTAGTGACTAGAAGAACAAACATTTTTTTATAACATGAGTAGTTTTAATGATGTTTTTATAAAATGCCCAGGGCCTTGTTTTACTTTTTAAGAAGAGAGATGAGTGGACCAGTTGGGATTCCTGGAACCCCAGACTACCGATTGTTTGGGGAGGGATTCAGACACTCCTGAAGTGACTTAGCAGCAGCAGCAGCAGGGCTTCCCTGATAGCTCAGTTGGTAAAAAATCCGCCTGCAATGCAGGAGACCCTGGTTTAATTCCTGGGTCAGGAAGATTCCCTGGAGAAGGGATGGGCTACCCACTCCAGAATTCTTGGGCTTCCCTCGTGGCTCAGCTGGTAAAGAATCCGCGTGCAATGCAGGAGACCTGGGTTCGATCCCTGGGTTGGGAAGATCCCCTGGAGAAGGGAAAGGCTGCCCACTCCAGTATTCTGGCCTGGAGAATATCATGGACTGTGTAGACCATGGGGTCACAAAGAGTTGGACACAACTGACCAACTTTCACTTTACTTCAGACACTCTTTAGATTCGGCAGTGGTGGTAACACTGTTGCTTATTCAGGACCTCATCAGGCTTTCACAGCGGTAGAACCTGAAACCCACGGTCTCCACCACGGTGGTTTTCCCGGTGCCAGGAAGCTGGCCTAATGGAGAAACGCGTCCTGCCCTCGGCTGTGGGCACAGAGAGGCACAGTTGATCAGGACCATCCCACAATGAGCCCTGTAATCTCTGAGCAGCATTCCCACTTTGACAGCATGTGTTTTTCTGGTGTTTAGATGGCTTTGAGGGCAGCCCTGTGTGTGGTTCTTTATGGGGACAATGCACATTTCTGTTAGCCCGCAGTTACTGGACGCCACCGCAGAACCAGCTACTGGGCACTTTTCAGCTGTTTCACCATTGAATGCAATTTGCTCCGAGGGACTTTTCCTATCTTGGCTTCTCGTATGCTAATAAATTATTGAAATTTCAATTACTTTTGGTTCCCAATTCAGCAGGGTGGAGACATCCAAGATATTAAAGATGAAAAGCTCTCCAGCCGCTTTTAGACAACAGTTTGCCTGGAAGGCCTCAGGGCTGGCAGCCGGGTGGCTCTGCTCCATGGTGTCTGAGATGTCGAGTGCCGTGAGGCCTTGACCGCCCGTAGGTCACTGCCGTCAGCTGGGTGCACCAGCGTTGCCTGGGCGCTTGTTGGACATGCAGACTCCTAGGTGTGGTCTCCACCTGCTGATCAGAATCTCTGCAGATGGGGCCCTGGGCTCTGTGTCTTAACAAACCCTTTGGGACATTCTAGTGCACTGATAGGTTGGGAAAACCCGGGTTTAGATGTCCTGGTGCTGATTCTTCCCATCAGGGTCTGGTACCCATGTGTAAGGGCCCTTGGGTGCTGCAGTCAGTGTGCCCTTTAAGACTGACATTGTATACAGTGATCAAATTGTGATCAGGGTCATCGGAAAGACCAGTTTCTAATAATCATCTTCACTTGCTTGGAACATTTCTCCCTTTGGATATCAGTGAGCCATAACCATAGAGAAGCAGAGTTGGGACATTTAAATTCTGTGCAGGTAGATGTGTGTTCTAAATGTAACTGAGGGGGCTCTGAGTCTCTCCACACTGAAGGGCTAATTAGGTATTCCTTCCTACTGTCCCTGGGAGAATCCCATCTCGAAGTCCCTGGGGAAGAAGCCATGGGTACCAACTCCCTCTCATCACCATAGCGTCTCCTCCTACCCCAGGCATATTGAATAATTTGCAGTTCTTCAGACAGTGTGTCTTCCAAGCCGGTCTCCCCACTCCAGCCCCTCAGCCAGCGCCTCACTCATCTCATCCATTACAGCCCTGTCCACCCGGGGGGCTGTGCTCAAAGACAGTTCCGCAGTGACTTCAGGTGGAGCCACGTTCTTCCTGTCTCCTGCTTCCTACACACCCACCCTGGATTGATATTTATAGCATGAGCATGTGCTCGTGTTGAAATGATCTCTGTCCTCTGAACTCCACGCAAGTACAGATTTCATCCTGGGTTCCATTTCTAGTGCCATGTGGATCAGGCACAGGAGGCTGAGTGAGCGAACATCCCTCAAAGATGGCCCTTCTCCTTGTGCTGGAAGCTTCCAGCACCGTAGAAAACATGTCCCCCTCCAGCTTGTGAAGTGCAGATGCTGGCCATTCCATGGCAGATCCAGTTAAGAACATCAGAGCCCTTTATGTGGACTCAGCTGACTTTGGCTTTCAGGGAAGCTGGTTTCTTCGTGTAAATGAAAGCTTTGCCCTCCCCCGCACTGGCCCTTCTGCTCTTTGGGCGGGGGGGAGCCTACCACTGTGTCTGAAGGTGTTGTCATTTCAGGTTCGAGAGCTTCAGACTCGCCTGCAGAGCGTGCAGGCCACGGGCCCCGCCAGCCCTGGCCGCCTCACTTCCGCCAACCGCCCCGTTAACCCCAGCACCGGAGAACTGAGCACAAGCAGCAGCAGCAATGACATCCCCATCGCCAAGGTGCGCTCCGGGGACACCGCCTGTTATCGGCAGCCCCAGCCTTTGTGGAGCAGGGCCACTGTGCCTACATGCAATTAGCTCAGCGGGCCCCGAGGGGCTTCCCAGGGTCCCGCGTAGGCCTCCCGTGCTGGAGCTGCAGGAAGAGATAACCCGCTAATAGTTTTAAGTCTCTCTCGGCTGCACCCTGGATGCCAGCTCTCATTAATCAGCGGGCCAGAGCCTGTCCCAGCTGAGAGGTCGTCGTGGAGAGTGAGATGTTTCGTCACAGGGTGGGTAGAGAGTTGCTCTCGAGGATCATGGTTCAGCCCAGGAGGGGAACCCTGAGTAATGAACTGATGATCTGCCCACTCCCAGAACCGACAGCCCTGCCAGCAGAAAAATAGATGACGATGATGGGCAGGCCTCCGCAGCTGTGAGAAGTAGCCCCTCCAATCTCAGCCACAGCCCCTGACCCCCTTCCTATGCTGAATCCACCCCAGAGAGACTATTCACATGATTACCTCTTCCTGGTAGCCCTGCCAGTCTCTGCAACAAGGTTGGTTGTCAACCATCAAGTTTATGAAGTCTCACCAGTGCTCCTCAGCCAGAAGTGATTTTTGTCCCAAGGGCTATTTGGCCATGTCTGGACACCTTTTCGATGGTCACTCCTGGAGTACTGTGGCTAGAAGCCAAGGATGCTGGTGAACATCTCATAGCGCACAGAATAGTCCCCCACAGCAAAGAACGTCCAACTCAAAATGTCAGTGGTACTAACGCTGAAAAACCATGAGTTAATAAGCAGGTGGCAGAAAAATCAGACACGTGAGTCGTTTTTAAGAACTGATGGTTTAGTTGCCAAGGTTCAAGAGTAGCCCTGTATAAACACAGTGTCAGTAGTTTATATGGGGAGTGGTGTGTGTTGTTTTTCGATCACTTGTTTTGTTTTGTTTGTTAAGATCGCCGAGAGGGTGAAGCTCTCCAAGACCAGGTCTGAATCTTCGTCGTCTGATCGGCCAGTCCTAGGCTCAGAGATCAGCAGCATTGGGGTGAGTGTTTATGAGGAGCAAAGGGACACGCCACATAGTAGAACCACACAGTGGCTCGTTCACGACAGAAGCACTGCCCAGGGCCCCTCCAATAAACCAGGTGATTTTAATAGGGAATCATACCTGATTTCCTTCCAGAGGGTCAAATTAAAATGCTTAGTGGTTCGCCGGTAGTGAATCACCCCTTCAGCTTTAAAGGGAGCTTTTTGTTTCTCTACTTGAAACCATTCAGAAAGAAATGATTGAGGTCTTGTTACTGGCAATACAGATGAAAGTCTTGAAATACTTGCTTTATATCACCCTCCTTCCCCAGAGACCAAGAGAGTTAGGAAGCTCTAAGAGAACTTGATTATTCGCGCGTCCCTCTTGAAAGGGAAGGTGCTCTCTACTGAGCAGGATCGCTGCCTTTGAAGTACAGCCGATGCTGGGACGGACTGGAACCTTCCAGCTCAGTTCTGGAGTTTTCTTTTGTAGAGTGCCGAATACCCTGGGGCTGTGAACTGATGTATAATGAAAAGAGAATAATTTCAGTTCCCTGGGGATGTCTTTGAGGATTTGGGGGTGAGGCTGGAAAATCCAGTTATCTGATCCTTGTTAATGCTGCTCAATCGCCCAGTCGTGTCCGACTGTTGCAACCCCATGGACTTCAGCATGCCAGGCCTCCTTGTCCCTTACCATCTCCCAAAGTTTGCCCAAGCTCATGTCCATTGCATCAGTGATGCCATCCAGCTATCTCATCCTCTGATGCCCTCTTCTCTTCCTGCCCTCAGTCTTTCCCAGTGTCAGGGACTGTTCCAATGAGTCAACTCTTTACCTCAGACGACCAAAATATTAGAGCTTCAGCATCAGTCCTTCCAACAACTGTTCAGGGTTGATTTCCCTTAAGATTGACTGGTTTGACCCTTAGGGATGGGGAAAACAGAAACAGCACTTTTAAGGCCCTATTTTAGAATTTTGCACCGGACAGTAATTGCAGGCACCCAGCTTCCATGCATTTTGACCCTGTTTGTGTACTGAATTCACAGTAGTTAACTTTTTATACTAGGATTATATTATACAAACTGAAAAATATCTGGGTAGCTATCTCCTCGGAGAAGGCGATGGCACCCCACTCCAGTACTCTTGCCTGGAAAATCCCATGGACAGAGGAGCCTGGTGGGCTGCCGTCTATGGGGTCGCGAAGAGTCAGACACGACTGAGCCACTTCCCTTTCACTTTTCACTTTCATGCATTGGAGAAGGAAATGGCAACCCACTCCAGTGTTCTTGCCTGGAGACTCCCAGGGACAGGGGAGCCTGGTGGGCTGCCGTCTATGGGGTCACACAGAGTCGGACACGACTGAAGTGACTTAGCAGCAGCAGCAGCAGCTATCTCCTGGTGCCCAATTCTCAAGGAACATCAGCTTTAAACTGTTTAAAACTTAACAGTTTAAATTGGGAAGCAAGGGCCTGGGGCCCACCATCCCGGAAGTGGCTTTGTCCAGAGGGGAATTAATGCTCACCTGTTCAGGTGTCCAGCAGCGTGGCAGAGCACCTGGCCCACTCTCTTCAGGACTGCTCCAACATTCAGGAAATCTTCCAGACTCTCTACTCCCATGGATCTGCCATCTCGGAAAGCAAGATTAGAGAGTTTGAGGTGGAAACGGAGCGGTTGAACAGGTAAGGAGGAATCCTGTATATTCGGTGGTGGTGTTGAGGGGAAACTCCAGTCCCATCCCAAAGACCCGTTGAGGCTGGCTTATGCATTAGGGCTTAATGTGATGCTGTCGAGCTGGCAGGTGGGAGTTTCCACCACCCTGCTCATCACAGGAGGGCCAGCTCTGTGGGCCTGTGTGACCTGTCATCAAATGCACAGGGCCTCGTGCTTAGAAGGATCCCACACTTGCTTTACTGCTCTGCTGCCACTGTTTTAAGTGTTAGTTGTTAGCTGCACTGTTTAAAATTCTTTAAATAATTTATGAACCAGGGGGCTATGTCTTCTTTCTTTTCTAACATGCTGCCATATTTGTTTCTCTACTTATTTCTGGCTGTGCTGGGTCTTCGTACTGCCCTCGGGCTTTCTCTAGTTGCAACCCCTAGTTTCAATGCACAGGCCTCTCATTACGGTGGCTTCTCGGGGCTTCAGTAGCCACAGTATACGAGCTCGGGAGTTGTGACGTGCAGACTCCACTGCCCTGCAGCATGTGGAATCTTCCGAGACCAAGGATCGACCCCGTGTCCCCTGCATTGACGGGCGGGTTCTTACCCAGCGTGCCACCAGGGAATTCCCCCTCCCTCTTTTCCTTGTGCACTGGCCCTCACAAAGTAAGGAGCAGTCCATATGGAATGACAAGTAGGTCAGGATGGCAAGATGGCTCCCTCGCATGCAAGCCGGTGCTACTAAGAACCGGAGAGACCAGCTCTGGGATGTGGAGTCGGCAGAAGGGGTCTGATTAAGACATTCCTGAGGTGGACCGGGCATGCTGGTCGAACCCTCCCTGCTCCAGTCAAGGGTTGCCTCATTGTATTTATGCTTTTCACAAATGTGTGTGTTCTCCCATCCCTACATCCTATCCTACTTAGTTCAGATTTTCTAAGTAGGCCTAACTGTCCTGCTTAGAATAATTTAACTGTGTGCCCAGTTTTATGGGCTCTTCCCAGATCTTATGACGGAGCTGGTTTGAGTTTGTCCTCCTGCCTCTTTGGCAAAGACTGGCTTGTATGTCATCCCAGCAATGAAAGAGGGTTGTTAAAAAAGCAGAGGAGAAGGAGCAGGGCCAAGCTGTGGTGACTGTTCTGACTCAGACCTGGCCCCACAGTGGCTGAATGGCGGCCGAGCATGCGGCGGCTGCCCCCACCCAGCCGTCTTCAGGGGAGTGCCTACTAAGAACTGGAGAGGCTTGTGAGCCAACCCGTAAGAAACATGGATGCCGTTCCCCACCCACCATTGCTTCATGCCATTCCCCTTGAGTATGGCAAACCTGAATAAATTGAATTATCCTGTTAGTCCTCCCTGATTTGAAAGCTGTTTAATAGGGTACTTGAGAACCAAGGAAATGTGGCAATCTAGGTCATTTTAAATCTTGAAATTAAATGGTTTCCTTATTAAATCCAAAATACTTAAGAGTGACAATCCTGATGATTACCTTGTAGCAGGAAACAAGCAGCGCTCTCAGTATCACAGGCAGGGGAGTGCTTAAAAATTGAATCAGATATGCCCTTTGCAATTGAGTGAAGTCAGATGCCTTCAGGGGCCCTCTGTGTAGGAGGATCTCCTCTCAGCAGATTCTGGGATTTAACAAGCCTGCTTTGTGGTTGAATTGAGGGGGGTCCTTTCTCTTCAATTATATGCACCTAAGAGAGACCAAAGAAGGGGGAACTATTTGGTGCCTGTAGCTCACACTGTCATGGAGTTTAACAGCTTTCCAAAGACTCACAGACAACCCGAAATCCTCAACTTGGGAGGGCAGAATAGTCCCATTTTGCAAATTAGAAAGCAAATGTTTTGACACTGAATGACTTGCCTCAAGTCCAGAGCTATTAAATAGCCCAGCTGGTCAACCCCTGTGCCCCTCTTCTGCATTGTTTTCTGTATTATCACAGCTACTGCTAGAACACGGGAGTGCTTGTAAATTATCTACCAGGATGTTCTGATACCCTTTATTTAACTACCTATCTCAAAGTTGGAGTCCTGCTACACTCTGAATGAATGACAGCCTTTAACTTGTGTGTGTGTGGCAGAGGCATGGGATGGGTCATGCCTACTCAAAAGTATTGTTGTTTTGGGGGCTTCTCAGGTGGCGCTAGTGGTAAAGAACCTGGCTGCCGATGCAGGAGACTTAAGATACGCAGGTTCAATCCCTGGGTCAGAAAGGTACCCTTGAGGAAGAAATGGCAACCCACTCCAGTATTCTTGCCTGGAAAATCCCATGGACAGAGAAGCCTGAGGGGCTACAGTCCACAGAGTTGCACAGAGTTGGACACGACTGAAGCAGCTTAGCATGCAGCATGCAGATATTAAGCACCTACTATGTGCTGGGCTATTTGGATGCCAAAGAAAGTAAAACAGACAAGAGTTCATGGAGTTATATCCTGTTAAGGAAGTTAAGCAAAAACAGACCAATAAGAACACGCGAAAGCTTCAACTAAATATGACACTGGGACAAAATAAAAGGTAGCCTTGATTTTAGGTACAAAGACAGGGAAGGCATCTCTGAAGTGGGAAACAGCAATTGAGATTTTTCAGGCAGGAAAGGAACAGCCATGTGACAAACCAGGAAGAGTCTTAAGGGCCAACTTATCAACTTCAAGGCTGGGAAGTAGCTGGTGTGACGTCTGAATTGCCCCAATCCCAGCGGAACTGAAACAGCATGAGTGAAAGGAGGGGCCCCATGAGACAAGGTGGTGAAGTAGTCAGGGCTGGGTGGGCTATGGAATTTGAGGTCATAGACAAAGTGCCATTAGAAACTGTTAAGGCGTTTTATGTATGGGGAAGAACAGACTTGATTTAAATTTTAAAAGTTCACTTAAATGTGCAGAATGGAAAGGGGTGGCAGAAACTGAGCCAGTTCTGCCGTGAACGAGCACAGCCAAGTAGAGGCAATTTGAAGGGGTCATTGTATGTGTGGTGATAAAAATCCACAGATGTATAAAATAAGGGGCAGTCTCAAAGAAGACTCGCAGATGTCTTACCTCTGTTGTCGGGAGTATGGTGGTGGCATTTACTGAGATGGGGAAGATGGAGGAGGTTATGGTTAGAGGAAAGTCAAGAATCCCATGTTAAATTTGAGGTGTCTGTGTGAAACCCTGGATATGTGAGACTGGCACTTACAAGAGAGATATGAACTAAGAATCTGGGAGCCAGGGTAACATAAATGCCTGTGAAAGTCTTGGGACTGGATAAAATCACCCTCAGGGGAGAGTGTTGATAGAGGAGTGGACCTAGGGCTGAGTCCTAAGGGAATGTCAACTGTCACAGACTGTATAGAGAAGAGGGAGCCAGCAGGGGAGACAGGAGAAATAATGACCTTTCGGCAGGGAGAAAACCAGTAGACACCTGTCATGACCCAAATGAAGGAGGATGTTTTAAAAGATAGGAGCCATCAGTACAGGGGTGCTGTCTGAGATAGAACTGACCACCTGGAGGTCTGGTTTCATCTAATTAGTAGGGACTAAATGTAACTGGAGCGAGTCAAAAAGTAAATGAGAGGGTGGGAAGTCTCTGAAGAGGCCGTCATGTGAGCAAACACAGAAATCTGTTCCCTGTAACACCTTACATCGAATTGACCGTGTTGTTGCCAACGCCATGCAACGGTCTTAGTTATATGTGCTAAGATGCGTGGTCCTCAGATTGAGCCTCAAAGCAGATGGCTTCCAAACTCTGAACATTTTGTGTGTGTGAAACCTTAGGTCTCTTTAAGACTTGGTAATCAGAGTACTACAGATGCGCACGTCCTGTGGGGAATGAATCACGGCATCCAGAGCATCAGCGTCCTGGGACAGAAAGCAGGCTGAAGGCTTCGGCTTCCCTAATCTGCGTTCTGACTTTGCCATAAACTCTTCTGCCTTGAATTTACAGTTCTGATTTTTATAACACTTATCCTTATCCGCTGATTATGCTGCCAATAGTTAGCAGTTGGGGGACTGTCCACGCTGGAAAGAGCTTTGGATACACGCCACAGTTGCCACTCAGGTGCCCCTTAAGCGCACTTTCTTTTTCACTCATTGATCCATCCTTTGCCCCTGCTCTGTAGTGAGCATTCCGAGTCAAGGATCTGGGGTCAAACTGCCTGGTTCAGAGCCCAAGGATTAACATTTCTGTGCCTCTTCTGAGAAATGGAGATAATAATACTTAATTCAAAGGGCTATTGGGAGAGTTACTGAGCAAGGGCTTAACAAATACTAGCTCTTATTGTAAAGGTTGCTTTTCATTTGTCCCTGTGGAGGGTGGAGTGTGGTTCATTGGAGCATCTGAGTCTTAACTCTCATGAAGGTTAGGGCTCCTTACCATGGTGTATCTCCCAAGCCTAGCACTTTACTTGGCAAATGGCTCATCCATGACTGGTTGGGAAATAACCAGGGGGCAATTTTTATTTCTAATTCACACAGAATTTAATGATTCTTCAGCTTTGAGTTGCTTCGTTTATTACGACTCATCAGTTGCATTTGCTAAAACATCTAATGAGCTCATATCCTTACGTGCATTTTGGCCAGAATCTAGAGCAGATAACTAAAATCTTGGCAATGCATTGTAATCCTAGTGTAAAATTGTGAACGTGATTTTCCTTCCTTTGCAGCCGTATCGAACACCTCAAATCCCAAAATGACCTTCTGACCATTACCCTGGAAGAGTGCAAGAGCAATGCTGAGAGGATGAGCATGCTGGTGGGGAAGTACGAATCCAACGCCACGGCGCTGAGGCTGGCCCTGCAGTACAGGTAGGAAGCCGGGCAGACAGGCGGGTGAGGGGCCACTTTCATTGAGAAGTGCATCCGTAGCAAGCTTTTGCATGAAAGTAGAAAATAAGGTTTTAGAAAATGTAACTAGAGGACTGGACCAGCAAATGCTAGGGTGTGATAAATATTAAAAATCAGTTAGCACCCTGGTAGCAATTAAGAAAATCAGGATAATGAGTGTGGTATTAGTAAAACAGGTATCTTTCTGTTAGCAATGTTCAACTGGAATATTATTTCATGTAAGTAATATCACTCAAAGTCTTCCCTTGGGCAGTGGTAAAGAATCTGCCTGCCAATGCAGGAGATGGGGGGTTCAATCCCTGGGTTGGAAAGATCCCTTGGAGGAGGAAATGGCAACCCACTCCGGTATTCTTCCTGGGAAATCCCATGCACAGAAAAGCCTGGTGGGCTACAGAATCAGACACGACTTAGTGACTAAACAACAACATCACTCAAAACATCAATTTTTGTGTTACAAGTTCACTTCTTGTTCTTCCAGGCTTTTTTTCCCAGACTTTATTTATATTCATATTATATTCTGCATTGTGGTAAATCTAATGCGTTCTCTTCCTTCAGTTTGTTAAACTGTTATATTATGGCTTAAAAGTCTCCATTTATTTTGACTGACTATATCCCTTCCATCAAGTTTATATGGTATTATTACTTATTTCTCTAAAAGATATTTAGACTCTTGCAGACTCTTGATATTGAAAATAATTCTATGGTGAATAAGTTAATACAAAAACTGTCATTCTTGTATTTTCCTTGAGATAAAATCCCTGGAGCAGGAATTATAGATCAAAGGATGTGAACATTTTCATGTTTCTTCAGGCATGCTGCCAGCTTTTTTCCCATTAAAAAAACCAGTTTAAATGAATGTGATTCATTCATTGATGAGCAAGTGGTACCACTTTTTTTTTTTTCAGCTTCATCAGCTTTGGAATTTATCTATTTTTAAATTACTACTTGTTTAATAGCTACAAAACTCAGTTTATTATTGTTTTCATAGACTTATTATATTAGTGTCACCACTTAGGCATATTTACCAAAGTCCCAGAGTAGTGACTGTATCTTACTCTTGGCATCCTCTCAAAGAATTCAGTGTTGTTTTAAGAAACATTGCTTCTTCAAAAAAAAAAACTATATATATATCTCAAACCAAAATATAGGAGACCAAAGCTAGAGAGCAATCCTGTTAGTTTACAGACACACCAAAGCAAACATGATCCTCTGTGACTACTCTTGAAACAGGCTCTTCTGCACCCTCAGCCTCCCTTTCATCTGTACAGAAGAAGCAACGTCCCAGCATCTCTAAGACCAACTGCCCTTGAGAAGGGGAGCTGCCAGCACCCAGAGGCAGTCATTGGACTCTCTCTCCTGTCTCTTAGTAAAGGAACTTGAAAGTAAACACAATTTTTAAAAAAAGTCTGTTGACTAAGTGTTGAGTAAAGCCACGTTTCCCCTGCTCAGCTTGGAGAAGCTCATCAATTCTTTGCTTGGGGGTGATTTTGACTACTGCAGGCATTTGGCCAGGATGACTCAAGCATTATACACACACTCCATCCAGGGCAGACATGGGTCCCTATGGGGCCACGGGCAGCAGTGGCTTTCCAGAGGTCACTGTTTGATCCTCTGTCTGGTGTACCTGAAGAGAGAGCTCCACACTCCAGCTCTTGTCAGAGATTTTGTGAGTGTTTCATGACGCAGCTTTACAAGCCTTTGGCAGAACTTTCTATGACGATGGACCTGTTCTCTGTGTTATCCAGTGCAGCAACTGCTAGCCACACATGGCTGTTAAACGTATGAAATATGCCCTGCAGAGAGTCTGAATGTTCATTTATTTACCATAAGTTCTTTTTCATTTAAATATCCACATGTGGCTAGTGGCCACTCTATTGAATAGGCAGGTCTCTGTTAAAACAGTCCCCTTTCTGGGCTGCTAAATGAATTACCTATTATTGTATAACTGTTTAGTATGTCAAAGCTTCTGGGGTCAGGAATCTGGGAGTGATTTGTCTAGGTGGTTCTGGCTCTGGGTCTCTTGAGTTTTTGGTCAAGCTCTCCGCCAGAGCTGCATCAGCTTAATTGGGGCTGGCAGATCTGCTTCAAAAGCTTCAGGTAGAATCCTCGGTCCTTCACTGGCGATTGGCTGGCGCCGTAGTTCCTAACCACACGGGCTGCTCCATAGGGCTGCTCAAGGGTCTTCAAGACATGGCAGCTGGCCTCCTCTGTATCCAAGAGGAAGAAGGAAGGGAGCAAAGAGAGAGAAGGACCAAGATGGAAATCATCATGTTCTTTAATAACCAACCTCGGATGTGATAACCCATCACTTTTGCCTTTTTCTCTTAGTCACACAAACCAAGTGGAACCGGGTGGAAGGGGATTATACAAGGTGTGGCGATCCGGGTGGGCAGGGCACACCCAGAGGCTGGTCGCTGTGAGCACATCACCTTTCCCTTCAAGCTGGTCTTCAAAGGAGCGGCAGGCTTGCCTCTCTCATCTTCATTGCTTCCCTTGTGTTTTTCTAGATCATAGTCTAAAGTTTTGTTTTGTTTTTTTAAAGCAGGCCACAAAGCAGAGCGAGCCCCTGACTCTGTCCGTGAGTGCCTGCAGGCATGTCCTTGCCAACCTGGACAGGGATGCTGAGAGGCAGGGCTCACACTGCACCACGGGGGACTCGCTGCTCTCTGCCCAAGCTGATGATGCCATGTGCTTCTCTTTCAGTGAGCAGTGCATCGAAGCCTATGAACTCCTCCTGGCTCTGGCCGAGAGCGAGCAGAGCCTCATCCTGGGGCAGTTCCGGGCGGCCGGTGTGGGGTCGTCCCCTGGTAAGTGTGGCCGGGTCCCTGCAGCCCCTGCTCGGCGTCCCCCCGGCCTCTTCTGGTCTCCTGCCCTCCGTCTCGGCTGTTGGCATTGGCACGCCTCCCAACAACATGAAATTCACTTGTCAAGTGTGTTTTTCATTTTTTCCTCATGACTGAGTGAGTAAATTGTTTATGTTGAATGCAGCAGGAACTGAAGTGGATTACAGACAAGTTAAAACAAACAGGCCGTCTCAGGAAACACCCTCTCCCAGGCTGACTCTAGGACCAGATGGGGCAGGAGGCCCAGGTTCGCCCTGAAAGGGACCAGCTCTCCCACAGCCTCCCTGTGATGCTGATGCCTGAGGGTCCGTGTGCTGCCCACAAGGCCTTTGCCTCATCTGGCATTGCATTTTCTCCAGGTTTGTTCCCTTGCATTCAAAGGAACATGGATCCCCCTACCTGCTCTCCAGGTGACATAGGAACGCAGAGGAACATTTCCCACCTTGTTATCTTCAGCCTCACCAAATGCCAACCCCGGGGGCCTGCTGCCCACCTCCCCTCCCTGTCTGTCCTCCACTGCAGGGGTCATGCATCCCCTGGGGTTGGCATCATTTATCCCTCCAGACCCACACCGCCCCCCACTACTGTGGTCCAGTGCTGAGTAACTAGAAGGGCTATGTACTCAAAAAGACACGCAGGGCATCCTAGTTACCATCATTTGCCAAAACTTCACCCTTGACTATGACTGTGGACCTTGACATAACATGGGGACGATGACAGTAGAAACAGTGTTTGGAAGGAAACAGAGGTTCAGTGACAGAGGGCCCCGGTCCTGGAGCCTCCTGGCTCCCTCAGCCTACACTTGACCACAGCAATTTCTCCCGAGAAACCACGGCAAGTGAACAAAAACTGATCAGATGACTCCAGAGTCAAAGGTGGGCACTCTGCGCACGCTGGCGAGCAGGCCACCCGTCATCACTGGCTTTTCCTCCTAGGCTGTGAGCCCATATTAAGGCTGTCCTTCCAGGACACACCTTGCAAAGAAGGTCTCATCAGGGTACCTGCTGAGTGCATCTCCTGTCCTCCTTGCCAGCTCCTCCCTCCCTGCCCAGGCTTTAGCTTTTCCTTTTTTTTTTAATAAGATCTGATGGAATCCCAGTTGAGTTATTTCAAATCCTAAAAGATGATGCTTTGAAAGTGCTGCAATCAATATGCCAGCAAATTTGGAAAACTCAGCAGTGGCCACAGGACTGGAAAAGGTCAATTTTAGTTCCAATCCCAAAGAAAGGTAATGCCAAAGAATGCTCAAACTAACTCACAACTGCACTCATCTCACATGCTAGTAAAGTAATGCTCAAAATTCTCCAAGCCAGGCTTCAGCAATACGTGAACTGTGAACTTCCAGATGTTCCAGCTGGTTTTAGGAAAGGCAGAGGAACCAGAGATCAAATTGCCAATATCACTGGATCATCAAAAAACCTAGAGAGTTCCAGAAAAACATCTACTTCTGCTTTATTGACTATGCCAAAGCCTTTGACTGTGTGGATCACAATAAACCATGGAAAATTCTGAAAGAGATGGGAACCAGACCACCTGACCTGCCTCTGGAGAAACCTATATGCAGGTCAGGAAGCAACAGTTAAAACTGGACATGGAACAACAGACTGGTTCCAAATAGGAAAAGGAGTATGTCAAGGCTGTATATTGTTACCCTGCTTATTTAACTTATATGCAGAGTACATCATGAGAAACGCTAGGCTGGATGAAGCACAAGCTGGAATCAAGATTGCCGGGAGAAAGATCAATAACCTGAGATATGCAGATGACACCACCCTTATGGCAGAAAGTAAAGAGGAGCTAAAAAGCCTCTTGATGAAAGTGAAAGAGGAGAGTGAAAAAGCTGGCTTAAATCTCAACATTCAGAAAACGAAGAACATGGCATCCAATCCCATCACTTCGTGGCAAATAAGACAGGGAAACAGTGCAAACAGTGGCTGACTTTATTTTGGGGGGCTCCAAAATCACTGCAGATGGTGGTTGCACCCATGAAATTAAAAGACGCTTACTCCTTGGAAGAAAAGTTATGACCAACCTAGACAGCATCTTAATAAAAGGCTGAGACATCACTTTGCCAACAAAGTTCCTTCTAGTCAAGGCTATGGTTTTTCTAGTAGTCATGTATGGATCTGAGAGTTCTCCTATAAAGAATGCCAAGCGCCAAAGAATTGATGCTTTTGAACTGTGGTGTTGAAGAAGACTCTTGAGAGTCCCTTGGACTGCAAGGAGGTCCAACCAGTCCATCCTAAAGGAGAGCAGTCCTGGGTGTTCATTGGAAGGACTGATGCTGAAGCTGAAACTCCAATCCTTGGGCCACCTGATGTGAAGAGCTGACTCGTTTGAAAAGACCCTGATGCTGGCAAATATTGAAGGCGCAAGAAGGGGACGAAAAAGGATGAGATGGTTGCATGGCATCACTGACTCGGTGGGCATGAGTTTGAGTGAACTCCGGGAGTTGGTGATGGACAGGGAGGCCTGGCGTGCTGCAGTCCATGGGATCGCAAAGAGTTGAACATGACTGAGCAACTGAACTGAACTGAATTTCAAAGGTCATTTTTTTTTTTTTCATCTATTTATTGGCTGTGCTGGGTCTTCATTGCTGCACTCAGGCTCTCTCTAGTTGTGGAGAACAGGGTTACTGTTTGTTGCGGTGAGTCGGCTTCTCTCTGTAGTGGTTTCTCTTGTGGAGCACAAGCTCTAGGCGTGCAGGCTTCAGCAGCTGCAGCTCCCGGGGTCCAGAGCAGAGGCTCAGTAGTTGTGGTGCACAGGTTTAGTTACCACGTGGCATGTGGGATCTTCCCAGACCAGGGATTGAACCTGTGTCTCCTCCATTGGCAGGTGGACTTTTGACCATTCTGAGCCACAAGGAAGCCCCAGGCTCTAGCTTTTGCACTGCACAAACACTCGCCTATTTTTCCTCCTTCCTTCCTTTCCTCAGTTTTGACATGGACAGGAATCTGAAAGAAAGGAAGTATCCTGGGTATTAATTTCCTGCTTCATATCCAAGTCACCCAGTGAGGAAGTAGGCCTCCATTTGTATGTGTGACCATCCTCCACCTCTCTCTCTGGGTTTTCTTGTTTTTTGTTGTTGTTTTTTAAATAGTATTATCCTCCCAGCCCAATAGTAGAAACCCTGCCAGAATTTCCATTAGGAAGCTCATTTTTCAGTGTCTTTTAACCAAACCATAAAACTTTATTCTGCCTCTTAAGCAGAATCCTAAAATGATCTTGGCTTGCTGTCAAGTTTTTTTTTTTTAATAAATGTATTAAGGAAAATAATCAATTAAAGGCAAAAAATCAATCATTTTATTTCTACTGTTTCTCAGAAGACTGTTTTAGTCTGTGCTATCCTCAAAAGGCACCTCATATGAAGCTTGTCCCTACTCAGCACAGTGACTTGGATAGGAGCTAAAATGACTTAAATCTGCATTTTAAATATTTAAAATCAATAATAAAATGCCTTGTATTCACATAATCCTGGTTGGCTCATGGGTCTATTTATAAAATGGAGCAGTCAGTTAATATGCCTCTTCAGAATTCAGAGAGCAGTCAGTTGTGAGATGTCTATAAAGTATCTTATTTAGCAGCTTTTTAAACTTACTTTTTAGCAGCTCCCTATTAAACCTGACTCTTCCATTCTGCCAACAGTGGCAGTGATATGTCATCCTGCCCTAACATGCCATGGAGTCGCACAGCAAGAATGAGTTGTATCATTCACCCACAGTGTCAGTTATGGGGATTTCTCCTTTGTTTCTTCTTGACTGCACAACCATTCATCCTGGATGATTTAGACGGTGGTTTTCAAACTGTGCCTGGGAATCTGGAGGCGTTTCTTTGGGCCTCAGTGTTGGGCTTGGAGGGTGGGAAAGCTGAGTGTATACCCTCCCCATACCCCCTGCCCACTTAAGCCAGTTTCATATTTACCATTTTTGTATCTTAGACTTTGGCGTTAGATTTCATTTATAAATATTTGGAAGATTGAGGGTCTGGGCTGTAGAGGTAACAAACCAATGACTTATTTGGCCTGCAGAGTTTTTGAAAACGCAGCTAGAACATGGCCGCCTTGGGCAGGGGATCCCCAGTCCGGCTGCGTGCTGGTGGCCACCACCCTGAGTCTTGCTGCAGACGTTAGCTGGCTGTGAGAGGCATGGAGCTTGCCCCTGGACATGACCGCACTCAGGAAGAAAGGTCAGGAAGAGCATCCATGCAGGACATCAGAGCCAATCCCAAGGTTTTCGTTTTAACCATTGGTTCTGTGTCTCGTGCCTGCATGAAGTTCTAAGCGAAGCTGCAGACGTGTGGAAACATGGCGAGGTTGGGCCTCCTTTTCCCTTGGCCTCGCTCCCAAGAATCGCTAAGCAGCTGAGGGAGACGGGCCGCACAGGAGACTTGGGGTTGCGTGCCGGGAGCAGCCAGGAGTCTGAGGAGTTAGGAAATTACAGCAGGTTGCCGCTGGACACAGAGCTGGAAGCTCACACGGGCCAGCCCTTCGTGTGTGGGGGAAGAGAAAGCCTTCCTCATCGCAGCTTCTGGGTGAAGGGCCGGCCCCAGGACGCACGCTCCACCCCTGTCTCCACCAAGCCACCTCCGCCCTGAGTGCCTGCCCCATCGCCCTGAGTGCCTGCCCCATCACCCAGCCTCGTTTATCTAGACCACTGCTGATTAACCCCTCGGTTTCTTGCAGGAGACCAGTCAGGGGATGAAAACATTACTCAGATGCTCAAGCGAGCCCACGACTGCCGGAAGACGGCTGAGAACGCCGCCAAGGCCTTGCTCATGAAGCTCGACGGCAGCTGCGGGGGCGCCTTCGCGGTGGCCGGCTGCAGCGGGCAGCCCTGGGAAAGCCTGTCCTCCAACAGCCACACCAGGTAGTCTGCGCTCCTGCCGCGCCGGGCGGGCGTCCACGGGCTCCCCTGGCCAAGCTCGAGGACTGCGAGGCTCGGGATGTGAGCTGGAGAGCTGGAGAGCGCCTTCTCATTTTGCCGGCCAGAGGGAAGGGGCCGAACCCAACTGTTCCTTTCTGTTTTGTACCCTTTCCCACTTTGTTCTGCCCTCCATTTCCTAACAGTCCTTGATTTTCGAGAAGCATCTAGGCTGGTGAAGGCACATGTGCTGCAAATGGTCCCGAAGCACCCAAGCCCCAGACCACCTCCTAGTTGCAGGCTGCCTTCTCTGCCTTCCTCCTGTGCCTGTGGCCTTCGCAAGCCCTTCTCAGGCAGCAGGCTTCCCTTCTCCCACCTTTTGCCCTGTGGAGTGAGGCCGTATTCATAGCATGTGTTTAGCAGATGCTTAGGATGAACCAGGGCTCACGTTCAGTATCCGTGAATCTAGAAAACTGAGGCGGGTGCTTGAACAAGATGGGGAGGGAAACAGTGAACACCTCGCTGTGTGCATGATTTGCTGGAGCGGTTGGATTCCACTGGGTGTGGGTGGACAGTCATAATGAAACGTTTTCTAATGATCTCATGTCTTGTCACCAAAATTCCTAAAAACATAAATGCCTTCCCTTTTTCTTCTTTTTTTTTTAAATTAAAATTGATTTACAATATTGTGTTAGTTTCTGGTATACAAGCTAGTGATTCACATATATGTGTATATATATATTTCTTCATATTCTTTTCCATTGTTTAATATATAATATTGAATATAGTTCTCTGTGCTATACAGTAATACCTTATTTGTTTATTTGATATATATATATATATATATATATATATAGTGGTTTGTACCTGCTAACCCCAAACTCCTCATTTATCTCTCCCATCCCCTTCCCCCTTTAGTAGGCATAAGTTTGCTTTCTATGTCTGTGAGTCTATTTCTGTTTCATAAATAAGTTCATTTGTATCATATTTTAGATTCTGAATGTAAGTGATATCATATATTTGTCTTTCTCTCTTACTTCACTTAGTGTGATAATCCCTAGGTCCATCCATCTTGCTGCAAATAGAATGCCTTCCCTTTATGTTCCAGTTCTGTCTAGAAAGTACTTTGTTAGAGATCCTCATGTAATAACCACATCACAAAAGATAGGAAGAGTAATGATCCCATTTCTACAGGTGAGAGAGCCTTGGCTCAGAGATGTGTGAGTGACCTGCCTACATGAAGTCACGTAACGGACAGCTCAGAAGGGTGTTCGGACCCAAGCCCAGACTGCGCCACCAAATGTATTCTTTTCACTAGGCCAGGTTGGAGCTTATGACTTAAAAAATGCTGTTTGCTTACAGGTCAAGCAACCAAAACCATGTAAGGGTGTATTCAGTCTCAAGGGCAAAAGGAGAAATACTGATGTTTTGTTCAGTACCTGAAGGGAACATAATGACCCCAGCTGTCTCTCCTGCTGGCAGGATCCCAGCCATCTGCCCAAGTGCTGACTTACCTGTTCTGGACCTGGTGCCTCAGGAAAGGCGACATCCCCAGTAACACACTTGGCCAGGTGCCCACAGACACGAGAGAGTTATTTCCTTTTGACTCCAGCAACAGTTGTCTTATTCAAGGAAGCAAAGCACAGATAATCATTTATTTATTTTCTTAAAACCAGATTATTTTGTTTAAACTCATAAAGCAGATGCTCTTCTTATTGACTTTTCCAGATGTGGATAATCTGTAATTTCCACATTCATTTAGAATAGAAATGCAGTTCTCACATTGTCAGTAAATTCTGTCCTGTTGAATTAGTGAGCACAAGAGTTGGGTTGACAGGAATTGTGTGCTGTTTCAGGAGCTTATAAAGGGTTTCTTACAGGTTTTTAGCTTACACCTCCCCACCTGCAAAATAATTATGTTGCTTTAATCTAAGTCAGACTCAAATGTAGAGCCAGGCAGGAGCGGGAACATTCTCTCTCCAGCCCTTCAGTGGAAACTGTAATGGTGAATATTGCTTAGAAATATTTTAATCACTCAGTCGTGTCCAACTCTTTGTAACCCCGTGAACTGCAGCATGCCAGGCCTCCCTGTCCATCACCAACTCCCAGAGTTCACTCAAACTCACGTCCATCAAGTCAGTGATGCCATCCAGCCATCTCATCCTCTGTCGTCCCCTTCTCCTCCTGCCCCCAATCCGTCCCAGCATCAGAGTTTTTTCCAATGAGCCAACTCTTCGCATGACGTGGCCAAAGTAGTGGAGTTTCAGCTTTAGCATCATTCCTTCCAAAGAACACCCAGATCTGATCTCCTTTAGAATGGACCAGTTGGATCTCCTTGCAGTCCAAGGAACTCTCAAGAGTCTTCTCCAACACCACAGTTCAAAAGCATCAATTCTTTGGCGCTCGGCGTTCTTTATAGTCCAACTCCCACATCCATACATGACTACTAGAAAAACCATAGCCTTGACTAGAAGGAACTTTGTGGGCAAAGTGATGTCTCAGCTTTTTAACATGCTGTCTAGGTTGGTCATAACTTTTCTTCCAAGGAGTAAGCGTCTTTTAATTTCATGGCTGCAAACACCATCTGCAGTGATTTTGGAGCCCCCCAAAATAAAGTCTGAAACTGTTTCCACTGTTTCCCCATCTATTTGCCATTAAGTGATGGGACCAGATGCCATGTTCTTCGTTTTCTGAATGTTGAGCTTTAAGCCAACTTTTTCGCTCTCCTCTTTCACTTTCATCAACAGGCTTTTTAGTTCTTCTTCACTTTCTGCCATAAGGGTGGTGTCATCTGCATATCTGCTGCTGCTGCTGCTAAGTTGCTTCAGTCGTGTCCAACTCTGTGCAACCCCGTAGATGGCAGCCCACCAGGCTCCCCCATC
This sequence comes from Oryx dammah, assembly GCF_014754425.2. NCBI lineage: Eukaryota > Metazoa > Chordata > Mammalia > Artiodactyla > Bovidae > Oryx > Oryx dammah. Next base: position 62,967 of record NW_024080604.1, on the reverse strand, counting down.
CCTGGGATTCTCCAGGCAAGAACACTGGAGTGGGTTGCCATTTCCTTCTCCAATGCATGAAAGTGAAAAGTGAAAGTGAAGTCCCTCAGTCATGTCTGACTCTTAGCGACCCCATGGACTGCAGCCCACCAGGCTCCTCCGTCCATGGGATTTTCCAGGCAACAGTATTGGAGTGGGGTGCCATTGCCTTCTCCATATCTGAGGTTATTGATATTTCTCCCAGCAATCTTGATTCCAGCTTGTGCTTCTTCCAGCCCAGCGTTTCTCATGATGTACTATGCATAGAAGTTAAATAAGCAGGGTGACAATATACAGCCTTGACGTGCTCCTTTTCCTATTTGGAACCAGTCTGTTGTTCCATGTCCAGTTCTAACTGTGGCTTCCTGACCTGAGAAGCTTAATTTGAGGTTATGTATTTCTGTAGCTTGAGATTACTCAGAACATAGTTTCTATTTGCAAAGATGACCTTATTAAAGATTGACCCTATGAACTAAATTCAGTCTTAAACAGATCTTCCCATCAAAGTACAGAGGGCTTACAGTGGTCAGATTTCACTCAATTCTCCCTAAAAATTCCCTTTCACATTCCCACCCAAATCAGAGCTGCTCAGAGGGTACAGAGGAGCCATAGGCCAGGCATTCATGTGGCGACACATTCTTGGGACCTGACATAACCAGGCTGCTGATCATGTTCAGTGTGGCTCAGAAAAAAAGTCCCCCGCAAAAAGAAGAAAGTCCCAAACCACCAGACGCTTTCATAATTATAAGTGATTCTGTTTGTAAATCTTGGCGTTCCACTCAGCCTTCCCAGCTTGTCAAGATTATAGACAAAAGACAGACCGGAGGCCTCCGAGGTGGAGCTCTTTGTGGCTCCACCAGTCCCCTCCCCTCCCACTGTAGCCAGCTGGCAGGGAGACTTCTAATCAGAGTGCCAGCCAACTGCTCCCCCAGGTCTCGGGAAAGGAATGCTGAGTGCCAGGCTTCAGACTGGTATTACACGGCAGCTCCCGATAACTGAAACGTCGTGGTTTTGGAACTGAGCAGCGGAGGGGTGGTTCCCAGGGGGGAGAATGAACATGGTAACCAGCCCAACAGCTGACTCTGTAGTCAGGAGCCCAGAGATGCTGCTCTCGCAGTTTTGAAACTTTTTTTTTTTCTTGCAAAACCACAGCTGCAGCCTCATTAGAAAATAGAATTGTCTTAATAGACAGAGTAACTAGGTAATGTGGGTTGCCTGGATAGCTTTATCAATGTATCACAGCAGTGAGGCAAGTGGACTAAACTGCTGAGAAGTGAGAATGGGAATTCTTAGTCAGACCCACTCTTTTTGTCAAGCATTACACTTTCAGCTCATTGGTTAGAAGCACGATCATTGATCTAAATCTACATTAGGACAAAGGGCTAAGACAGCGTCAGCCACAGCAAGCCTGCCCTTTTGGAGGCTGGGGTCCCTTCTGTCCTGCCAGCAGGTGCCAATCCTGTGAGGCTGTGATTGCAGCCTTGCATTTAGCTCGGGAAACACCCAGGGAACTGGGATTCCACCTGGCTGACCTCTCACACTGAGGCCTCGGTTCAAATGGAGAGAGAGGAACAGAGGTGCCCAGCCCTCACCTTCCAAGACCTAAGATGAAGTTTCCCTGGAACAGAAAGAAAGACTGAGAACAGTGGAATTGTGTCCACTGAAAGGGTGAATGGACTTGAAGCAGCTGTCCAGTTAGGATAAGCCTGTGTACCCCCTGCAAGTCAGCTACCTTCCAGGAATGAGAGTCAGACTCGATCTGACTGTCAGAGTAGGCATGTCTACTTTCCTCTGAAAAAAAGAGGTGCTTTCCCCACCCAAGTACCAGGAGAGTCTATCCGGAGTCCTTGGGACTTAGGCTTAGGAGTGCTCATCAGTTCTAAAGTCCAGCTCAGACACAGTTCTCCACATGATGATAGCATGGCAGGTAGGCCTCCTGCAGAAATGTCCTGTCACTTATCATTTAGCTCCTATGGAAACTAGATAGAGAGTTGAAATGCTTTCACTTTTCTTAAGACTTGCTGATTCCCAAAAAATGATATGCTCATTGTATTAAAAGTAAGCTTAACAGTTGAAATCCAAGCATTACATAAAATTCCCCATGTGAGGACCCTCACTGAAAACAATGTGGCGCCCAGTCTGGAGAGTGTCTTCACAGATTCAGCCGCCCATTTTTAATTACCTGCTAGCCCCTCGGTTGCCAGTGGCAGACGCATACTCAAAGCTGGGGGTGGATATCGGGCCTCCCACACGGGAGCCGTGGACCCAGGCTGAGGGCAGAAGGCTCTGATGAGCAGGAGAACCAGACTTCACCTGGCCCCTGTGGCCCCCACACCTCCCTGCTGCAGGTCACTCCCCAGACAACAGAAAACCCGCACGCCACCCCCATCAGTACACTGGGCTGACTGGTTTCACTCTTGTCAAGTAAGAAAATCCTCGGAAGGAACATCTTGCCCAGCTGGGCTCAAGTATCTCCCCAGTTATCTGTGGTCATGGCAGTTTCCACAGGAGCCTCGGGGGCAGAGAGGAGGGGAGGGTCCCAGAAGAAGGGGCAGGGTTGTGTCATCAACAGACCAACACATGGCATCTTTAAAAATGTGACTCCAGCCCATTTTACCCCGAAAAGGATCCTGTTAATCGGACTCTTGAATCTTGCCTCTCCCTTCTCTTCCCGCTTAGTGTCGTTATATGTTTAGGCATCTGTGTGTGTGTCATTCTTCTCAGTAGTAGCTTCCCTGGTAGCTCAGCTGGTAAAGAATCTGCCTGCAGTGCAGGAGACCCCAGTTCAGTTCCTGGGTCAGGAAGATCTGCTGGAGAAGGGATAGGCTACCCACTCCAGTATTCTTGAGCTTCCCTGGTGGCTCAGCTGGTAAAGAATCTGCCTGCAATGCATGAGACCTGGGTTTGATCCCTGGGTTGGGAAGATCCCCAGGAGAAGGTATAGGCTACCCACTCCAGTGCTCCTACCTGGAGAATTCCATGGACAGAGGAGCCTGGCAGGCTGCAGAATGGGGTTGCAAAGAGACAGACACGACTGAATGACTTTCACTTATTGCATGTTTTTACTATTACAATACTGTTGCAGACTCCACCCTTGTCCTTGTCTCTGTGCCCTTGATGCAATTTCTATGGGATTAAGTCTGAGAAGTAGAAGGTGCTGGCTCAAAAATGACTATTATTTCAAATGTCAACTTGTGCCACCCACCCCCCTGTACATGATTCAGCAACTGTGTGAGCACCTCTGCCTCCTTTGCTGAAACTGGATAATATACATTTTTAAAATTTGGTCAATCTCTAAGCAAAAAAAAAAAAAAAAAATACCCTTAATGTTTTACTTTGTACCTCTTAATTATTAGTGATGTTGGAAATCATTTACAGTCATCCCTCGGTATCCTGGAGGGATTGGTTCTGGACCTCAGTTCAGTTCAGTAGCTCAGTTGTCTCCAACTCTGCAACCCCATGAATCGCAGCACGCCAGGCCTCCCTGTTCATCACCATCTCCCGGAGATCACTCAGATTCACGTCCATTGAGTCCGTGACGCCATCCAGCCATCTCATCCTGGGTTGTCCCCTTCTCCTCCTGCCCCCAATCCCTCCCAGAATCAGAGTCTTTTCCAATGAGTCAGCTCTTCGCATGAGGTGGCCAAAGTACTGGAGCTTCAGCTTTAGCATCATTCCTTCCAAAGAAATCCCAGGGTTGATCTCCTTTAGAATGAACTGGTTGGATCTCCTTGCAGTCCAAGGGACTCTCAAGAGTCTTCTCCAACACCACAGTTCAAAAGCATCAATTCTTCGGCCCTCAGCCTTCTTCACAGTCCAACTCTCACATCCATACATGACCACAGGAAAAACCATAGCCTTGACTAGATGGACCTTAGTCGGCAAAGTAATGTCTCTGCTTTTGAATATACTATCTAGGTTGGTCATAACTTTTCTTCCAAGGAATAAGCGTCTTTTAATTTCATGGCTGCAATCACCATCTGCAGTGATTTTGGAGCCCCAAAAAATAAAGTCTGACACTGTTTCCACTGTTTCCCCATCTATTTCCCATGAAGTGATGGGACCGGATGCCATGATCTTCGTTTTCTGAATGTTGAGCTTTAAGCCAACTTTTTCACTCTCCTCTTTCACTTTCATCAAGAGGCTTTTTAGTTCCTCTTCACTTTCTGCCATAAGGGTAGTGTCATCTGCATATCTGAGGTTATTGATATTTCTCCCGGCAATCTTGATTCCAGCTTGTGTTTCTTCCAGTCCAGCGTTTCTCATGACCTCTGTGGATACCAAAGTTCAAAGATGCTCAAGTCCCTTGTGTAAAACATTGTAGTATTTGCATTAGAACCTACACACATCCTCTCATATATTTTAAATCATGTCTAAGTTACTTATATAATACCAAATATAATGTAAAAGCTATGTAGATAACTGTAAATAAAATGTAAATGCTATGTAAATAGGTGCCAGCACATGGCAAATTGAAGTTTTGCTCTTTGGAACTTCCTGGATTTTTTTTTTTTTCCCCTCAAAAATTTTCCACCTGAGGTTGGCTAAATCTGCAGATGCAGAATTCGTATATAGGGAGTGCTGACTGTAAAGTGTTTAATTTTTTTAATGTCAGAGAAATTATTAGCAGCAGTAGAAGTATCAGATCTATATGGTGTTTCTCTCAGTATGTTATCAGCAACCAAATCAGGAGCAGGTTAATATTTGTTTTAGAGATGCCTGGTTTCCAACATCATCATAACAGCACCTTATAAGTAGTAGCAGAAATATCATCTGTCTCCTAACTGTGTCTCTCATTTTGCCTTCCACTGTCAGCTAAGTTTCTGAAAGCAGAAAGTGTTTGAGGACTGTAATTATCTGGTGGCAGATTTTACCTACCAGTATAATCTCAGAGGATCTGTTCCAGGACTCACCACAGATTACCCCAACCTCCATCATAAATGTAATACTATATACATATGTTTTTTAAATTCTCAGATGCGCTGAGTCTTTGTTGCTTTGCTCGGGCTTTCTCCGGTTGCAGCAGTCGGGAGCTACTTTTCCTTGCCTTGCGTGGGCTTCTCATCGCAGTGGCCTCTCTTGTTGTGGAGCACGGGCTCTATGTGTGTGGCTTCAGGAGCTGCATCTCACAAGCTCTGGGGCATAGGCTCTGTACTTGGGGCATGCAGAGTTAGTTGCTTCATGGCATGTGAGATTTTCCTGGACCAGGGATCAAACCTGTGACTCCTACACTGGCAGGTGGATTCTTATCCACTGTGCCAGGAAAGTCCTATAGAACTTTATTTATTTTTAAAAGATCCAGGTATAAGTGATCCGCACAGTTTAAACTTGGTGCTTGAGCATCAGCTATATATATATATATTTTTTTTTTTTGGATAATTTTTCCTGCCTGAACCACTTCTCCTAAAGAATTCTTATAATCATATGAGAGCATCCAGACCTAGGAGGTTTGGACTGTGTTGAGTATTTTTACTCCTTTGTGACAAAGCATTGTCAGAAACGTGGTGGGGCATGGGTGGATACCCAGCACAACACTGAAAGGTTCAGGCAGTTGACAGGCTCAAGTTTCTGCTCAGGGAAGTGGGGCCCAATGTCACCTGGCCTGACGCCTGCCACCCTTCAAATAAATTTTAAATGCTCAGCAACTAGAAGGCCCCCCGGTGGCACTTGGTGTAAGTGAGGTTGTAACTGGGAGCCGTGTAAGACATTGAGAAAAACTTTAGGAAGGATCCATCTCTGGTTTTCAAGGCAAAAGAAATGTTCTTTTCTGCCAAGACAAGATGAGGAAGCTGAAAAAAAAAAAGATGGGATTTTTTTCCCTATAAAGCAAGAGGGGAAGTTGTCTTGAGGACAAGAATCAGACACAGTGGAGAGGGACAGAAGAGAGGCCATCTGAACTCCACTGTTACATCCAGTCCCACCACGATCAGGCAGGCAGCGGGTGGGGGCCCCAGGCCGGCCAGCAAGCGCTCCCCTCGCCGGAGGCCCTCACGTGTGCAGTGAGCGGACGTCCCACAGGCCACTAATGGACTCTGAACCGAGCCAGCCGAGGGGGCTCAAGCAGAGCATCAGGAAAGGAGAAACTCACGCAACCTGGCCTGGCTCCTCGAGAAACCAGAGCAAAACACCGGGCTTTCTTTCATCTGCCCCTCTCCCACCATCCGCCTCACCCTGGAGAGGAGGAGCCCTTGACAAGTGTGCTCATCCTGCGATCCTCCTGCATCCCCAGCCTGAGGGTTAATGGCTGACTTGTCCCCCGCCCGGCAGCGGCAGCCAGCTCTCTGGAGACCGCGCCTTTGTCTAGAGGAGGCTGAGAAAGGGCCATGGCCTCCCCTCCACCCAGTGCTGTCAGAGCCATATTCCGGGTAGGACCGTGGGAGCACAGAGCAGAACTGTAATGAGCCTCGCCTGATCCGTTGCCCGCTGGGGTGTTCTGGAAGGAGACGGAAGCTGCCCCGAGGGGCTGCCGGGCTGGGCGCTTATCTGGAATTAAACTCTCCCCTGGAAAAGCATTACAGCCCTGAGCTTTCCAGGGGGTGGAGATTGGCGGGGGGGGGGAGACCTTTTGCCCTTCTTTTCTGCTTCTTTCTCTCTTAAAATTCTACCACAGTAGAGAGGGTGAGACAGAAGCCTTCCCTGCCAGACTCGGGATCAAGCCCCGGTCCCAGAGGGTTCCAGGACACCCCAAAGCCGGGCAGCCTCTACCCACCCAGGTCAGGGTCTCCCAGGCAGTTCTTGGGGGTGTTCAGGTCCATTCAGCACTGGCTGTTGTGCTGTGTCTCAGACAGGCAGTTTTCTGCAGGATCTGCTGGGTGGCTGCCATCCCAAGAGGGAGGTCCTGGGTCTGGTGTTGGGTATGGAGAGGCCACTGGCCCAGCTTCCCTCCCCCTCTGCCTCCCCCAAAGCAAGCATGGTGTGTGGCCTGCCAGCTTCAGGACCCCACTTTACCACAACTGGAAAGCTTGGGTGATTTACTCTGGACCATAAAGCTAGGCATGGGTAGAGGAAGATCATTTACTCGGGTCTGCCTGATGTCAGAGACCGGCTCGCACTTACTGGTACCCACCAGATCAGCCCAGGAATGTAGTGGCCACTCCCGAGAGAATTTGGGATGGGGTCCCATTACCTTACAGGCTACTTTGCAAATGCCCACTTATCCTGTGGGGTCAACCAGTTGTTCTCAAACCTGCCTGAGCCTCAGAATCAGCTGGATGGTACATTTTAAAATCGATGGCTGCCCTCCTCCAGCATTCCCGACTCTCTGAGTCTGGGTTGTGGAGTCTGGGAACATGCATTCCTAACAAGTTCCCAGGTGATACTGTCATCCCCAGCCTCACCACTTCGAGTGTCTTCGAAAGCCACTGGGGAGCACCAGTCCTGCTAAACAGAAAATATGCCAACATATTCACCTTTCAGGGCCTGCAGAATATTTGGAGAACTAACTCTAGGTTCTACTGTCCTTTGAGTTTTGAAGTAGTTTTTTTTTTTTTTTTTTACTGAGGTATATTTGATTTATAATGTTGTGTTAACTACTGCTGTACAGCAGAGTGCCTCAGTTATACATATATATACATTGTTTTCCACTATTGTTTATCACAGGATATTGAATATAGTTCCCTGGGCTATATAGTAGCACCTTGCTGTTTATCCATCCTATATACACCAGTTTTACAGATCTGTATATATTATGTATAATATCTATAAATCATATCTATATGTCAGTTTATCCGTTCTGCATACACCAACCTCTCAATGCTTCCCTCTCCCAGCCCTCCTCCTTGGCAACCTCCAGTCCATTCTCTGTGTCCCTGTTTCTGTTTCATCTGTTCACTTCAGTCACTCAGTTGTGTCTGACTCTGTGACCCCATGGAAACCTATCTATTTCATAGATGGGTTCATTGGTGTCCCATTTTAGATGCCACATATAAGTGATATGGCATTTCTGACTTGCTTCCCTTAGTATGATAATCTCTAGTTGCAGCCACATTGCTGCCAATGGCATTATTTTGTATTTTTTATGGCGAATATTCCATTTATACACACACACACATATCTTCTGTATCCATTCATCTGTTGCTTTCATCTCTTGGCCATTGTAAACAGTACTGCTGTGAATGTAGGGGTGCCTGTATCTTTGTGGATTATAGTTTTGTTCAGATACCTGCCCAAGAATAGGATTCTGAATCATATGATAATTCTACTTTTAGGTTTCTGAGGAGGCCCCAAACTGTTTGCCACTGTGGCTGCACCAACTTGCAGTCCCACCAGTTAAGCAGGAGAGTTCCCGTTTCTCCACACACTCACCAGCATTTACTATTTGTAAACTTTTTGATGAGGGCCATGCTGACCGGTGTAAGTTACCTTCGATTTGTAGGAAATATCTTTTTTAAGTGACGGGAATCAAAGGGTAACTCAAGTGTGTTCTATGTCTTTTTTTTAAATTCTGTATTTATTGTACTTGGTTGCCCTGCTTCTCCACTGCTGTGAGTGGGCATTCGCTAGTTGTGGAGAGAGGGGCCTGCTCTCTAGTTGCAGAACGCGGGCTTCTCCTTGCGGTGGCGTCTCTCGTTACGGAGCCCAGGCTCTGGGTTCATGGCCTTCAGCAGTTGCAGCCCGTGGGCCCAGGAGTTGCGGCAGGGGGGCTTAGTTGCTCTGCGGCCTGTGCAGTGGCCCCAGACCAGGACTGGAACCTGTGTCCCCTGCATTGCCAGGAAGACTCCCACCTGCTGTACCACCAGGGAAGCCCAAGTGTGTTCCATTTCTAAAACAGCATTTCAAAGAAAACATGAAAAAAGGCCACCCAGGTATTAGATTATCTCTGGGTTTTCTGTATATTTAAAATTTTCCAAAGTGACTTTTCATGAAAAGAAGCTGTAAAGTGAACTTCTGGTGGTGAGTCTCAGCTTCATGGGAGAGGATTTTCCTGCCTGAAGCCTTCTCCCCACTCACTGGAAAAAAAGTGTTGCTATTTCCCAGCACCGTGCTGTCTAAACATGCCGTGTCTGGGAGGGCATCTCCTCACTCAGTCACGTGGAATGCGCTGTGAACACTGCCACCGCTTCAGTGCACTCTAATTTTGCTCACACGTGGAACCGTAGGCCTTAGGCATCTATCCCTCCACACTGTGTTGACAAACCACCCAGGAGGGTGCTTCTGTGTGAGGCATGCCTGTCACCGAGCTTTGCTGAAGAAGGCTGAGGTGCTGAGGGAGGACCCTGTCTCTCCGCAGGACGAGCCACTCTTGGGCAGCTGTCACCCCCAGACGCCCCGCCGGCTCCCCGCGCCCTCTGCTGGCAACACCGGTTGCTCGTTCATGCTCCCGTGCGCTGCTTTGTTTATGACGTCACACCTGAAGCGTTCCAGCTGGAGGGCATTGCTGCTCATCCTTTTTAAAATACAGCTTGAGAACACAGCACTGATGGATGAATAGTTTTTAACCTCCTTCCTGTCTTCTCAGCTTCCACCTTCTCTCCAGAGCTTGTTACAATAGCCCCCAAAAGGGTTCCCTGTCTCTGACCTTGCCTCCCTGCATCCCTCCTCAGTACAGCAGAGGGAGCCTGTTAAAATGTAAGGTGAATCCTGTCACTCCTCTAGTACAGACCCTCCAGGGGCTTCTACATCTAATTCTAGAGAGAAAACACAACCCTATGGGGCCCTATGAGACCTGGCATTTGGCCCCACACTCTCTGACCAGCTCTCCCTGCTCACCTCCACTGGACACGTGTAAGTAACCACCACCACCTCTAAAGAGGTGGTGTGTGTTGGTCAGACTGATCTCGCTCCGTCCTGATGGAGTCAAGGCGGGTAGGGGGCCTCAGAGAGTCTGTGGTAATCGGGAGCTTTTATGCTGGCCCGAGTTCTCTGACTTAAAGACCACCAGAGCCCTAGGGAGTCCTCTTCCTCGTGTGTGTGGATACCATCCCTTCCACCCTTCCCTCCCTGGAAGCCTCACCTTCTTGATAACGTGTCACAGACCAGAATGGGACGTTCCTGTCACATCGAGGCTGTGAGGAGGTTTCGTCTGCTGGCTGGGGGCCTGTTACCCTGTTGCTGTGAGGTGAGGAGGGCAGGCCTGGGCTCGGGGCAGTGGAACAGCCTGTGGATACCAGTCCCTGCTCCTGGCTCAGCACCTCACAATGGAAATCTTGGGGAGAGGCAACGTCAGCCCAGGCCCAGCTGCACCGGGTTCCAGTCACGAAATGTCTCAGAACCTCCACTTCCAGGTCTGTAACGACAGAGATGGTGATGCCAGGCTGGCCTGTTTGATGACAGCTAAATAGGCCCCTTGCTTGTTTATCTGCCATCTTTCCAAAGCCAGTTCCATGCGGGCTATGAAAAGTGCAGGGGTGTCCAGAGAAACCGCTGTAGGTCTTGAGAGCCAGGCTGCAGGTTTCCTGTGGTGCTCACCCTGCCGGGGGACTCCGGAACCCACAGAAACATGCGTGGCCTGTCACGTTCCCGGGGTTCAGGCCCAGGTGCTCCTTAGAACTGCCAGCCCCCTTAGCATTCCCACAGGGTGGGTGGCCGAGGGCCCCTCGGACCGCGTGTGTCCCTGTGAAGGACTTATATTCATCCATGATGGGGGAGGAACAGCCGGGGAGGCCTGGGGGCACCCTGCTTTCCAAGCTGTGGCAATACGACCCACAGAGGGTGCCCTCACTGCCCTTCTTTCTGGCTCCCACCGCCCGGGGCGGCTGTCAGCGGTCTGGGGTGTGTGTCTGCACAGTGTGTGTGCACGCACACACACAGTCTGCAGGTCATACTACAGATACTTAGTTCTTCACCTTGCTCTGTTCCTTTAACGTATCCCTTTTGTTAAGTCTTGTCCATAAGCACACCTATTTTGTTTCATTTTTAATTTAAACTTTTTATTTTTTATTGGGTATAGCTGATTAATAATACTATAACAGTTTCAGGTGAACAATGAAAGGACTCAGTCATACATATATGTGTACCTGTTCTCTCCCAAACTCCAGTCCCATCCAGGCTGCCACATAACACTGGGCAGAGTTCCCTGTGCTATACAGTAGGTCCTTGTTGGTTATCCATTTTTAATATAGCAGTGTGTACAACTATTTGTGTGACATATTTTTCATCCTATTTCCTTAAACTCTCTCCACCATTGTCATAATTATTTCCATAATGTCTATGTAATTTTATTCTTTTTGATATATACTATAACTCACTAAACCTTATATTCCATGAAACATCTTTGTATGTGTGTATCTTTTTGCTTCTGTGGAATTATTTCCTTAGAATTCATTTCTAAAGTCCACATATTGTCTTAAAGGGTGTAGACATTTCTGATATTCTTTACATCGTCTCTTTCCCAAAAGGTGGTATTGATGTCCAGTGCTAGGAAGAATGCTTTTTGTTGTTGATGTTTTGGCATTACCAGCTGGGTGCTATTGGGAGAGGAAGGTATGGAGAAGTTCAGTTCAGTTCAGTTCAGTTGCTCAGTCGTGTCCAACTCTTTGCAACCCCATGAACTGCAGCAAGCCAGGCCTCCCTGTCCCTTACCAACTCCCGGAGTTCACTCAAACTCATGTCCATCAAGTCGGTGATGCCATCCAGCCATCTCATCCTCTGTCGTCCCCTTCTCCTGCCCCCAATCCCTCCCAACATCAGAGTCTTTTCCAGTGAGTCAACTCTTCGCATGAGGTGGCCAAAGTACTGGAGAAGAATGAGGAGGAAGAGATCTGTTAGCAGTTACTAGAGATGCAGTGAGGTGGTTTGTTTTGTCTTCTCAGCACGACCAGCTCCACAGCCAGCAGCTGTGACACGGAGTTCACTAAAGAAGATGAGCAAAGGCTGAAGGACTACATCCAGCAGCTCAGGAATGACAGGGCGGCGGTCAAGCTGACCATGCTGGAGCTGGAGAGCATCCACATCGACCCGCTCAGCTACGACGTCAAGCCCCGGGGAGACAGCCAGCGACTAGACCTGGAGAATGCGGTGCTGATGCAGGAGCTCATGGCCATGAAGGTATCCGTGGCGGGGGGGGGGGGTGCCTTTTCTCAACCCTCATCCCCTGCACTCTGCTGTCATCAGGAGGAAACATAAAAAGGCCTCTCAAGAGCTGGTTAGCCATCCATGTGCAATTGCCTCTCCACAGGAGGACAGCCAGAACCTCGTGTGTAGACAGGAATGGTTTCAGTATGTCCAGGGTCCCTTGAGCTGGAAGTGCTCCTAGAGAGGTTCACTCAGCACTGGAGAAGCCTCGGGGGGTCCCAGGCCAGAATGGGACACCTCATCTCCAGGAGAAGCCAGAAGAGGTCTCGGCAGGGTGAAACAGCCTCCTATCGGCCTCCAGAATGCTTGCAGGTGCTTCCTGGGTTGATGCTGATGTTAAGGTGAGGCGGGGAGAACAGAGCGAGGCCAGGGCAGCATTTGGACAGGAGCCCTGGTTTCCTGACCCCCTTGTCCGTTTGGTGCTGTGTGGGACGCCAACAACCACCTTCCCCATCACACCCCAGGCGCCAGTTCGCCCTCGTCCTGGTCGTCCTGGGTAGAGATATCCCTGTAGATACTTGTGGCCTTAGACCTGTTCGGACCTGCAGGTTTCAGAGATTTAGGACTGGTCTTTGTTCTATTCTTGGCTGAGAGTTCCTGTTGTACATTTATACACCCCTCAGGTTTGTCATCGGATTCCTCAAAGGAGGCTTTTCTTTTCCCACCCAAAACCTGAGGACACACGTGTCCTGGCCGCCCCTCCAGAAGGCAGCCTTCTAGTCTCCTCTATGAGGTAGTGCTCCCTTCGGGCGCTCTGGCCTGGCTGTCCACCCCGCCCTTGTGCAGGTGCTGAAAGCCCAGGTCCTCGGGCCCCTACCCATCCGAGCCCTCAGGGACCAGCACTGTGACTGCCTCATCTTTCCTCTTGGGCAGAATGCCCGCTTCATCTCTGGCACCCATGCATTCATCTCTCCTTCTCTCAAGCTTGCGTCTGTGTGTTGTTCTGGGCGTGACTGTCCGTATTAGCTCAGGACACAGTGTTGCCAGCACCTTAAGAATCCTGTTTCTAGTGGCAAAAGATGAGACGGTTCAGTGTGTGGAAACACCTTTCATCCTGGTTTTATGTCATCGTCAGGAAAGGTTTGCGTCTTCTTTTGAGCAGTTGCTCGGCACATTGCCCTCTCCATGGCTAATACCGTCCCTGAGTGTAACCAGCCGTGCTGGGTGCCCTCCCAGTGTTTCCCCACATTGGAGCTGAGACCATCCCCCCACCTGGGTCTGGCTTACCCAAGACAGCACAGCAGGCCTGTGGCTTCTTAGCCCAGAGGAGGGTCACTTCCAGGATGACCACAGTCAGTCAGTGACTTGGTGAATCCCTCTCAAGGGATTCAGTGTATGAAGTGACTCCGTGTATGAAGAATCCTTTTAAGTAGGATCACAGAAAGAGCTGGGGAGACTGACCAGGTGGTCATGGGGTGGTGGACTCGCCCTCCAGCAGACGCAAAGGACAAGGGTCATGTATGGGCTCACCCTGAAAGGGGGACTGTAGCTTGGTGCTTACCTGGCCTCCGAGCTGGATGTCGTGGGTTCACACTCAGGCTCCATAATTTACTCAGTATGTGGGCTGAGAAGAGATTGTAGGCTCTGCTTACCCCAGTGTCCCATCCATGAATGGAGATATTCATAGTACCTACCTCAGGATGAGAGGACTTAATGAGCTGCTTAGGAGAACCATTTAAAGCAGTGTTACATGCTCAGTAAATGCTAGTGCTTCTCACTGTTACCTGGTCCCGGAGAGCACTGTCCCATTTTGGGGTCACTTCTTACTCTTCACAGCAAACTCTCCTTTGGCTTTTGCAAGCTCCTTCAGGAAGTGACCTGAAGAATAGTCACCTGAGGAGGGCTCTGTTTCCATGGATTTTATTTGGGCCCTGAAGTCGATAGGGCCTGGGGCCACTGTCACTGCTGTGGATGCTCCCGAGCTGCCCAGCGTGGCTGCAGGACCCAACTGCCATGAGAGTGATGATATCCATGGATTGGTGTCATGGAAAATGGGAAAGGAAACGGAATTTAGAAGGGACCTAGTCAGATGCTTCAACCTCTTTGATATGGGTTAGCCTCTGCCTGCAGAAAACTGGCCTCCAGCAAGGTGAGTATAGAAGAGGAGGTGGAATCTCCTGGTTGTTAGAAAGATGCTCCTTATTGTGAGCCAGAGCCTGCAGGCCTGTCCCTTCTACCCGTTGATCTCCGCTGTGGTGCACAGTGGCAAGCCCGTGGCGTGGTGCGGGCATGTGGAGACAGCCGTCCAGTCTCCCGCGAGGCTGTGAGTGGCGGTCGGGGGCCCCGCTGTCGCCCCACCAGGCCCTCATGTGCTCTGTGCCCTGCAGGAGGAGATGGCCGAGCTGAAGGCCCAGCTCTACCTCCTGGAGAAGGAGAAGAAGGCCCTGGAGCTGAAGCTGAGCACGCGAGAAGCCCAGGAGCAGGCCTACCTGGTCCACATCGAGCACCTCAAGTCTGAGGTGGAGGAGCAGAAGGAGCAGCGCGCGCGCTCCCTCAGCCCCACCAGCAGCGGAGGCAAGGACGCGGCCGGCAAGGTAGGGCGGCCGGGCGCCCCCTCCCCTCCCGCAGAGCTGCGCTCACTGCCCGCCGCTTCCTCACGTGCAGAGGAACTGCAGCCATTCTAGAGATCTGAAAGACAGTGCCGTTTTGAGTGCAAAGAAACCAAGTCCACATTTTTTCACCTCACTTTATGTAGCTGGTAAAGCATCTCATAGATCATGGTCTCATCCGGGGAGTGGCCTGAACAGTGGTCCAGGAGGCCGGTACTCACCTCACCCCCTCCTCCTGGCCCGTGTGATCCTCAGTGTTGATCACGTGGTACTGAGCACCACACGTCATCTCCCCTGAGTCTCATGACTCCCGGGAAGCAGGAGTTATCCCCTTTACATGGCAAAAATGAGGTATAAAAGAATGGGGGCGGGGGCGGTCTCACAGCTGGTAAATGGCAGAACCAGGATTTAACCCCAGTCTGGCTGACTCTGGTCCTCCTCCTCTCACGTGCTTCCTCCTCAGCTTCCTTAAGGTGGAAGGCAGGAGGTGGCCTGAGGCAGAGGGGGAGGAAGGCGAGCGCTGAGTTACCCCGAAGAGTGCAGAGTGTGGGCTGCCGGCGGCATCATCTTGCAAACTCACACTTTCATTAGCCCTCAAGTCTTTTTTTCTAGAATTCAAGCTCATTCTGTCATCCTCTATTGCAGAATAATCCCAAATACTGAATTGGAGAAAAAAAATAGTCTAGACCCTAAAGAAAGACATCCCTCGCCACAGGGTCCTGGAATTCCGTGCATGCGATTTTCTGTTTCTGATGAACGCCAGCTGCTCCTGACCCATTTATCTCTGGCCCGAGACTGTGGGCATGCAGTGACTTGCTGCTCTGTGAGTGGCCCCTCATGGCCCAGGTGTAGGGGTGTCTCCACCAGAGGAGTGTCCTTAAGAAGGAAGCCCCTTGCTGATGCTACGCGGCAGAGAATGGTTCCCCTAAACAGCTAAGAACTGTGCTGCCTGCTCCAGAGGCCATAGCCGCCCTCTGCCCACTTCACCTACAAGGGTGCCAAGGGAGCCGGGGCCACAGCACCCAGTGGGGCTGCTCTCCCAAGGCCCTGCTGCTTCTCAGTCGTCCACTCCTGTGATGGATGTGACGTGGTCCAGGCAAGATGCTGCAGGTAGTTCCAGGATTTTAGCTTCCAGTGCAGGACACCAATGGGCAAACAGATGATCACAACAGAGGGCACAACATCCAGAGTGCAAAGATCGATGCCCAGTGCGAGGGGAGGCCACAGGCCAGACCCACGATCCAGATTTGGAGGTTAGGGGCAGGTTTCCTGAACACAGACCCAGTGGAGAGTGGGTGCAAGCCCAATGAAGAGGCCAGGAAGGACGTGGAAGTCTGCCCTGGGCCGATGGAGCAGCACAGGCCAAGCCCAGGGGGCGGAGGCGTTGATGTGTTGCCTGGAGAGACCCACCAGCTGCGCCGTCCTGGGCACGGCGAGGGATCGCAGAGGGGCTTTTGCAGGAAGGGACGTGACACAGTCTGAGCTTGGGAAAGGTCACCAGGGGGTGCACCCTGAGACCACATGCCAGTGCCTGAGGGGTCTGACCACGGGGTTGAGGGCTCTGACCATGGAGTGGGCAGCAGTGCTTCTTCACACGGGAGAATCCGGGGCTCACAGACATGGCTTGTCCGTTCTGTGGCAACGGCTTCAGAATCTATCCACAGCCCTTTGAGTTTGTGAGCCGTCACTCTGGGACAGAGCTCCTGTGTTTGCGTATGTACTCTTAGGGTGGGGTGGAAGTGGACTTACTGAGCTCTTGCCAGGAGAGGCCCATAAGCTGAGCATTTTCCCCTGGTTCTTCCTATTTATTTTGACTGGGGGAAGCACTGTATTCTGTGGAATGGCTCCAAAACACAGAAATCTCTTTGACGTAAAAGACCAGATGATTTATTTTTATTTTTTTACATTAAGAGTACAGAGCTTTTATAAAAGTACCCTGTGTTGTTCAGGTAATGAAATTAGAGTAAGCTGATTATTTTGTCTTTCAAAAATTAGACCCATTTACTCTATCAATAATATCTCCCTTCTGGGCTATTCATTTGGTCTTATCTGTTGGTAGATGAGGCAAGCAGTCTGGAGCAGAGGCTGGAGCCAGATAGTCAGTATTTTAGGATTTGGGGGTCATACAGATTCTGCTGCACCTATGTAATTCTGCCATTGCAAAACTGTCTCTTCCTTACTGCGAAGGAAGAGACAATACAGACACAGAGGCACGTGGCTAGGTTCCAACAATGCTTTATTTATAGACACTGAAATTTGAATTTCATATGATTCCTACATATCATAAAATAGTCCTTTCTTTCCCTTGATTTAAAAAATAGAAACACAATTTTTACTCTGTGGGCCTTAATAAAAACAGGTGGCCAGCCAGACTGGAGTTTAGAACACCTACTCTTGATTCAAGGTAGGGAGGTGGTTGGGTGTTGTGCTTCGTTTAAAACTTCCCTTTGGCCAACAGGCTGAGTCCCACATCTTAACCAAATCACATTAGGTTTTTTCAGTTCTTGTCTGTGTGCAGCAGATTACTAGACGCGCTCGGTGAGCCGCACCGGGGGAAACAAAGCTGGCCTGTCTTTAAGGAGACGCGTCAGCCCCGCGGGGGAGTTGATGTGCTCACAGAGGGTGTTGGACGCTGGAGAGATTGCAGAGCTGGTCAGTGGCAGCTCGGGGCTGCAAGACGCCAGGTGGAGTGGAGGAAAGAGAGCAGAGCTGGGGGCCGGAGGAGAGCTCAGACGCGGTGCTCTGCTCCCGAGCCCCGGGGGCTGTGGCGCATCTATGTGGGCAGGCAGAGGCGCCCTCGTGCCTCCTGTCAACTGGACTTCCAGCCCTGGGCCCCTGACCCCTTGGAGCGCTCACCCACTGAGATGCAGCCTTCTGTCTACATTCTGTCTCGAGTAACAGGGCACAGGCTTTTTCTTCTGGAGCCTGGGTTGTAGTAAATCCTCAGGAAATGTCTGCTGAGCAAATTATCAGATGAGCACTGTCCCCCTCTGTTTATTCCACAGCAGAGCAGCTGCCCTCCATCTGTATGCAGACAGTGGGCCGCTCAGATGGGCACAGTCACAGTGTTATAGATGGACTGTGCTCCATGCTGGGTTTAGGCCTTCTCTAAAGGCTCTCACGTGTCCTCATCTGTAAAACAGGAGGAGTTGGGTTGCTGCTGCTGCTGCTGCTAAGTCGCCTCAGTCGTGTCCGACTCTGTGCGACCCCATAGACGGCAGCCCACCAGGCTCCGCCGTCCCTGGGATTCCCCAGGCAAGAACACTGGAGTGGGTTGCCATTTCCTTCTCCAGTGCATGAAAATGAAAAGTGAAAGTGAGGTCACTCAGTCGTGTCCGACTCTTTGCAACCCCATGGACTGTAGCCTACCAGGCTTTTCGATCCATGGGATTTTCCAGGCAAGAGTACTGGAGTGGGATGCCATCGCCTTCTCGGATGAGTTGGGTTAGGTGACGTCAAAGTTCCTGTCTGATGCCAAGACACACTTCCGTTTTCCTCCCCTTCTCCTGGGTTTTCTAGATGATTACCTGGACCCAGTGAAGCCCCTGAATCCAGAGGAGACCAGGTTTCTCCCCGGAGGGTGTGGGGTGGGGGAGGGACCACACAAGCATGTATGTTTCCCACGCGTCTTTCCTGAGTGAGGAGCGCTGGCCGGAGTGGGCATCCTGGTTCCGCCGGGTCCTGGCAGTGACTCAGGACAGCATCACTTCCTTGAGCCTTGGTGTCCTCCTTGGCCAGGAGGGGACACTGACAGTGTCCGCTGCAGAAGGCCGTCACGGTGGTCAGACGAGGGGACTCGTGTGTGTGACCTGGGCGCCCGTGAGTGCTCGGGACGTGGGGCAGCCTGGGTGCGCTGCGGGCGCCCGGCCGGGGCCGCCCTGCCGTTCTGCCCGCCTCCCGCTCTGCCGTCGGTGCCCTCGGCTCAGCCGCAGGCCTGACCCAGTGCTTTGCGTCCTCAGGAGTGTCCGGACGCCGCCTCCCCTGCCCTGTCCCTGGCCGAACTGCGGACAGCGTGCGGCGACAGCGAGCTGGCCACGGAGTTCACGAACGCCATCCGTCGGTAAGCACCCAGCCCGCTGCCCAGAGAGGCAGTTTCTTCCAGGGGTGACGGCGTAGGCCAGGGGTGATGGCTGGGGTCGGTTCTCGCAGCTGCTGACGCCACTCGTTGGGGGTATCACAGGTGCCTGGGAGAGAGGAGGCCCCGTACCGCCTTCTTGTGCAGGCCTGCAGGCCAGAAAGGTGAGTGCAAGAGGAAAATATATCCAGTGATGCCACCTGGAGACAGAAAGGGCCTGCTTCTGCACCTTTCCGTTGTGGTGTGGCACTGGCTAGAATCTCAGGACTGTCTTAAACGGTGACAGTCAAAACAGGTGTCTTTTGGTATCACTGGGATGGAATATTGCAGGTAAATTCTGTTGGCTCTTTAGGGAATTTTTAACAGTTTCTTTGGCTGCTTTATACATATAGCATCTTCCTCAAATAGATAATTAAGTTGACTGAAGAGAAAACAAAAAAAACAAACAGGTGTCTTTACCTTGTTTCCACCTTCAGTGAGAATACCTGCCTCACCATCTTGGTCTCTTTCCACTCAGACATCCTCAGTTTATTTACCTCTGGGCGTTTTCCTCTATTGTGGCTGTTTCTCTGTCCTTTCTAGATCTGTCTTCCATATCCTGACTTTTCATCCTCTCCCCACCCTTTTGCACTCAGTTCTAGGGCAAGGCCGTCCAGCAGAAAAGTAATGCAAATCACACCATAATGTTAAATGTTCTAGGACCCATGTTTTTTTAAAAAAGAAGAAACAGATATACTCCACTTTAATAACGTATTGTATTTCACTCAGTGCATACAAAATATTTCAAAATATAAATCCATATCTCTAAAAGATATTCTTTCTTCTAATTTTTCTAATTATTTTTTGGAAAAATTTCTTCTAATTTTTTTTTTTACTAAATTTTCAAAATCTACTGTGAATTTAGTACATTTATACTTATTGCACATCAGATTCAAACGAGCCAACACATCGAGCGTTCAGTAGGTCTCATGGCTGTGGCTGCCCTATGAATAGTGTGGTTCTGATCAGCCCTGGGTGTTCATTGGAAGGACTGATGCTGAAGCTGAAGCTCCAGTACTCTGGCCACCTCATGAGAAGAGTTGACTCACTGGAAAAGACTCTGATGCTGGGAGGGATTGGGGCAGGAGGAGAAGGGGACGACCGAGGATGAGATGGCTGGATGGCATCACTGACTCAATGGACATGGGTTTGGGTTAACTCCAGGAGTTGGTGATGGACAGGGAGGCCTGGCGTGCTGCAGTTCATGGGGTCGCAAAGAGTCGGACACGACTGAGCGACTGAACTGAGGAGGTTCTTAAGGTCCACTTTCCAACCTATTCCAGTCTTCTTGCCTGGAGAATCCCCATGGACAGAGGAGCCTGGCGGGCTACAGTCCATGGGGTCCCAAGAGTTAGACATGACAGAGCAACTAAACAACAACAAATGTATTCCCTAGCTGCAGCCACCATGGTGTTTGACTGATGTGTTGAGTTTATTTTGTTGATTAAATCTATCATCTCTCTCGTAATAATGATATCTTCTTGCGTCTCTCTGAGGACACTTATACTTAACATCTTGCCTGCTGTACTGACTGCTTCCTCACAGGTGAGCGTTACAGTTGAGCCTGGTGACTTGGCTGTGGCTCGTAAGCGCACCTTCCACGCTTTCTGTCCTCCCTGCTGACGGAGGTCTCTAGGCCGCGCGTCTGACCCAGGTCTCTCCTGCCTTTCCTTTCTTACGATTGCTCACAGCTTCTGGCAGACAAAGAACGCTCCTTAGTTTCCATCATTCTTTAGGATTAAAAAATATATAGATGTTTGCCATCACTTGGGAGGATTTGGAATGGACGGGAAGGCTACAGTGCCTGCTAGGCTGCTGTCTTGATCCAGCCAGGGCTGTTGATTTTATAGTGAAGCCTCCAGCTGAGGGTGGACCAAACGCTGCCTTGTAGGGAACCTCACTACCCTCCTGATTGACTCACTGCCACTTTTGCTCTTTCCTTCCAAGTTGTAATAGCTCAGTTTCTACACTGCCAGCACTTCTGGCCATGTGGTTAAATGGTAATCGCTTTGCTTGAGGAGGGAAGAGAGAAGCTGTGCAGAAAATGCCCTCACCTAATCCTGATGATGTGATTGCACCAGAAACCAGGGACACAAACCACCCCCTGCTTCCAACTGGGAGCCATTTGGATATTGTGTCTGTAAGCTAAGCCCCTGCATTTTTCAAGATCCCCGAACCTCAGAGGCCCTCGCTAGCACAAGCAGGTTGCAGACTCTGCTGACTAAACATAAAGAGATTTCATTTGTTCTGTCAGTCACAATGGATTTCCAATAGCCAGCCTTGAGTTGGTTAGCATGGATTTCTAATCAAGCCCCAGATATATGGAGCCAAGAAAGAACCCACAGGGCTACAGGAAAAAGGAAAATAACATAGTTATACTGTATACATAGCTTAGAAATGAGAATCATTATTTCATGAGGGTTTATAACATAGATGCCCAAGCACTGAGGTTTGGGGTGTTTCTCTTTTTAAAAGTCAACTGGAAACTACCACCTTCCTTGAAGGTGTTAAATCACCGCCAAGCTAGTGGCTGAGTCAGTCCAGGGTTTCCTCCCAGAATTTTCAGACATTTTCCTTTTTTGGAAAATGATGCTTCCAAACACCAAAGTTGTGGGCCCCAGGAACAGGACTGAAGAGAGCGGGTGTGTAGAGGGGTGGGCAGAGGCTGTGCGTGCTAAGTTACTATTCATGTCCAACTCTTGTGACCCTGTGGACTGCAGCCTACCAGGCTCCTCTGTCTGTGACTCTCCAGGCAAGAAGACTGGAGGGGTTGCCACGCCCTCCTGCAGGGGATCTTCCCCACCCAGGGATCGAACCTGCACCTCTTACACCTCCTGTGTTGGCAGGTGGGTTCTTTACCACTGGCGCCACCTGGGGCGGAGGCCTGGTGTGGGCTATTCTGGCAGGAGCCCCGGGAAGGGCCTTGCGACACTCCAGTCGCTGCCTGGTCCCTGTCCTGCCCCAGCGGCTGCAGCCCTGCAATCCTGCTGTCTACGCCCAACCTTCTTCTGTCTGGAACAAAACCAGGCCTTCATGCAGTCACACATTTACCGTCTAACTTCCATCTGGTCTGATTTTGTTCCCTCCACTTCCTTGAGCACTTATTGTGGGATATTGGCTCCAGGCTTGCCATAAAACCCCATCTGGATGACCAGGTTTCCTGTCTTGCTCATGAGGAGTTTTCTTATTGGGGCACCTAGTCTCCCCTGTTGTCTGCACAGGCTGTGTGCTGCAAAGCCTTTCTCCACCCCAGATCCCTGTCTTGCTCATGTTCCTAGTAAAATATAACTGAACAGCCTTCTCACCGGAGAAGTAAGCTGACTATGCAGCTCAGGAGAGGGAGTTTTCAGAAAGGAATCTTCGTGTACTTCTGTGGTGTTTGTGTAGCCTACCTTGAGGACCTGGGCACAGCTGAGAGGAGCAGACGGTTTCTCCGTCATGCTTAGGAGGCGGCAAGGAGGAGGTGGTGTCCCCTGTGTGAGGCGGAGGAGGCAGGGGTGGGGAGACTGGACAGCAAGGTTGAGTGGTCACTCAAGGTCACACGGCAAGGCCACAAGGAAATCTCACACCACTGCTTTCTCCGCTGGACTCCATGTGCTGGCAGGGGGGTGCTTACCCATTGAGTGTGGGCCTCTTCCCTGTCTATAAAATTTACTGATTGATTCTTGTGTGCCCTGAAAGTGAGAGTTGCTCAGTCATGTTTGACTCTTTGTGACCCCATGGACTATGCAGTCCATGGAATTCTTCAGGCCAGAATACTTAGGAATATCAATAACCTCAGATATGCAGATGACACCACCCTTATGGCAGAAAGCAAAGAACTAACGAGCCTCTTGATGAAAGTGAAAGAGGAGAGTGAAAAAGTTGGCTTAAAACTCTAACATTCAGAAAACTAAGATCATGGCATCTGGTCCCATCACTTCATGGGAAATAGATGGTGAAACAATGGAAACAATGAGAGACTTTATTTTGGGGGGCTCCAAAATCACTGCAGATGGTGACTACAGCCATGAAATGAAAAGACGGTTGCTCCTTGGAAGAAAACCTATGACCAACCTAGACAGCATATTAAAAAGCAGAGACATTACTTTGCCGACTAAGGTCCGCCTAGTCAAGGCTATGGTTTTTCCTGTGGTCATATATAGATGTGACAGTTGGTCTGTGAAGAAAGCTGAGCACCGAAGAATGATGCTTTTGAACTGTGGTGTTGGAGAAGACTCTTGAGAGTCCCTTGGACTGCAAGGAGATCCAGCCAGTCAGTCCTGAAGGAAATCAGTCCTAAATATTCACTGGAAGGACTGATGTTGAAGCTGAAACTCCAATGCTTTGGCCACCTGATACGAAGAGCTGACTCACTGGAAAAGACCCTGATGCTGGGAAAGATTGAAGGCGGGAGGAAAAGGGGACGACAGAGGATCAACAGAGGATGAGGTGATTGAATGGAATCACCAGCTCAGTGGACATGAGTTTGGTTAAGCTCCCGGAGTTGGTGATGGACAGGGAAGCCTGGCATGCTGCAGTCCATGGGGTCGCAAAGAGTCGAATATGACTGAGCGACTGAACTGAACTGAGCCTTTCCCTTCTCCAGGGGATCTTCCCAACCCAGGGATCGAATCCAGGTCTCCCACATTGCAGGCGGATTCTTTATCAGCTGAGCCACAGGGATGCCCAAGAATACTGGAGTGGGCAGCCTATCCCTTCTCCAGCAGATCTTCCTGACGCAGGAATCAAACCAGGGTCTCCTGCATTGCAGGCAGATTCTTTGAGTACATCATTGCTGTGTTTGTTATGAGCCTGCCTCTCCTTCCCTCAATTCCCTGGTAGCTCAGACAGTACAGAACCCACCTGCAATGCAAGAGACCCAGGTTCAATCCCTCAGTCAGGAGATCCCCTGGAGGAAGGCACAGCAACCCACTCCAATATTCTTGCCTGGCAGGCTACAGTCCATAGGGTCATAAAGATTCAGGCATGACTGAGCGACTAACATGACCTTCCCTTTCTCCTTCCCTCCTCCACTCCCTGCAGGAGAGGTGGGGGGTGGCGGGTAAGGGGTGCAGGAATCATGGCTTACTCACCCAGCTGTATGACTGGTGCCTCTGTCCCTTCTAAGTGATCCCTAAACCATCTCGGCCTCATTTCTCTCTGCCTACTGGACATCTCCCCTGAATAGACTAGAGCCTTAAAACAGGAAGTCCAAAACAGAAATTATTTTGTTTCCTCCTGCCCTTTGAAATTGGCCTCTTTTTCAGAACTCCTATTATATGTAAAACCTTCGAAGTCTGCCTCTTATTAGCAGATAGTATTGTTTTTTCCCCTTAAACCCCATCTGTCCCATGAAGTTTGCATTGCCTTTTCCTGAATTTAGCCCTCAACCCCTCCGAAATCAGAGTAGCATCTCAATGGGTCATTCTGCCATTGGTCCCATCCTGTGTTCCCCCACAAAAAAACACCTTAAGTCATGCTTCTGATCATGTGGCTCTGCAGACAGATCTTCCATGGTGGGACCTTCGTCATCATATGTAGGTCCCTAACTTCACTTCTTAGCCTGTATTTCAAATGTTTCCCTACACGTTATCTGTGGTCTAGATTCATCCAGACGGTTCATCTTTCCATGAGCATGCCCTTTGCTTTATCCCCCTACCCCACCCCATCTCTCTCAAGCTGTGAACCCCTCCTTCTTATCCCCTGCAGTTGGACACTCATCTTCCTGAAGGTTCCTCAGGCACCTCTTCTCTGTGCTGCTGATGGTACAGACCACTCATCACCGTCAGTGCCCACAGAGCCTGTGGTTGTCAGAGAGCCTTAGAGCAAACCACAGGGAGCCTCCTGGAGTTCAAATCCACATCCAAGTTCCAAAAAATATCTGTCCAGCTCTAGAAGTCTTCCAGACTTGATGGTACCCACTGACCCCTGTTCCAGTAGCTATGGATTAATACTGTTCCTGAGCCACACACATACTGGATTGAAATGAAGAGTTCAGTTCAGTTCAGTTCAGTCGCTCAGTCGTGTCCGACTCTTTGCGACCCCATCAATTGCAGCACGCCAGGCCTCCCTGTCCATCACCAACTCCCGGAGTTCACTCAGACTCACGTCCATCGAGTCAGTGATGCCATCCAGCCATCTCATCCTCGGTCGTCCCCTTCTTCTCCTGCATTACTTTACTAGCATGTGACATGAGTGCAAGTGTGCGGTAACTTGAGCATTCTTTGGCATTGCCTTTCTTTGGGATTGGAATGAAAACTGACGTTTTCCAGTCCTGTGGCCACTGCTGAGTTTTCCAAATTTGCTGGCTACCAGGGTCCAGCCCCGGTGGATCCAGGGTAATTCGAAGGGGAGACGGATAGGCGAGGAAAGACATTTATTTATTAATATAAGATTAGATTAGGAAGAAATAGTGTAGTAGGAAAATTTAGTGGAGAAAAGAAGGCTGAATAACTTGGCTTACGGGGAAAACCAATAAAATTCCAGACAAGGACTTTGCACCATCTACGTTAGGCCACCTGCGTCCGTTTGAATATCGGAGAGTGCCCCACCTTGGGCTCTCTCTCTTACAGATCTTAGAAGCCAGGACAAGTAAGTAGACATGGTGAGCCTCCCCGCTCCAGATGGGAATTCAGCCGGAAAAAGAAAAGAACGACATGGGAAAGCCCAGCATCGGTGCAAGACTCCAAAAACCATTTTTCAAAATCAGCTTATATACCCCAAGTTGTACATAATGGAATATGCAGAGTTATGCAGGGGCAGCAGTCCTGACCCTCATTGAGACAAGGCTTTCTTTTTGCATACCCTCCCATATACAAAAGGTCTCAGGTGGTTTACATTATCTTCTGGCCAAGAGGCTTGTTAACATTTTTATGGCTCTCTTCCTGGATAATTGTCTATCAACCAGAAAACTCCTTCCCCTAGAAGTGTTTTTTCTTTACTCTGCATCACCCTCAAAGTACTAAATAAAGTTTCATTCCTGTAGAACAAAGGTGCAGTGGGTTATAACAAAGAAAGTACTTAACTCAAAGATCTAATGTTGCTAATACCAGGTCTACTACCTGTTTTTCTATATACCAACTATATCTAAAAATAAAAGATATGAAAATTTGGCAGCAAGTATTGGCTCAACAAATGAAACCTTTAATCAGTCCTATTCTAATGATTTTGACTCCTCGGAAGCCCCTACATTCCTAGGATGTTTCAAGCTTCCTGTGCCTCCCGCAGTCAGGAGGCCTCAAACAATCACATGCGCAGCTGTACGAGTCCTGCAGGCAGGCTAAAAAGCCATCAGAGGGGTTTTTGGATTGAAACACTCGTATTATGCCCAGGAGATTTATTATTATCTAAAAGCTCTAATTTTTTCCAGAAAAAGGTGGTGGGGGGACAGTCCCGTTAATGACAGAAGAGTAGGTGGAAAGCGTAACACAGTAAAGCAGGCAGATTCTGGTCTTGGGGGTGGATGCTCAGGAATTTCCAGGGGGAATCCCTGAAGCCGATCACATCCTAGCGTTTTGTCAGGCTTCCTTCCGCATTACCTTGTCACAGGTGGGATTCCTCACGCTGGCTCCCGGCAGCTGGCATATTGAGTGCAGCACTTTCACAGCATCATCTTTCAGGATTTGAAATAGCTCTACTGGAATTCCATCACCTCCACTAGCTTTGTTCGTAGTGATGCTTTCTAAGGCCCACTTGACTTCACATTCCAAGATGTCTGGTTCTAGATGAGTGATCACACCATCATAATTATCCAGGTCGTGAAGATCCTTTTTGTACAGTTCTTCTGTGTATTTTTGCCATCTCTTCTTAATATCTTCTGTTAGGTCCATACCATTTCTGTCCTTTATCGAGCCCATCTTTGCATGAAATGTTCCTTTGATATCTCTAGTCTTTCCCATTCTGTTCTTTTCCTCTATTTCTTCACACTGATCACTGAAGAAGGCTTTCTTATCTCTTCTTGCTATTCTTTGGAGCTCTGCATTCAGATGCTTATATCTGTCCTTTTCTCCTTGGCTTTTCGCTTCTCTTCTTTTCACAGCTATTTGTAAGGCCTCCCCAGACAGCCATTTTGCTTTTTTGCATTTCTTTTCCATGGGGATGGTCTTGATCCCTGTCGTCTGTACAATGTCACGAACCTCATTCCATAGAGGCATTCTACCTATCAGATCTAGGCCCTTAAATCTATTTCTCACTTCCACTGTATAATCATAAAGGATTTGATTTAGGTCATACCTGAATGGTCTAGCGGTTTTCCCTGCTTTCTTCAATTTAAGTCTGAGTTTTGCAATAAGGAGTTCATGATCTGAGCCACAGTCAGCTCCTGGTCTTGTTTTTATTGACTGGATAGAGCTTCTCCATCTTTTGCTGCAGAGAATATAATCGATCTGATTTTGGTGTTGACCATCTGGTGATGTCCATGTGTGGTCTTCTCTTGTGTGAAATGAAGAGGGAACCAGTTAAAGAGGGAGCCCTGCTGAGGCCACAGGAAGGATCATTACCGTTTCATTAGTGGGGCCGTTATTTTTAAAGGTACTGTCTTCTTAAACTTGCACTTGCTGGTGCTTCCTATGTGGCTGATTTATAATCAGGCAGTAGAGGTTGTGCTTAGAATTCCATAAATGCACAGGGGTCTACAGGATGTTAATGGAATACACGGTGTGCCTATAAGTTCATTACCTTGTAAATAAATGGCTGAGCTCCAGAGATGGCCTCACAGGGCCAAGGGAAACATCAGTTCTCATCCCAGGGGTTGAGGTGAGATTTCTTCATCTTTCCGTCATTCCCCCATGTTCCAAAAGCTGAGAGAGAAGGCCTTCCCCTCAGATCTCATAATGGCAGTGATGGAGACATCAAAGGACCCTGTAGCACGGGCAAGGCAGCGGCGAGATGTGCAGGAAACGTGGTCTGGGCCACCATCGTGCTGCTATTCTAGGCAGACTCACCCCAAGTCAACACCTGCAGAGCATCCTTATCCGGGACACACCCTCCTTAGTTCCGCAGGCCTGGGCTTTTCACCAGTCTCCTGTTCCACTGCCTGCTCTGTGTGACTTGGCACACTGCAGCACCATGCTGACTCACAGAGAGCCCTAGTGCATCCGAGCTCCACAGGCATCACTGGCGAATCTCTTCAACTGCGCTTCAAGCGCCTCATCTAGAAAACTAGAATAATAACAGGACTGCCCTCCAAGTTTGTGGTGAGAATTAAATAACTTCATGCTTGTAGAGGAGTTAGGATATCTACTACTGCTGGCTGGATTTTCTTTAAAAAGATGAGTAGTTTAGACTGTATAGACACTTTGTTGTTGTGTCTGACTCTTTGCAACCCCTGGACTGCAGCATGCCAGGCTTCCCTGTCCATCACCAACTCCCAGGGTTTGCTCCATTGAGTCAGTGATGCCATCCAACTGTCTCATCCTCTGTAGCCCCCTTCTCCTCCCACCTTTAGTCTTTCCTAGCATCAGGGTCTTTTCCAGTGAGTCAGTTTCTCACATCAGGTGGCCCAAGTATTGGAGCTTCAGCTTCAGCATCAGTACCTCCAATGAGTATCCAGGGTTGATTTCCTTTAGGAATGACTGGTTTAATCTCCTTGCTGTCCAAGGAACTCTCAAGAGTCTTCTCCAGCACCACAATTTCAAAGCATCAATTCTTCAGTGCTCAACATTCCCTATGATCCAACTCTCACATCCGTACACAGCTACTGGAAAAAACCATAGCTTTGACTATATGGACATTTGTCAACAAAGTGATGTCTTTGCTTTTCAATAAGCTGTCTAGGTTGGTCATAGCTTTTCTTCCAAGGAGCAAGCATCTTTTAATTCCATTGCTGTCATCACCATCCATAGTGATTTTGGAGACCAAGAAAATAAAGTCTATCACTGTTTCCATTGTTACCCATCTATTTGCCATGAAGTGATGGGACTGGATGCCCTGATCTTCGTTTTTTGAATATTGAGTTATAAGCCAGCTTTTTCACTCTCCTCTTATACCTTCATCAAGAGGCTCTTTAGTTCCTCTTCACTTTCTACCATTAGGGTGGTGTCATCTGCATATCTGAGGTTATTGGTATTTTTCCTGGCAATCTACCATGAAGGAAATAAACAGAGTCACAGTCACTGCAGAGATTTTCTTTCAAAAAAATATATATATAGATTGCAATAAGTAAT
The DNA here is from genome assembly GCF_014754425.2 of Oryx dammah. Taxonomy (NCBI): domain Eukaryota; kingdom Metazoa; phylum Chordata; class Mammalia; order Artiodactyla; family Bovidae; genus Oryx; species Oryx dammah. The sequence goes on along the minus strand of NW_024080604.1, from coordinate 34,129 downwards.
GGGGGAAATAAGATGCTGGGGATGTCATAACTCTGGGACATTTGTTTAGATGGGTGGTCAGGGTAGGCTTCTCTGAGGAGGTGACATTTAAGCTGAGACAAGGAGGAAACATAGTGTAGTGGAGGAAGTTCATCCCAAGGAGAGGGGACTGACTGCACAGGGTTCTGTTCTGGGAAATAACGCTTGGTGTGGGCTGAGAAGGGATAGGATTCCAGGGTGCAAGGCGGAGGGTGACTCCAAAGCCTGGGTCAAGTAGCGCTTTAGTCAAAGTAAGACCATGGACTTTTCAATACAGTGTAATAATATGATCTGATTTGTCATATTAGAAAATTCCTCCGGCCACTCTGTGGAAACTTGACTACGGGGTACAAAGGTGAAGCAGATAAACCAAGTAGGAGGCTCCAGTGGTGGCTGAGAAACAGTGGCAGCTTAGACCCGGTGGTGGCAACAGGCACAGCCCCCATGTAGGGGTCTGCTGCCAAGCGGACACACAGGATGAGGGAAAGGGGGGTCAGGGCTGAATTGAGACTGGTGTCGGCCACTGAGCAAGAGGTGTTGCCGCACACCTTCCGGGACAGAGGCATGGATAGACCAGACCATCCAGTTCCACTTGCTGAATTGAAGATGCTCATGAGTCAGGAGTTTTTAGCACGTAGGTAGTTTTTAGGAAAATAAATGGGAATGGAAAGAAGCAAGAAAGGGTGGGCTATAAAAGAGTCCAGGCCCAAGTCCCAGATACTCTCAGCAGGCAGAGGTGCAGAGAAGGCAGCCAGGGCAGGAGATGCCAAGAACGGCCGGGGAAGAGGGATGGAAGCCAGGCTTGAGGGGAGGGGGGGAAGGTGCTTCAGGTCAGATTGGGACAGACTACGACACCCAGAGCCCCGGGACAGTTACCACTGGAGACAGAAGCCTGGCTGGGGGTGACCAGTAAACGGAAGGTGAGGCGGAGGAACCCCAGGAGACAATTCTCGCAATTACCGAGAAACTCCAGGCCCCATGGCCACAACTCCCTGAGGCTGGGTCTGATGGGCACTCCTCTGGAAGGCTTCCCGGCTGGTGCCGGCCCCTGCCCTATCCCCAGCTGTGGTGGCAGCCCTGCTTCCAGACTCCTGGCCACGGACAGCCTCACCACACAGCCTGCAAGGCCATCCCCTGCCCGGCTGTCCGCCTGGCTTTGCTCATTGCCTGCAAACTTCCACCACGAATCTGCCCCTCAGATACCCTGAGTATATGCCTCTGCCAACAACTCTGTGCTTCCATTAAAATAGATAAAAAGCAGCTGTGGCTAGAGTAAGACTCAGAAGACCTTTCGTGACCAAAATTAACCTTTTAGGGGTGAGGGGGTGGAAGACCTGTAAGTGAAACCTCTAAGTGTGCTGGAACACGTGGGTTTTCGTGGTACTAGCGGGAGCCAGCAGTAAAGGTTCATAATTGTGAGGGCTTATACTACAGGCCAGAAAAGAAGGCAAGGATGTCAGTCCTGGGCATTCCAGGAAACTCTATGTGAAAGCACTGCCACTCAAGGGACAAATGGAACATGTAGTGGTTATGTTGTACTTTCTCATCTGTGTGGAGCCTATGAAAGTGCTCCTTTTAGCCTTATTACCTAGACAAACCATATAAATTATTTCTTAACTGAAAGCCAAGCAGATGTGAATTAGAAACTACAAGGAACAGGGTATGAATGGTTGAAGTGTACGGCTTATAGCATTTTTGAAGTCATCCTTGGAAAATCTGAGTAAAGCTGTATGGTCTTCAGGAGAGCTGTGCATGTAATTTTGCATAAAGATTCAGAGTTCAAGACAACATGAAATTCATCTGTAGACCCAGGTAAAGAGCCCTGCTACCTTACCAGTTTTCAAAATTTGCACAAGAAGAAGAAATCATCTGAGGCATTCTTTTTTTTTTTACTGAGATATAATGGACTTATAACATTATGTTAGTATCTGGTGTACAGAGTGATGATTCAGTATTTGCATATGTTGAAAAATGACCACCGTAATAAGTCTGGTTAACATCTGTCACCATATTTACCATAAAATTTCTTTTAAGATCTCTCTTAGCCACTTTCAAGTATGCAATACAGTAAGTATAATCACCGCATTATACACTACACCCTCAGGACTTACTTTACAACTGGCAGTGTGTACCCTTTAATCCCCTTCACCCACTTTGCCCACCTCCAACTCTCACTTATGGCAACCACCAGTCTGTTCTCTGAACCTGTGAACTTGTTTTGGGGGGTTTTTTGTGGTGGGTTTTTTTTTTTTTTTTTGGTTTTTTAGGTTCCACATACACATGAGATACAGTGTTAGCCTTTCTCTGTCTTACCTCTACACAGCATAACCCTTGAGGTCCATCCACGTTGTTGCAGATGGCAAAGCTTCACCTTTTGGTGGCTGAGTTATACTGCATTTTCTGTATGTACCACATTCTTATCCATGTATCCACTGACGGGCACTTAGGTTGTGCTCGTATCTTGGCTATTGTAAATGCTGCTGCAGTGACGTGAGGGTGCAGGTGTCTTTCCAAGATGGTGATCTCATTTTCTTTGGGTACATACCCAGAGGTGGAGTTGCTGGATCATGTTAGTTTTATTTTTAATTTTTGGGGACACTTTCATTCTCTGTTTCTTAGTGGCTGCGCCAGTTTATATTCCCACCAACAGTACACAAGGCTTCCCTTTTCTCTGTATCCTTACCAAAACTTGTTATTGTCCTTCTATTTTTTAAATAATAACCAGCTCACACTGGTCAGAATGCTATCTCATTGTGGTCAGTGATGATCAGTGATGTTGAGCATCTTTTTCACATTGCCTGTTAGCCATCTGTATGTCTTTGAGAAAATGTCCATTCAGACCTTATGCTTTTTTTTTTTTCTCTCTTCTATTCAAACCCCAGCTTCTGCTCACTTTTTAATCTGGGTTTTTTGTTGTTGGTTTGGTTTTTGTTTTTGTTTTTTTTTTTTTGCTATTTGAGTTGTATGGATTCTTTGTGTATTATGGGTACTAACTAACCCCTTATTAGAGACATGATTTCTAACTATTTTCTCCCATTCAGTAGACTTTGCATTTTGTTGGTTTCCTTTGATGTAAAGAATCTAATACAGCCCCATTTCTCTGTATTTGCTATTGTTGCCTTTGCTTTTGCTGTCAGATTCAAAAAACCATCACCAGGATTGGTATAAGGTGCTTATGTTTTCTTCTAGGAGTCTGATGGCTTCCGGCCTTACTCGTTAATCTAGCACTTGACTTACTTTGTTTTGTACGATGTAAGGCAGTGATCCAGTTTCATTCTCTTGCATGTAGGTATCCAGTTCTCCTGTGACCATTTATCTAAGAAACTGTCCTTTCCCTGTTGGATATTTTTGGTTCCTTTGTCATAAATTGACCATATACGCATGGGTTTATTTCTGGGCTCTCTATTCTATTCCACTGATCACGTCTATTTTTATGCCAATAGCATGCTGTTTTGATCACATGGAGCACTTCTTAAAAGTTTAATTCCCGGGTCTCAACCCAAACCTACCCTGGCACTGTTACAACAGACCCACGCTTTAGAGCAGTCCTGTCCACATCACATGTGTAATGTGCGTTTTCTAGTAGCTGAGGACTATTAAAAGCAGAGACATTCTAAAATATCATTTTAATGTATATTCAGTATTTTTAGTTATTTTACATTCTTTTTTTATATTGAGCCTATTCCTGGCTGCACTGGGTCTTCGTGTGGGCTTTCTCTCGTTGTTGAAAGCAGGGGCTACTCTAGTTGCTGTGCGTGGCCTTCTCATTGTGCAGGCTTCTCTTACTGTGGAGCATAGATCCAGGGCGTGTGGGCTTCAGGAGCGGAGCTTCATAGCTGAGGCTCCTGGGCTCTAGTGCACACACTCAGGAGTTGTGGCACGTGGGCCTATTTGCTCCGAGGCGCATCGGGGATTGAACCTGCGTCCTCTGCACTGGCACGTGGATTCTTTGCCATTTAGCCGCCAGGAAAGCCCCAGTGGGTACTGCACATTTACAGCACATCTCAGTTCAAACTGGCTGTGTCTCAAGGACTCAAAGGGCTCCTGACCCTTGAAGGCTGGCATGAGGCGGCTCTGGAATTGTTCCAGCAGAGTTTAGTGTTTCAATCCAGACGAGCAACCCTGGAGGCATGGCTCTTACTGGAGGCGGCTGCCTCATTCAAACAAAGACAAGTAGAAAGTAACTCGTGTTTTAGGTTTGAGTTTCAGCCTGTCTTCATGGCTTTAAATAAATCAGCATTGCGGTTCTAGTGAACAGTTCACTCCTGTCTGCCTTCCTGAGGCCTGAGGGGTCCCAGCTTCCAGATGTGGCTTCCTACCCCCAGCCTGACCATCTCCCCCACTCCCCAGGATTGGGGAGGGTCAGTGAAGGTTTCTCTTGCTTCCCTGGGTCCTGTCCTCATTGGTGGTGGCCACAGGCCCCAGGGCAGGAAGCCCTTTGCTGTGCGGAGGCTGGGAGATCCTCACTCTTCCTCCGGAGCTGGGTAGGAGTGTGCGTGACCAGGGGTAGGGAGTGGTACTGTTCCAGGCAGTTTTGTTATCAATTTGAGTTCATGGTTAGACGTTAAATTCTCTTTATGATTTTCTTCTTTCCTTTTGCACTATCAGTCAACTTTAGAATAAAAGAAGAATCAAAACAGTGACAAAATGTAAAACAAATCATTCTTCTCTCTTCTTTATAGTCAGAGGGCCGAGGGGACAGATCTTCTATGCTCTCCTAACTTTCCCTGGTTTGACAGAAGGCCCTGCAAGGCTGAGGCAGTGGTTTGGGCAGCAAGGCAAGAGCCGCACTCCCCATGGTGGGAGACGGTGCCTCTAGGATCCCAGTGGGAACTGCAGCCAGATCTGAGCATTTCCTGGTGGCTGCCAGGACCCAGAAGCCTCGGCAAACAGGAGGCACCAACAGGAAGGCTCTGCAGGAGGCTCCTGCCCTCTTTAGGGCCGGTGGGAGGAAGTCACTGGGTATGATGCTCCCTTTTTCAAATATCTTCCTCCCACCATCCCCATAAAAGTAGGCCTGGATTTTTGTGTAGCAACACCTTTCTTTTAATCAATTTGGGAAGCTGGAATTGCACTTACAGTAGCTGGGGGCAGACAAGTAAAAGATCAGATATTTGAAAAGCCAGGAGGGGTGAACCATGGCTGAACCCCAGAGCTCCTGACAGCCCACCCCCTCAAGGTGACCCCCACACACCCATCCTACACTTTACAAAAGCATCCAGAATTAGGAACATTTCAAACAACTTGAGAAGAAAATGAAAGCATCCCATGCTCTCTTTGCAGGAGTTCAGCACTGTTGAGCATTTAGCCTTTTAGTCCGCTATCAGTGTATCAGATATTCATGTTTTTGCAAACCTGTGGCATCCAACAGAACTCACCCTTTTCATTTGACAGTGTTCAGATGCCTTTCTATTCCAGGGCACGTCAGCCTGCATTTTTGATTAACAGTGAGCATTTTAACAGAAGCAAAAGCAGATCGTAACTTAACCAGCTCCCTGGTTGTTTCCCATTCTTATCTATTCTAAGCAGTGCTGAAGTGAATCCAACTGTAATCTCATGTTTCTCTAAACTCCCTAGAAGGTGCTTAGTCAAGGGATGTGTTCATTTTTTTTATTTTGCTAGATGCTGCCAAACTGCCTTCCAGACTCATTGTGCTCATCTACATTCCTCATACACCCATGCATTTTTCTTAGAGCAGTGTCTTCCATAAATCCTGGTTACCTGATATGCTCCAAGGTACCAGATACCTTCAGTGATTTGTTTTCACTTTTGCCGTTGTGAAAGTCTCTCAGGCATGGCACTGGGGATACACCGCGGAACAAGCCAAATAAGGTCCTCGCCATCCTGGAGCCTACGTGCCAGTGGGGAGCTTGCGGAACCGATCACGCAGGCTGTGCTGACCTGTGCCAAGTGCGCCGCACACAGAGTGACACTGTGCCAAAGATGGGGGCCTTGGGAGGAGGACGGTGGCCAGTCCCATCCCCCTGCCTATGTCCTCCTCTCGTAGGAGGGAGAGGAGGGCAGTAACCCGACGGGGCACCCCAAACCTCCCAAATCAGTTACCTCGGATCACTGTAGTAATAAAGACCCACCAGACTTGAAGCCAAGGAGTAGGGGGAGTCGAATGAAAGTGCAAGTTTAACTTCCATCCTTTTTAAATGTGGAAAATGTGATCAAGGACTTTCACAGAGAACCACCTTTTTCTACTTTTCAAGGTAGGCTCGTGTTGGTTTCACTGACTGAGGACCTGGCCCAGGTAGTGCCCAGGCCAGCTGTGTACTCTCAAGCCCCCAGGGGTTCGGGAGATGCTGAGCAGCTTGGAAAAAGGCTTGAGCGCAGGTCCGGGTTCTGCGGGCAGGCTGCACTCTGCTGGCCCACTGGCTCAGGTCTACCCAGAGGAACTTCTCCAGGAACTTGTCTCCTCACCTGGAAGATGAGAAAACAACTTCCTGTATTGTTCCTTTGTGACACACACCTCTCTAAAGGTCTCTATCATTAAAAAAGAGCCGACCCCAGCCTTCCGGAACCTTTCTGAAGGGCATTCAGGAACACAGCAGCGAGGTGCTGGGCTCCTGTGCCCTCTCCCCTTTGCGCCCAGTCCAAAGGCCGGAGTCCTGAGCAAAGTCATGCTCCACTCTGCCCCCGTCAGGGCAGCAGCCCGATCCATCATCTCCGTTACTAAATGGCGTGCTTCGTCTCTCCTTGATACAGAGAGAAGAAGTTAAAGGCCAGAGTTCAAGAGTTGGTGAGTGCCTTGGAAAGACTCACAAAGAGCAGTGAAATCCGACACCAGCAATCAGCAGAGTTTGTTAATGACCTAAAGCGAGCCAACAGGTACAACCTCACTGTCTATAATCCAAGTGATTCTTGGACTTACGCACCATAATTGCTGGGAATTGACTGTGGACAATGGTGTGTCTGCCACCGCCTCCTTGGAGCGCACTCCTCCCTAGGGCTCCACCTCCCGGTGCTCCACAGAAACTTGAGGAATGCTCTTTAAGGATGGCAGATGCAGCCAACTGTGATCCCCTCTTAGCCCTTCATGTAGGAGAGGTTCTGAGAAGTCGTACAATTAAAACAAAAATCAGCCTAGGTTTAAGCCAGCATTTTCCAAACGAGACTGGCTACAGAATGTTTTATTTGAGCAGCATTCAAGAATCAGGTGGGGTACTTCAGGAAGCAATGCTCTAAGATGGGAGCCTCAAACCTTTCAGGCTCATGACACCTTTACATTTAAAAAAAAAAAAAGACCTTAAAGTTTTGTTCTTTCAAATTAACTTATCAATAAAATTTGTCTATTAGTTTCTCAAATGAGACTTTTAAAGGTTTTATTCATTTACCAAATTAAAAAAACCCAACTCACTAAATGTAACACAAATGACATTTATTTTAAAAATCAGTTTTCCAGAAAGTAATTAGAAGAGGGGCACTGTTTTTACAATTTTGCAAATGTTTTTAATCTCTGCTTTAATAGAAGACAGCTGGATTCTCCCAGCTGCTTCCACAGGCAGTGTGTTTGAAACATTCTAAGAAAACCCAGCTTCACAGAGAAATAAAGGACCTCACATTTCCCTTCAGAAGGCTTTGGGAGTCCTGGGCTTTGAGAAGCTGACAGCGTACAGAAGGGAGGTGGAGTGCTGTTTTGGCACAGAGAGGGTGGGGGAGGGGTCTTAGATAGCTCAGCTGGTAAAGACTCTGCCTGCAATGCAGGAGATCCAGGTTCAATTCCTGGGGTCGGGAAGATCCCCTGAAGGAGGGAACAGCTCCCCATTCCAGTGTTCTTGCCTGGAGAATCCCCAAGGACAGAGGAGCCTGGTGGGTCCCTGGGGTGACAGACAGTCAGATATGACTGAGCACAGAACAGGGTATGGAGACTTACCTAGCTCTGGGCTCAGCCCCTGCCCTATCCCCCAGAGACCTGGGTTTGGCTGGCAGCATTAGTTCACGGCCTGTGAGCACTGAGTCCGTCAGCCACAGCATCAAGGACAGCTGCTGGGGTCTATCTGTCTTCAAGCTATGGCGGTGACTTAAGATTGCAGCGTTGCAACGATCGTAAGCAGCCATGGAACGGCAACAGACCTACTACTTGTATTTTCATGACAGATTGTTACAATTCAGCTACCATTTCAGCTCACCTATTTTGGATGTGGTTAGTTTGGACTGTTGGTTTTAAACCCCGCTTAATGTTAGTGACGAGCCTCTAGCAGTCAGGCTAAGTTCACTGTGGTCAGGTCAAGACCTGAGTGACCATGAGTGCTGCGACCCTTCTTGTTAAGTTGCTAAGTCGTGTGGACGTTTTCGACCACATGGGCTGCAGCCCACCAGGATCCTCTGTCCATGGGATTTCTGAGGCAAGAAAGCTGGGGTGGGTAGCCATTTCCTTCAGGGGATCTTCACAACCCAGGGATTGAACTTGTGTCTCCTGCACTGGCAGGTGGATTCTTTGCCACTGAGGCACCAGGAGAGCCCAAGTGTTGAAATACTAACCACCTGATTTCAAGTTCTTATTTCGGAGGCCCAGCGGCCTGTTCTTTCAGAGTGGTACTTACCAGACCCGGTCATCCAGTGGACAGCACAGTGTGTGTGTGTCTCAGTGCTACTTAAGATAAGCCTTCATTCCCATTTCCCTCTGTGCCCACATAGCAACCTGGTGGCTGCCTATGAGAAAGCAAAGAAGAAGCATCAAAACAAACTGAAGAAACTGGAGTCTCAGATGATGGCCATGGTGGAGAGACACGAGACCCAAGTGAGGATGCTCAAGCAAAGAATAGCTCTGCTGGAGGAGGAGAACTCCAGACCTCACACCAACGAAACATCACTGTAGTCGGCACTTGAGCGCCACGGTTCTGTCCGTGGAGCTAGAGGCTAGCAGTCACTGAGGAGGGGGCCTCAGAGGGTAGGACCTGTCGGGCGGAGAGGGAAGGCTGGCAGGCGGGCTGGCACTCTTGGCAGGGAGGCGCCCTGGACTCAGCCTCGGGGCAGCTGGCCCAGGTGAGGTGGTGTAGACTGTCCCCTGAGGGGCCCCCTCCCCTCCTGGGCTGTGGGCGGCGTGGGGACTCCTGCCCCACGCACTGGCTCTGCAGGGCTTCCTGCTGCTTTCAGCACTGGCTCTGTCCCTCGCCCACATTTTCTGTATCCGTGGTATAGTCCAGGCATCATCTGTTTGATTTTCCAGTCTTTCCAGCCTTACCTCAGGCATCCCACATTTCTCCTTTCTCCTTCTAGGGAGAACTGGTGGGGGCGGTGGGGACAGAGGGGAGGCAGTGCTCCACATCGAGAAGAGCTGCTGCTTCGTTTTCCTGCAACCAGGCTTTGGTTTTCAAGTCCCAGGTATCAACTCTTCAGGAGGTGGCTGTCACTCAGAGGTGTTCCGGGAGGTTGATCACAGGCAGATGGCATGTACGTGTTCCTTCCAGTCCCTCGTATGTTGAGGCTGCAGGTAGAGCAGTTGGGTCTGACCTCCTTGACCTCCCCCTCCCAGTGGCAGCAGGGACGGGCAGGGAACGCTCTTTAGACAGGAATTTCCCTGTCCCAGTGCCGCCTTACTAACAGCTGAGAGAGTCCTGTTGATCCGTGTCAGGGACCTACACTGTCAGGAGCAGAGGCACATTAGTGCTTCCTGACTTGGGCACCGCAGAATTGCTGTTCTCCACGAATCAAAGCTCCCCAACCGGAACATACTGATGGCTTCAGACCTGCCTCTCTCTCGAGGGAAATGCTCTGCAGCTGACCCACCTATTTAAGAGGCTGCTGCTGTGGCACCAGTTCAGGAGTGCGCCCTGCTGTTCCAAAGGGCAGAGGGCAAAGGAAAGCTGAGGAGGCCACCTCTTATCCCCCAGAAACATGGCAATGGGTGGCAGATGGTGATTCCACGGGTGTCAGCTATAGCAAAATGGTGACAGGACTGGGCAGGACCAAAGTACCTGAATTCTTTCAGGAAGATCTTCCATTTGAAAACCGACTCTTCATCCCTTTTCTACTGGAATGTTCCCCGTGGCAGTTTTTCAGCTGTCACCACCCTAGGCTGACATTTTAAAGGACCACTTGCCATTTTTCCTGAAGATCCACTCGAAGTCACTTAGAAGAAAGATGTTCAAAGATCTGCTTACGACCAGATCACTGCATTCACGTCTCGGTGTCAGTGAGCTGTTCTCAGAGGCAGGACACAGATTCTGCAGCCCTCAGTCTGACAGGGAAGGACACCCCAGCCACCGTCTGCAAAGGCAGAGTACATCCATTCCCCCACGGAAGTGCCGTCCTGCTTCAGGCCAGCAGCGAGGCCATCCCATCTTCAAACAGTCATCATCAGCTGGCCTCAGGCCCAGCTCTCGGGTGCTGTGGTCACCGCGAAGGGCCCCACCAGCTTCTGGTTCTGTTATAGATAAGGTAAACTTCGTTCTTGTGACAATAAGTCAGTTTTCACTCTTTGGATAGTTTCATTACAAGGAAAATGTAATGACCCAAAAGTGTGTTTTTAGAAAAAAAGTTTAACAGATGAAATCATGGTTTTCTCCAGTTTTCCAACTTGCCCAGGGAAAACATGTTCCCGAAGCAAACTGGGCTGCGCAGGGCGGGGAACGGGCGTCACAGAGATGGGAGGCTCTCATTCTCACCACCACTGCAAAGGGTGCCAGCGCAGAACCTCTACCATTCTCGCTCTAAGGGAAAACAGAGCCTGCTCTTCCAGAGTCCTGGAACCCATCCCAGACCTGGGAAGCCTCAGTTCTACGTTAAGAGCCCCAGCATTACTGACCCTACTTAGCTCATTTTGAGTTTATATTTCCACATAATACTGGTTGGGTGAACACTTTCCCTGGCAAAACTGTTACTTTTATAAATGTGCAGAATAAAAGCTTTTAAATAGTTGATTACCTTTCCTTGTATTCTTCACATACTCCCCAAGACTCTTGTTGAAGGTGAGCTAACAGGCACTTGGTTATTATGCTAATTGCAAGGCTTACTAAAATCTCATAGGTGAAATAAATGATTGCAGGTGCCTGGATCATTTTCTTTTACAACCTGAATTATTCTTTCTAAATAGGAGCACGTTTATATTAACATCTCCATCAGACGTAAACAATGATCCTCATTATCTAACTTGAATGAGCCTTTAACAATGTTCAGACTTTCATTTTTAATTGTTTAAATCCAGAATTCAATCTCTGGCTCTTAAGAGAAATGGGCATGAGAAGAAAAAACCCACTTCCCAGTTCCACTGGAGTACAATTTCCCACTGCTACACTGAGGCAGAATCTCAAGTGAGAGAGACTTCTGCCTGGAGCTGTAGTGCCATCAACACCTGCGCCGATCACATGGCTGTGATGTTCTGCCAAACCCCTCGTGCACCAGCTACCTAAACTGCCATGGGCTGGCAGGCAGTAAGACCCCCTTTTGAGATGATACCAAAAGTTACGATTGTATCTTAAGGTTGGGATTTCTCATGCTCACCCTACCTCAGAAACATTTTATCACTGCCCATGCAGGTAATTAACTGTTGTATATTCACTCCCATCTGCTGGCATGCCACAATTAAAAAAAAAAAAAAAAAAAAAACCTAAGTGCCAGTTAAACATAGTTGGTTAATTCTCTTGTGAAGTGATGTGTAACTTAGGAAGTCTTCCTCTGAGCCTCTGCAGCCAAGCTTTACAGGGACCCCGGAGACTGGACGCTCTCCTACTCTGGGAGGCAGTGCGCGTTAAGAGCCGAGGAGACTTTCTTTTTAGGATGAGGACAGCAAAGAATCTACTGTTTCAAGAAAATCTTGAAATCACCGGTAAGTGGCCTAGTTCCCACCTGCATACATATTACTATTTTAAGTGGGGGGAAAAAAAAAAAGCCTCATAGTTACCCACGGCATGAATTGTTTCCTATGGCCCACAGAAATTATCCTGCAGTTATTTTTAAATTCTATTAAATATCTTAAAGCTCTCATGAGTTGGGGGTGCCATGCTTGTGTTTTGAGTGAAGTAAAGACTACAGAAGTTACCCACTTGTATTATTAATGACTTCTAATTTAAAGTGGTAAGCTTTTCCCGTAAATTATTTGCAAATGCATAGCTGGAAATGTGTCTCATCCCTGAAAGTATAAAGTAAAAAGATCATGTTTCCTAAGTTTACAGCCGCACCTATTTCTAAGTACAGCAAACAGCTTTTAATTAGACAGTTTTTAGAACTCAAAAGGGGAAAGAATTCTGATGACTGCAATTTCCAAACTGAATTTAACTAGGATGCATCCCATAGGGTTGCCAAAGATTCTGTGGGAGGGAAAGAAGCATGAGAAACATTTTTTTCTGCACCTAGGGGCCGCTTGGTAACACTATAAAAAAATTCTGAAAAAAATCACGTTAACAATTATTTTTCTATTTCTCCAACGGAATGGCCTATTTGATAGCAAAGATACTATTATAACCTTTCTCTGAGGCTTACTCTGTAGAGGCATCACTTGTTACAAAACACAAATTATGTCTTCTCACTTAAGTCTACCCAAGTCCTATTCTAGTTAACTCAGATCTCATGTTCGCACAGGCCAGACTGTAGTTTAGCGCTGAACTTGTCACCTTCTAAATTCCTGTTTCTCATACCTGAAGTTAACTTTCTGAAGTTTGTATTCACTAGTAAATGAATGCCTTAGGCTGCCATATGGTCATTTTCCAGAACTGGCACCAAAATCATTAATTAATGTAAGCACTCAGTGGCTGTTAAAATATCAAGGAACTGGAAAAGGATACAAGTTGAATAGCAGCTGTTCACACATTCTTGTTTCCCTAATTCTTATGTAGAGAAAGATACATTTGCATACAGACAACTACTTTTGGTGAAGGGTTACACTGCATAAACTCTCACACTGCATCTGAGTGAGATTTTGCATGTGACCAAGAAATCCTTCCATCCCAGTAACAGCAACTGCTACTGGATAATCACACCCTTGGCCCAGTAGCACTGATTTTTTTCCAGTCAAGGTTGGTACAAAAATCACTCATCCACTAATCATCGGAAACATCAGCTCAGCAGTACAGAGCAAGCTAGAAACAAAATCCCCTCATATTCATGACCTGCTTATTCATTCTACTACTCACTTCTGCACCGTTCTGCAAATCTAATCCATGTGGAAAACGTTCTGTGGGGGTACTCACTCACAGTGCCCATGGATGTCCAGGTGAATGGGAGTCCCAATATTATCTGCTTCTGTTTGAACCCAATGCAAAAAGGATGAGACATGTTCACTTTTCTACTTCTAATCAGTTTTTAGACATTGTTAAGACTTACTTTGCATGTGATTTTAGTTTCCTATTATTTGAAAATGTGCTTTTAAGCCGCTTGAATGTACTGTCAGTTATTGAAGCACATGTGACTAAGTCTGCATTTGTCAGTATTGTTCTACTGTATTAAAATCTCACTTTAAGGTTGACACTTAACACTGTACCATACCTTGTAATTTTTTAGATTCTTCACTTGTATGCTTTAAATGTTTCCAGATGCCTTTAGTTTTAGCTGCTGTAAAACAGCTTTGTCTTATTTGATATAAAATTGTTTTTTAAATAAAAACTCCATTTATTTATACAGAGACATTTATAATATTTTACAAACATTCTTATATTCTGAATAAATAATTCTAATTCCATAATGTACTTTTACCTGTATTCATTGAAGGGTATGACTCTCCTTCTGCAATACTAACATTTAATGTCAAACATCACAGGTTTGGTAGTTACATCGAGAGCCCTCAACAAAGCAGGAAACTAGACAGACTGTATTGGTCAAGACAGCCAAGAGCCAAAGAAATCATCACCATCTGTCATGATTTCTATGGGCCACCTTTCCAAATTTGGATTGAATAGGGAGTTAGTACCTATCGAAGGATCTAGATCTTTTTTCCTTTTTAAAAAATGACTGAAAGAGGAAATCTAATTGTGAGCTGGAAGGTCATCCGTGACTATAAAGAAGGACGGTGAGCAGCTCTGCAGGGTGTTTGTCAGATGTCAGTTCTCATCATCAAAGCAAAGTACCTTTGACAGTTAAGAGTATGACATACCTTGATAACTTTCCTCTTTTATTTCTTTTGGCTGCAGCATGCAGAACGTCCCTGACCAGGGATAGAATCTGCACCCCCTGCACAACAGGGAAGTCCTTTCTTAAAAAAAATTTTTTTAACTGCTGTCATATATCTGAGGTCTTTAGCAGAGAAGAATGGTATTTCTTTGACCCCTGAGATCCAAGGATTGGAAAGCATTACATTCAGAAAACCTGACTCTAATACAAATTTAAGAAATATTGGATTTTATGTATTTAGCTCACAATATAACCTTGCTTTGAAAGTCAACAACCAAACCATAAATTGAGATGGAGAATACATACCAGTTACTTTCATTTTTTGCAGAGACATTCTACCTTTTAATATTTCTTCCTATCATATAAATATCTCACATTTGTCATTTCTTATTGGTCCAAAGAGATGCAGCCAAAATATCAGACACTTGCAACCTACAAGTATCAGTAGCAGAAGCCAGGTTAAGGTAGTAATTAAAACTGCCCAAGCAGGCAAATTTTATTGATATTGCACTACAAAGGCTCTAAATTTAACATGTTTTTACAGAAAGCCAATATTTGAACAATCAACTGTAAAAAATGTTTTAAAATACAAAAGAAACCCTCCATCATTCAAACTGCATTTTTTAAGATAAAAGGTTTCTCACTTCTCAACTGGTGTTATTTACATCAAAAATTTTCAAACGAGCACAAGTCTGACAGAGGACTTAGTTCATTTTCTCAGTGGAGAGTACAGCTGGCATTTCTAGTCGAAATTAAAGTGCAGTAATCCTGCAAACGTTTAAACTTCTGATTTATAAACATGAGTCATTGAAAACCCTTTACTTATGATAAATAAACTCAAGGTAAATGAAAATCAGTCCTTATCCTTTCATTGAAACTGAGGGGAAAAGAGGAAAACTACTATTCAGTCAGAAAGTAAAACTACAAGGTGTACAACAGTGTTTTGGGGTTCCTTTTCTGCTTTTCCTAAATGTTTGACAATTAATCAAACCAAGCACCAAGAACTTTATTACTACTAACAGAATTACTCCAATGGTTTACCTACACAGCCTTGTCTAAACAGTAAAATGCCCTACAAGCTAAAGTAATAAAAAGTTTTAATTAAGGTAAAAATTAAGTGTTTCATCAATTTTTTTCTACCGAATTTTGTAGCTTCCAATTTGTTTAACATAACTTAGTCTGCTAAAACCAACTCCCAAGGGAACTGTTTGAAGACTCCATATCTTCCATGAACATTACCTAGTCTCCATAGCACCAAAGACACTTCAATTCTTGTTTTGGAACTAGACCGGGAACATGAAGAAATCAATTATTCCTTTTCCCACCCAAACTAATTTTGATGATCACTTAAGTTAGTTAATAAATGAACCATAATTTCATTTGATTCATCATTTTATTCTGAAAGAAGACTCTTAAATTTTCAATGACATCAATAGGTGAAATTTAAAAAACCGAGTTGTGTGAATCAATACTCAGCAAACATTAATTTTTAAGTATAAGCTAATAAGCAAACTTTAAAAACAATTAGAAAAAATATCTATATTGTGTGTATATATACACACAAATATATGTATATGCAAAATAGTTCATTCTCCTTCCCTCTTACTGAAGAAAAAATATCACTGACTCAGACAACAGCAAACTCTGGGAGATGGCGAAGGACAAGGAAGCCTGGTGTGCTGTAGTCCATGGGGTTGCCAAGAGTCAGACACAACTGAGTGACTGAACAACAACGTTTATAAAACGACAGTCAGGTTAGCGGTCTCCCGTCCTAAATTTGAAATAAAATGAACAAAAAGTAAAAGAATCAGTTCTTTGGGCTCTTGCATTTGAAATTAAAAGGTACGATCCAAACACAAACCTAAAATGACCACTAGAGACAGCAGTGCCCTAGGACAGTAGCAAAGCGCACAGCGAGCCTCTGCAGATGCTTCTGTGCTTTTGTATCAGTGCATGTCGTCCGTGTAAGACAGGAAGACGCGAGTCCACTGCTGGTCATCTGCCGCAAAGGCATTAAAAGCATGGAACTAACCAAACTGCTGAGTAGTTACGACCTTTCTCAACTTCAGTAACAACAGACTGTGCTTTCATTTCCTGTCATCCAGTCTATTCCTAAAGATCACAAAAAACACACTAAGCAATCATTTTACAAAGATCTAGCTAATCCCGTCAAGTGTGAGAAATGACTAACAATGAAGATTTGTGCCCCAAATGTTCCACACTATAGCTATAGATTGTTTTAGAACATCAGATTCAATGAATTATAAGCACATTAAATGAAAAAGTTACATCTTACCTCCAAAAGCCCACACTTAAGAATGTTAACTAAGACCAGTCAAAGACCAGAACACTGCTCAGTTTGCCTTAGAACTACACAAAAGTTTCCTCTGTTCCCAAACCAATTTAACAGCTGTGAAATTAAAATAAACAAGCCCAGGTGTCCACAGCCCCTCCTAACTGCTCATGGCCCAAGGGTCAAAGTTATGACACAATTATTACCTATAAATTCCCACAGTGGTAGCCTGACGATAGAGATGCATCACAAAGAAAAAAAACTGTTACAGAAAGAAAAAAAATGACACGAAGGGACAGACTCAATGGCCTCTTTAAAGACTCAGGAACAACAGGTCTTCAAAGAACATGAACACCAAACAAGCAGCAAGTGACTGTTCAGAGCCGCCTTCTTCCACTGGACGAACGGATCAAAGGCTAACAAGGGTCCACATGGAACAAAGCACACAGGCCCCCGCCCTCTGCATTCCACCCCTCTCCCCGGAAGACACCTGACCAGCAACTCCAGAGCCGACACGAGCGCCTCACTGAGGCCAGATCCTCTCAGACTGTGCCACCACGCTGCCACCCTAACTTGCCCACCCGACTGCTAACCACAGGAGACCCAAGGCAAATGGGATTTCTTTGCCGGTGATTTCCTAAGGAACCCAGGTTAAAGAGTCACTTATGAACATGTTTCTCAACATAAAACTTGAATACTTCATCAGTTTTTTATTTACACTTCTCTGTACTTTTATGATAAAGTCTGAGCAACAAAACTGGTGGAAGCCAGCCCTTCACGTCCACTCCCAGGCAGGGGAGGTAGCTTTACTCTGCTCCCTAGCTACAGACCACCATTTCAGTAATAAACAGTGTCACAGGAAACGAGGTGGGAAGGACCCCCATCTGGGACAAGTGTACTTTCTGTCCCGTGGGTCACTGAGAGCAGTGACTGTGACACGCGGCCGAGGGTGGCTGGGCGTGCTCCGGGCTGTGTCCCTGGAAGAAAGCAGTGTGTCAGCACTGCAGTGTGGCTGGAGTCCTAAAGCAGCGTCAGCAGGGGCAGGACCAGAGTCTCAAACACTGACTATGAAAGTGAGAAAAATCACTTCAGATTTTCTGGACCCCTTGGCAACCATACTTAGAAAAAAATTAAACCCCGAGCCAGAAAATGCTTGGTAATGGCCACACATGAGACTCTGCTTGGGCTAGGCAATGGTCACATTTCTGGCCTCATGCCTCATGCAGCACTAGAGAATTGATTTTATCTTCTAAAATCTCTGCCTTCTGTTTTCCTCGCCCAGTAACTATAGCTATCTTCTTCCTTCAGGGCACTTTTTACCCTATAATAATAAACTTATCATATTTTTTGAAACTGATATCCAGAATTGCTTCAAAAGCATGAGACAGAGCCTGTACTGTCCATTTGTGATCTGCCTTCTTCAAGACAGAGGTGCACAAACTTCAAAAACAACTCAATTCTAAGAAGAAAGAGATGCTGAGAAAGCCCATCATAATCCCATTTTTACAATTTTCAGCAATTGTACAAACTGATTTTAAAGTCTAGTACAAAATGAGGAACTCAAGGCTTCACCAAACTACCAAGAACAAAGTTTAACAAAACTCATTTTACTAACACCCATTTACCTAGAGACAGGTACTTAAAACATAAAGTAGATTGATACCTTCAGACAGAATGAGTTTATCTTGTTTATCTTTAACGTTACACGAATACATGCAAGCCCCTTCCCAGGCTAGAAAATACCTAATTCAAAATTGCTAGGTAACACCTAATTTTTCTTCAATCAAAAAAGGTTAATGAATCTGACCTCTTAACTATGATTAATATGCAAAGAAAATACTGTACTGCCTCAGAGAATACAAAGACACAATAGATGTCAATCAAAACAAAAATCTCTGAGCACGTAGCTCAGAGGGCCAATGATACAAAAATAAAGATAAAAAGCCAAGAGATATTATCATAGTAAGAAAAATAACTCTGCAAAAAGTCTAATTTCTTAACTGACTTTGCGCCTTACTGTTCAAGTTAACTGTTGGAAACAAAACAAATAGCAAGGGAAAAGGTAATGAAATGTTAATTTTTTTTAATGCATACATGCACTCAGACCTGAAATTTTCTAAGACTACCACAATGTATTAAGTTTTATAGAAGAATTCAATCCTCCTTATGGAGGGATGCCATTCACTTAGACTTGAGGAGTATTTTTATATTAACACACAAATCACTAATGACTTAAAAGACAATACCAACCCAATCTCATAGCATAAAATTAATATTGCTATACATCTTCATTTGACACTTAATGGAAAAATAATCCAAGTTCAAAGCAGCGAGCAGTGACCACCATTCCTTTACAGCATAGGAAACTCACCTTTTCATAACCATGAAAATCCAACTTCACTTTCAAACATCTTCAACCAAATTTCACCCATGCTACAAAATCTCTAGTAGGTTCTCAGATGTCTCCAAATGCTCATGTCTCAGGAGAACACCACTTTGAAATCTTAAAACCATTCATTTACTAGTTCTGAACAAAAACATGTGAAAGCATATAAAACCATACCCCTATCTTCTAGATTATAATGGTTAAGTACAAAAACAATTCATTGAACATCTTACAAATCATTACAGTATACATAAAAGCACCTAGGAAATTTTTAAAAAATAAAAAGATTCACAGTACACTGAACCTTGGAACTACAAATACTGAAAAAATGGACTCAAAAGACCTATTTCTCTCAAAGACATAATCTGTAATTGAAGCCAACACAACTGCTATTCTCATCTAGCTTCTTAAAATGCAGCACACAGAAGTAAAGTATTGCATATTCAGCACACTCCCTTATCACTTGATTTCTTCAAACCATGCTAAAATTTCTCCATCAAGAAATCTAGTTCTGTGCTAAGCATGGCTCTTTTCAAGGTAACCTGAACATTGAGAATCTAACACAGGTTCGAGGGAAGAAGTATAGCAGATGTACATAAAATAGGTACATCCAACTTAGACATTTTCTGCATAGTTAAGTCACATCACACACATAAATTTTAACTCATCTTTTAACATTTTTTAAATCTCAAACTGTTAAGAGAGCTAAAAGCCTCAATACCAAAATTACCATCCCAACAATACCCTTATTTTGTCCCACCCACAGTGCATTAAATGAAGCAGCCCAATAGCAATATTTAACCAGTCAAACCACTATAATTGAAAAGAGATAATCTGTTGGTTCTTGGAAAGGCTCAACACCGTTAGAGGCCATATTTCTGGTAACTAATCTCTTCTGCTTTAGTGCCGAGAGCTGAAAATTCCAACTCGAGGCACCAGAAAGACTGACCAAAGCACTCACTTAAACAGAAAAAAACACATTCAAAATCACAAAAAATTAAATGGTTTCCAGATGGCAATAAACGAGTGAAAACGACTCACCTGCCAGACAAACTAAGTTTTCACTCCATTAAGAACAGAAACCTGAAATGCTGGGACCAAGTATAAATATGGCTCAAGGAGACCCAAGCAAAGCTGCTGTACTCTTAAAAAGAACAGTGAAGAGCTTCCAAAGCAATCTTACAATGTATTCTTAAAAGGTCACAGAAGGATTCAACAATTTGTCACATTAAAAGATGCAGGACACCGGATAACCTAATTCTAACACACTGCTATAACTGAATTATCCTGCTTAGCACCAAGAGGGTGACACTTTTATTAATAAATAGATTTTCTCCCTTAAAATCAAGCCACTGAAAATCTAAAGCAAAGAAATACCAAGTGAACTCCTTACAAAAAAAGTCCCACAGGGTTAAATAAACCCTATTAAATAGACTATCTATACAGAATCAAGATTTCCACAATAAAATTTACAAGCAGAGATATATTTTGTGGATACCACATGTAAAATAGATTTTTAAAACCCATATGACAGACGCATACACACACATATGCTAACACTCTCCCCCCACCCCCAAAGAAACACCTTCAATGAGGTCAGAAGCAGCCCAAACGCTAAAGCCCCCTTAAAGCCCTGGTGATTGTCCATAGCTTTACATAGCTAAACTCCTTCTCTAAATGAGCACTGCCATCCTTATTTGGATTTAAGAATCCTAAAGGAGCAAAATACATTCTATGAGTGAATTATACATGTTGCTTCCATGTTCTGCTCCTCGCCTAGTGTGATGCTGTATCAGTACTTGGGTAAACTGCATACCCTTCCCTTTTCAGTCCATCGTCCAGAGGCTTCAATATGCTACTAAGTGTGTCAGTCTCTGCTACTGCTGCAAATGGGAACCTAATAGAGCATCAGTTTCCAGAGATCAACACTGACATGCAATGTGAAACCTAGTAATCTCAGTATTCCATACATATTTACACAGCTGTAACACAGAATCAAGCTGCACGAGAACCAAAGCATACGACCCCCAGGGGCTGGCGGCGGGGTGCTGCAGTTGTGACAGCACGGTCTCGGGGTCCCGGGCCCGTGCTCCCCTCGCTGTCCTCTCCCCACAACCTCCCAGGCCCACTGAGAGCACACGGCGCAACTGGAAACCGGAGCCGCAGCTCTGCACCACCAGCTCAAGGCCCTCTCCAGGCTGAGGGCTTTGTCCTTTAACGAAGTGCCATGAGTTCATTCTGAACACGAACATTATATAGCAGATTCTGACTCTAAGCAAAATCTTTCAACAAAACTCCCAGCAAGGAGGGTAAGAGAACCTAAGCGGTTAGAAGCAGAGAAATGTGCAAAATGCCACCAAAGTAGATGACCTGCAATCTTGACTTCTGTGACATTTTGGGTCTTGCATTCATTTAATAATTGTGTATTTTAAGTTTCTTTTAAATTTTTCAGTATAAGGAAACTAGTATTACAATCACTGTAGTGGGAAGATGGCACATTCCCATTAACCTGGCTACTTAATGATGACTCAAACACTCTTTCTGTGACCAGAATACAAGATAAAAACCACAAGCACAGAAAAAAATGCCCACATAAAAAGCAACTTAAATTCATTAGCCAAACACTGAAAAGGTACATGTGTATAAAAGTTATAACCACATTTACAGTGCAAATTCATGTTTCTTTCTACTCTTTCTCTTCTGCACAGAGAACATCTCTTCAGAAACATCATCGTCTCCCTGCATTTCTTTACAACACCTGAGAAAGGTAAGGCTCAAAGAGACACCCACTCAAATGCAACACGCCTCTGATCTGGGGACTTCCACATGTGCTGCTATCAGAGGTCCAAGATTTTCATTATAGCATTATGGTCAAACTTGAAACTCAAAAAAGCTCGGGAAGAAAAGGGGAATTTGCAGTGTCCGTTACATGCCACAGCCTGGCCCTCGGCATGTTCGAGCAACTGGTCTTCACCGGAGTGAGGCGAGTCATACACAGCATCTGCTTAGAAAGCAAAACAAATAAGCTCAGCTAAGAAATCAAATCCTGCCCTTTACCTTTTGTTAAGAAGGAATTCACATGCAGTATAATTCACCTTCCCACACTCTAAATCTAACCTAGGTAGAACCACCAAAATATTTTCCTTTCCCTAAACTGATATTGAAAGTGAATTTCCAATCTATTCTTATTCCACATAAACATTCAAGATCTTAATCTGTCTTTAAGATCCTTAATATTCGCCTGCTTTCAAAAATGGGCATACTTTTATTCACCACCTATATTTATATTTTGTCAACATGAGAGCTTCTTGACAGAGATCAAAATGTAAACATTATAAAGATTATAATTACAATATAAGATCTGTACAGATTCCAATTCAGAAAAATAAAGCTGAAGGTTACCACATCTTCAGAGAATAAATCAACCTAAAGAAAAATCCAGATTTTCAAACTCACTGTGCAACAAAACTCCAACTTATCGTAGCTTGCCTCACCCCATCCCTGCCCCCGCCCCTGCCTAAGTAGAACAGGAGCCTGATTTGTTTGGAACAGCAGGGTTTGGAATAGACACCAAAAGGTTGAGGTAGAAATAAAGTCTGATGTGAGGTTTCCCAAGACAATAACTCCTTTTATACTTCTTTCTCAAGACAACTCAAAGTTTCTGTATCATGCCCAACTGAGCTGGGTATACCTTCTTTAATGTTCCTAAACATATGGCTTTTGAAAGGTTTTGTGAAATAATTGGTTTCTGAAGTTATATTAATTCAACTATCAGCCTATCATGTCCACACCACCTACGGTGGCCAGAGAAGTCCTACTAAGAGGACAACCTTAATTTCCCAAAACAGGGTTAAAGCGTCTCATTTTTAAAGAGCTTCCATCTTGCTTAAATCATAAACAGTAATGCAAGGAAGCGAGTATGATTATAATGCTTCTCAATTATTAGAGAGCTTTCTAGATGAAACCCTTAAATCTAGATGGTAAATAAATGCTTATCTACTGCATGAGGAATTTCATACCATACAAAATAGCACCTAAGAAAAAAACAGTCTACTGTACTTCCGAATGACACCTATGAAATCAGAATTTACAAAGAGCTCTCTACATTCCTCACAGTTACTTTCCAATCAAATCACACACCTCCTTTTCATAACTGAGGATGGAGAAGAGCCAAACGTCGTATTAGTGAAGACTATCCTTGGTACCACCTTAACACGGGGGTCATTACCTCCAGCGAGGGGGAGACCGTTCCCTTCTGAAGTGAGCTCTCCCCTCACATTATGTGTGAGGGTGAGGTCTCCTCACTATTACTTGGGTCTACTCACCGTCTAACCATTAAGCAACTATTTATTTGTTTCCAATATTCACACACAGCATCAACGCCTGACATTCACTAAAGTAACAGTATACTGAAAAGGCAAATAATTTCATCTTGATCATTTAAATAAATTTTTTTGTTTTTAGCCAGTTTCCTATTTAGAGAACTTGACCGCATATGTGAACTCTCTATAGATCATGTGCAACTCTTTCAGCTTATCTATCACAGTTCATCACACACTACTTAAATCAAGTTTACTTCAAAACCAAGCTGAATCTCAACTGGAAGAAATTAAAAAAAAATGACTTGCCTGTTTCAAAAGTATCCTGAAGTTTTCGTGGATGAAGTTTCTTTTCACATTTCTATTAAAAAACACAAACATACAACATACCATATCCAGTTATTTCACTTATTGTTGGTATAAATAAGGAGATACATTATCAAATTTCTCAGGAAGAAAATTAAACCAAGAATATAATCACCATCCCCACTCGGCATTGGCATTTTTAAGGAATTTTTTTAAGCCTAGAACTGTTTTTAATTCTTGATTATATGTACAATATAGAAACACCAGGGAAAAAAAGAAAATTATTTATTAAATTTCTCAACTTGGAGATCATTAACATTACAGTACATCTTTCCAGCTTTTTTTCTATGAAGATATGTGTGAATGTACTTTCATATAATTATGTAACAGAATTATCCAGTCTATGCTATTCTATAACTCCCTTTTTAAATGTAATACACTATGAACATACCCCTTTTTCAATAAACACAAATCAAAAAATTAATACTAATCTACACCAACACTTTTAATGACTACATGGTAGTCTACAGCACATCTCTATGATATTACAGTTAATATCTTCTTAGATATTTAGATTGTTTCCATGTTTTCATAATGTAGAGTAATGTGGTGAACACTATCTTCTAGGGGAACATGGTAAGGAAGTCACACTTTCAATACCGCCAAACTACTCTCTAGAATGTTGTACCAATTATTAACTTTTGAGTGTTCTCAATATATTCAGCAATACATAACTGGATATCTTTTCATCTTTGCCAATCTAATGGGGAAATTTACTTTCTTGAACTACATATTTAGATATTAATCACTTTTAGCTTTCCCTTTTAAGTTGTTCATATACTTGTCCTCATCATTAACTTTAAGAACTTTTTAAAAAACTTATTCAAGTTCTTCCAAATACGAGTCATTTGTGAAGTTCCCCCCAAAAAATCCATAAGTATTTTGATTGGTACTGAATTAAATCTATATATTAATTTGAGGAGAATTAACATTTATACAATACTATCATTTTAATCTGTCCAGCTTTTGTTAGGGACATATGTTGAATTAGATTAAAAGCTTTCTGACCATCTATTAAGACTGTCTTCTTTGTTCTTGTCACTATTTCTACTAGAGTGGAGTGCAATAATAGAGAGCAAGTAGTCCAACATTAAACATTTAACTTGTGCTTGCTTGTGGAATCAAAACACTTCAGGTTAAGTCAACGGCACCCAGGAATACAGGGAAAATACTCTTGCTAAATATCTGAAATTACTATTATTACCCACTGTTAAAGAAGGAAAAACAGGTGAAGCTACAATATAAAAAAATTCAACACAGAAATACCAGGACTTATGGAAAAGATAATCAAGGAAGCTTATTAGTTATGAATTTCTGGAACACAGACTGAAAGAATGGAAATAAATGTCTTAAAACGCTCACAGGTATCTGTCCTTCAGCCTAGTCTAATGACTATGGCATTGGCTGTGAGTGTTTTGTTTTCGTTTTCTGAATTCTATCAATTTGAAGAAAAATAAAACACTGTGAAGCTATTCCAAACTTTTAACTTCATTAAAATAATACAGACACTATTTAGAAAAATAGAATACCTAGGATTTATCTAGAAGGAGAGTTGACTAACACTGTTTCCAAAGTATTAAAGTAAGTCTAAATACCCACATATCAATAATTAATAAGAATCTACAGAACAGCACAGGGAACTCTCCTCAGTGCTCTGTAATGACCTATACAGAAACAGAATCTACAGTGGATATATGTATAACTGATCCACTTTTTCACCTGAAACTAACACAACTTTGTAAATCAACTATACTCCAATAAAAATTAATGTGAAAAATCATAAACAAACAGATAAGCAAATACCCACATAAAAAAGTAAAGATCAGATGCACGACTGAATCAATACGACAAATCTATAATCGAGAGCAGGCAGAGATTTCTTAGTGGGTGAACAGCACACACACAGATTCATAAAAATCCTGTCAAGAAAGCAACTCAAAATGCCTTGACGATGCCCTTGCCCCATTCTAAAAAGCATGAACTGCCTTAGCATGGGCGCTGTTAACTCTTACCACCAAGGGATTCTGTTGCTTGGCTGGCTGGCTGTGGATGCCATTTGCTCTCTTCTTTGGATTAGGTGAATCTTGATACTGTTTTCTGCCATTTCCCCTTATACTTTGATTCTGTTTTTCCAATAAGAAATAAAATGTAAATGTACAGCCCAATGTAACAGGATAAAACAATATACCCCTATTAGCTGGTTCGATCAGAGTTCAGCAAAACCTCCCAAAATCTTCCTACAACACCGAAGAACCACTATCAACATCTTTCATTACAGAGAGCTTCCCAGAGCAAGAATCCTGGAAAGGTATAAAATAGCAAATACAATGTTCCCTAGAAACAACTTTGAAAACCTTTTGACTATCAAAGAAAATCTCTCTAGGAAGGAACACTGAAGCACCCTGACTTCACTCCTTAGAGCAGG
Organism: Oryx dammah; assembly: GCF_014754425.2. Lineage (NCBI taxonomy): Eukaryota > Metazoa > Chordata > Mammalia > Artiodactyla > Bovidae > Oryx > Oryx dammah. The sequence continues at coordinate 8,273 of NW_024080604.1, read as the reverse complement.
AAACAAGCACTAGATGTAATCACTGTTACCCTAAAACCTACTTTAAACTATCAGTAAATAGGGATTTTTAAATTAATAATCTTTTTATATAAAATAATAAATAAGACTGGTTTGGCTCAGATGGTAAAGAATCTGCCTGCAATGTGGGAGATCTGGGTTTAATCCCTGGGTTGGGAAGATTGCCTGGAGAAGGGAACAGCTACCCACTCCAGGATTCTGGCCTGGAGAATCCCCATAGACAGTCCATGGGGTCACAAAGAGTTGGACACCACTGAGAGAATTTCACTTTCACTTTTAATCCCTAAATTTAGCCCTAAAACCTAAACATGCAGTAGTCAACATCTTGCTATTATATTGCTTAAACATGAGTTAAATTAAGTTTAACTTAAAACAGTTTTTTAAACATTAATTTGGCCTTAAAGGTCTTAAAAACAGTTATTTAAGAGAACTAGCTAAAACAGTGCAAAGAATAGTTTTATTATTTACAATAAATACACTTATGTACATCCTATCTACCTACAGAAAAAATTTAGTTCTTAAAATAGCTTGAAAACAATAACTTAAAGAAAGGAAGGGAAACAGCTTTCAGAGGCTCATGTTAGCACATACCTTTAACTCCATTTCATTCCATTCTTTTCAATATTTACTTTTTAACTGTGTACCATATACACAAAACTTACCACCTGAACCACTTTTAAATGGACAGCTCCGTGGCAGCAAGTACAGTCACAAAGCTGTGCAACCACCACCAGTATCCATCTCCAGAACTTTTCTATTACTGAAACAGAGACTTTGTCTATTAAATACTTCTGTTTTTTCCTGTCTCTCAGCTCTGGTAATCTCAAATTAGTGGAATCATATAGGATTTGTCCTTTTGTGTGTGAGGTTCATCCATGCTGTAGCACATATGTATAATTTCATTTCTTTTAAAGGCCAAATAATAGTCGCTGTATGTTTACTTTGTTGATCGAGTCATCTTGTGACACACATGTAGGCTGTTTCCACCTTCTGGCTATCGTGAACAACACTACTATGAACACTGGTACGTAAGTTATCTCTTTGAGTCCCTGCTTTCAATTCTTTCGAGTATGAATCGAGGAGTGGAACCGCTGGGTCACATGGTAATTCTATGTCTACCTTTTTGAGGAAGTACCAAGCTGTCCCATGGCAGCTGTACCATTTTACATTCCCACCTGCAATACACAAGGGTTCCAACTTTTTTACATTCTTGTTAACTCATTATTTTCCATTTTTTACTACATTTTTATTACTTCACAACTGAGCATCTTTTCATGTGCTTACTGACGATGTAAATGTCTTCTTTCAATAAATGTCTATTCAAGTTGTTGTGTACTCATTTTTTTTAAATTGTTTCTTCTTTGCTATTGTTGAGCTATAGGATGTCTCCATATATCCTGGATATAAACCCATTAGATATGTGATTTACAAACTCTCCCATTTCATGGGTGTTTTTTCTCCTTGGATAGTGACTATTCAAGCACAGAAGTTTTAAATTCTGATGAACCCAGTATATTTGTAAAAGAAGAAAAGTAAAGAGTGGTACCCAAATAGATGGTTAAAGTAACAGACAGGTAACACCAAAGATCAGTAAGGATATGGAACAAATGGAACTCTCAAATATTTTGCAGGGGATACAAATTATTTAGAACATAGTTTGCAGTATATACTTAAGAACATAGGCATATCCAGTGCTCCAACAATTCTATATACTCAAAAGAACTGTATATGTTCATCAAAATACATGTACAGAAATATTCCTAGCAGTATGATCTGTAAAAGCCCCGAAGTGGAAACAACAAACATGTCCACTAAGAGTAAAATGGATAAATCAACTATGATATAATCATACACTGAAGAACAACACAGTGTGAACCTTTCACTGGTAGCATATTTACCAAAATCAGATGTTATTGATAATTCATATTCCTTACTACACTGTATTAATACCAAAGCTGTAAAGGTTAGGAGTCTCATCCCAGCTTCAAATCACAAATCAGGAACACAAGCGCCTTGGATGAACAACCAAGAGCTCTACAACTGTTAATGTGCAAGGCCTCAACTCAGATGCATTTCAAAATCAAACGATCTTAAGTTATGAAAATCTTTAAATGTATTATCACTCACCTTTGCTTTTAAAAGATCAGACATTTCAGCGTGATGATTACTATATGGTTTATGCTGCAGTGGTTGCCGGTGCTTTACCCACTGGTCACCAGGAGAACCTTCAGGAAATAACTGCTGACTATGGCGGAATTTGGTTCGACTATAACAAGATTTAAAAATAAAAATAAAATCAGAAAATTTTAATGATACTTCTTCCCAAACCTTGAGAGTTTATCTAACAGACTATAAATGTTACTCTATCCATGATCTGTCTCCCCTCACTGGAGTTTAAATTCCACAAGGGCAGAGGATTCATGTCGACTCTGCCTACTGCTTTACTGCCAGAACCCAGAAGAATGCCTACCACTCCACATTTCTTGAATGGGGTGATAATCTATTATTTTTAGTCCCAAACTTTTCTAAATTACTGATACCAACTCCTCCTAAAATGACTGTACTTTTAAAAATCTGGGGAATTTCCTGGCAGCCTAGTGGTTAGAACTCTGCATTTCTGCTGCAGGGGACACAGGTTCAAGCCATGGATGAAGAACTAAGATCCCACAAGCCTTGCAGCCTGGCCGAACAACAAAAAAGAATCTGAAAGAAATAATTCTTTCACAAATTTACTAAATTCAGTAATGAAGCCAATAAATAAAGCTACTCTAAATAAACATATATCAGTGGATTTTTATAATAGGACAGACAATTCAATTCTTTACTAGAATGCTTATGGATGGAATTTGACCCTGCACAGGTCAGTATGGACCCTCCATACTGGAAGATCTGAAAAACTGAGCGATGCTGTTGTTATTGTTCAGTGGCTAAGTCATGTCCAACTCAATGATGCCATCTAACCACATCCTCCGTCACTCCCTTCTCCTCTTGCTCTCGATCCTTCCCAGCAGCAGCGTCTTTTCCAATGAGTCAGCTCCACACATTAGGTGGCCAAGGTATGGGAGCTTCAGCATCAGTCCATCCAGTGAATATTCCTGGTTGATTTCCTTTAGAATGGACTGGTTGGATCTCCGTGCTGTCCAAGTGACTCTCTAGAGTCTTCTCCAACACCACAATTCAAAAGCAGCAATTCTTCAGCGCTCAGCCTTCTTTACAGTACAACTCTCATATCCATACATGACTACTGGAAAAACCATAGCTCTGACTATACAGACCTTTGTCCGCAAAGTGATGTCTCTGCTTCTTAATACTCTGTTTAGAGCTGTCACTCCTTTTCTTCCAAGGAAATTAAGGAGTTCAAAATGATAGATGAGCATATTAAATAAAGATCCAGTCTCAAATACTTACACCAAAGAAATCAACTGTAATAGTTTGTAGTAAAGATAAATTATATTCTATAGTATCACTTACATATATTAATATGGTCCAGAGTCACTGATCCCAAGATCCATATTATATTAAGATTGTTTCTGAATATTTCAGAATCTGTCCCCTTTTTCATTTAAAAATTGTGATTAAATTGCAGGCTGTCTTTCTTTAGACAAAATTCAAGTAATTCATCCAAAACATCATTAGAGTTAGTCTATATGCTAAAGAGAGACATCACCCTGCCTGAGAAACCTGAAATTTGTTTGAGAAGTTGTTTTATTATCTCCTTATTCCATTCTCTAGGATCACAAACCCTAATACCGACTAAAAGATGTGGGAATCGTATCATACCACTATGGGTGACAGATTCTTAAACAGTGACACTATTTTCAAACACTATCACTATTTCATAACTTTTTAGTAGTGATTAGGTTTTTTAAATCATGACTACATTCCTGTTTTTTCTTTTTCCTTCTTCAGTTATATTTAATAGTATGTACTTTGGTGATTATAGTCACAGATTCTGAAAGGCACAAATGACTTTGAAGGCATTTAGTCCAATCTCCTGTCCTCATAAAATCCAACTAAAATGGAATATTCCCTATGTATTTAAAAAATATTTAAATACAGTAGGTGTGATTTACTCCTATTGTTTTTTTAAAGCTCTAGGATAAAAACAAAGCATCTAACTTAGAGAAAATTTAGAAAGCAACTCTCTCTGAACCTAACAAGGCGAAGTTCTTCAAGTTGATTACAAATACATATACTTATTTCAGAAAATTATATTGGAAGGACGGATGGTGAAGGTAAAACTCCGATACTTTGGCCACCTGACACAAAGAGCTGACTCATTTGAAACGACCCTGATACTGGGAAAGACTGAAGGCAGGAGGAGAAGGGGACGACAGTGGATGAGATGGCATCAATGACTCAATGGACATGAGTCTGAATAAACTCCAGGAGTTGGTGATAGACAGGGAGGCCTGGCATGCTGCAGTCCATGGGGTCACAAAGAGTCAGACAGGACTGAACAACTGAACTGAACTAATTTCAGAAAATTACTTAGCCTACTCTATAATTGTGATTTGGATACAATTAAGTCCCAAACAAGAAAATGCTCTTTGCAGTTCTTATCCATGTAATAATCACTCCTTATAATAAACAGTCTAGGCTAGGGAAAGGAAAGATGCAAGCCCAAGTCTTTACAGTGCTATCTTTCTGAACAAATTATACGTCAGCATCCCTCATCTCCTCCTCACAAAAACAGACATTCAACCACATACAGAAATGCAATTATTTCTAAAGTAAAGATATGAGAACACAGAACAAGCACTATGAATATATACAAAGAGAAAAAATTATTTTCTTTTCCTCATACTCTAGCTACCCATCTAAAAAGCTGACACTCTCTTGTGTATACTATTTTAAAATATGCCTGAAGCTCTTTATAACTTCAATTAACCTCTCATCCAAAAACCACCCCTCTAAAATGTCTATTACCTGTGAGACTACTAACAAAACAGTATCTATAAAAGGAAGCCAATACCTCTGCAAACTTTTTAAGCAAAAAGCTACTAATGTATTAAAAAAGACCAAAAAGTCAAAATCCAACACATCTGTTTCTTTACCTCAATTTTTCCACAGTAGGTTTAGCTGGTGTGCTACCAGCCGAGGAAATTCCATTGTCGCTATCTGAGGAATCTCCAAATCTTCGAGAAAGCCAGTCCCTTAATGGTCTATGGAGACATGAAGAATTCACTGTTAAAACTTGGCTATGTAAAAAAACTGTCAGAACTGTGAAGTTTCATATTTTAAAAAACACAAACATACCTGATAAAAGGAATGGCCATAAAAAATTTGTTTGGTGCCAAACCAAGTTTGGATTTTGGGGTCATATCATTTCTATGGCAAGGCAATTTCTCAATGGAGAACCACTCAATATTCTGAAACACAAGAAAATTAGTTATTATCAAGGAGTTTCTAAAAGCAATTTCTTACATCATTTGGACACCATCCAGCAACCTGAAAATTCTTCTCAATTACATACCCGGATTTCTCTTCTGGTTTTCGGGTTAAATTTTGTATCTTTTGGAATTCCTGGAATGATGTATAAACGAGCAAGCTGATCATTGATCCGAAGTTCAATGTAATCATCCTTACAAATATAATCTTTAATATCAAAACCAGTTTCTTCAAAGACCTGGAAATAATAAATCTGGATGATTTTCAAGTTTGGCTGTTAGACCTTCAGTCCATTAATATTTGCTTATTTCAAAGTCACAAATTTAGAAATATCCAGGCAATTAAATGCATAAAAACACTATATAAAAAAAAAAATCACAGTGTTTCAGAGTCTAGTTCTTGCTGTGTTTCTATGGAAAAACCTCCTCACACATTTAAGCCTAAGTTTTTTCAGCTATTCAAAAAAAGGAAACAGGATACTGCGATTTACAATAACATATATTTGGTCACTGTCCCCTCTTCTGGTATAAGAGCTCCTAAAACGGTTGGCATGTCTTAAATGATAAAAGCAAAAGTATCTTTGCTGTTTATCTAGGTCTCTCGCATTGCAGGCAGATTCTTTACCAGCTGAGCCACAAGGGAAGCCCCAAAGTATCTTTATGTCCTGTTAATCATGTGACTTCTGGAGTCCACTTCGGGAATTAACTTGGTTGCCAGGTGATCAAGAGGGTTGAAACTTTCAATGGGCCCCTCCTCCCCCACCTCCAGGAAATAAACTCAGTCAACCCCATAAAAATCAAAAAGGAATGTTTCTGGTTTGAAAAACACATGAAGATTTGGGGATAGTGGTGCCAGAGAAGACAGCAAGAAAGTTCCTTGCTTTTTTCTGTACTCTGCACCCTAAGTATTTATGTTTTCCATCTAGTTATTCCTGAGTTATATCTTTTTATTGTAATAAACTGGAAAACTTAATAAGAAAAATGTTTCTCAATTCTATGAATCACTCTAGCAAAAACTAATCAAACCCAAAGAGGGGGATCAAAAGGCACAAGTGACAACCTGGACTCTGCAACTGGCATCTGAAGCCAAGCATGGTCTTATAGAACTGAGCCCTTCACCTCTGGAATGTGATGCTACCTCCAGACAGACAGTGTCAGAACTGAGCCGAATTGTAAATCATTCAGCTGATATCCACAACCTGCTTACTGATGTGGGGACATCAAGCCCCTGCATGTGTGCGTACATGCATACGCATGCACGCACACACACACTCTATAACTGGGTCCAAAACCCTTATGTTAGAATACATCAGTGGTTCCCACTCCATGGGAATAATATGAACCGCATATGGATTTGATTCAGTAACCACAAATGTACATGTATAACCAAGCTACAGAATGAAAAATGTCTTATACAAAGAAAACCATTCTTCAAACATGAAAATTGAATTGGGACTAATACTAACATTTCAATGGACAGATTCCAAGAAAACAGCTACAACCACCTTTGTACACAGGGTGTAGTTAGCTGCAGTCACCATCTGCAGTGATTTTGGAGCCCAAAAAAATAAAGTCTGCCATTGTTTCCACTGTTTCTCAATCTATTTGCCATCAAGTGATGGCACCAGATGCCATGATCTTTTGTTTTCTGAATGTTAAGCTTTAAGCCAACTGTTTTACTCTCCCCTTTCACTTTCATCAAGAGGCTCTTTAGTTCTTCTTCACTTTCTGCCATAAGGGTGGAATCATCTGCATATCTGAGATTATTAATATTTCTCACGGCAACCCTGACTGCAGCTTGTGCTTCATTCAGCCCAGCGTTTCTCACAATGTACTCTGCATATAAGTTAAATAAGCAGTGTAACAAGATACAGCCTTAAAGTACTCTTTTTCCTATTTGGAACCAGTCTATTGTTCCATGTCCAGTTCTAACTGTTCCTTCCTGACCTGCATAGAGGTTTCTCAAGAGGCAGGTCAGGTGGTCTGGTACTCCCATCTCTTTCAGAATTTTCCACAGTTTATTGTGATCCACACAGTCCAAGGGCTTTGGCATAGTCAATAAAGCAGAAATAGATGTCTTTCTGGAATTCTCTTGCTTTTTTGATGATCCAGCGATGTTGCCAATTTGATCTCTGGTTCCTCTGCCTTTTCTAAAACCAGCTGGAACATATGGAAGTTCATGGTTCACGTATTGTTGAAGCCTGACTCGGAGAATTTTAAGCACTCCTTTACTAGCATGTGAGATGAGTGCAACTGTGTGGTAGTTTGAGCATTCTTTGGCATTGCCTTTCTTTGGGATTAGAATGAAAACTGACCTTGTCCAGGCCTGTGGCCACTGCTGAGTGTTCCAAATTTGCTGGCATATTGAGTGCAGCACTTTCACAGCATCATCTTCCAGGATCTGAAATAGCTCAACTGGAATTCCATCACCTCCACTAGCTTTGTTCGAAGTGATGCTTCCTAAGGCCCACTTGACTTCACATTCCAGGATGTCTGGCTCTAGGTGAGTGATCACACCATCGTGATTATCTGGGTCGTGAAGATCTTTTTTGTACAGTTCTTCCCTGTATTCTTGCCACTTCTTCTTAATATCTTCTGCTTCTGTTAGGTCCATACCATTTCTGTCCTTTATCGAGCCCATCTTTGCATGAAATGTTCCCTTGGTATCTCTAATTTTCTTGAAGACATCTCCAGTCTTTCCCATTCTGTTGTTTTCTCTATGTCCTTGCATTGATCGCTGAGGAAGGCTTTCTTATCTCTCCTTGCTATTCTTTGGAACTCTGCATCAAGATGCTTATATCTTTCCTTTTCTCCGTTGCTTTTCACGTCTCTTCTTTTCACAGCTGTTTGTAAGGCCTCCTCAGA